>NC_066528.1:12872014-13104514 GCF_024679095.1 Eriocheir sinensis
GTCTCTTTCTATGTGGGTCTCTTTCTGTGTGGGTGTCTCTCTATGAGTCGTTTCCTCCATGGGTCCTTCTCTGTGGGCCTCTTTCTCTGTGGGCCTCTTTCTCTGTGGGTCTCTTTCTCTGTGGGTTTCTTTCTCTGTGGGTCTCTTTCTCTGTGGGTCTCTTTCTCTGTGGGTCTCTTTCTCTGTGGGTCTCTTTCTCTGTGGGTCTCTTTCTCTGTGGGTCTCTTTCTCCCCTGGTCTCTTTATCTGTAGGTCTCTTTCTCTGTGGGTCTCTTTCTCTGTGGGTCTCTCTATGGGTCTTTCTCTGTGGGTCTCTTTCTCTGTGGGTCTCTTTCTCTGTGGGTCTCTTTCTCTGTGGGTCTCTTTCTCTGTGGGTCTTTCTCTGTGGGCCTCTTCCTCTGTTGGCCTCTTTCTCTGTGGGTCTCTTTCTCTGTGGGTCTCTTTCTCTGTGGGTCTCTTTCTCTGTGGGTTTCTTTCTCTGTGGATTTCTTTCTCTGTGGGTTTCTTTCTGTGGGTCTCTTTCTCTACGGTCTCTTTCTCTGTGGGTCTCTTTCTCTGTGGGTCTCTTTCTCTGTGGGTCTCTTTCTCTACGTCTCTTTCTCTGTGGGTCTCTTTATGGGTGCTTTTTTCATTAGTTTTTTCATAGGTTTCTTTTTCCATTGGTGTTTTTCATGGGTCATTTTTCATAGGTGTTTTTTCATGAGTGTATTAATCCGTGGGTGTCTTTTTCCATAGGTCTTTTTTTCTGTAGTTCTCTTTCTGTGGGTGTTTTAATCTGTGGGTCTGTGTGAGGGTCTCTCTGTATCTTTCTCTGTGGGTGTCTTTTTCTATGGGTCTTTTAATTTATGGGTCTATCTGTAGGTATCTTTCTCTGTGGGTCTTTCTCTCCGTGGGTCTCTCTCTGTAGGTCTCTGTGGGTCTCTGTGTGGGTATCTTTCTTTGTGGGTCTTCTTCATGTCTCTTTCTTAGCGGGTCTCTTCCTCTACGGGTCTTTTCCTCTGTGGGTTTATTTGCCTATGGGTCTTTCTGTGTCTCATTGTCTTCTTCTATGGGTCTTTTACTATGGTGCCCTAAAATTGTGACTATATTTTTGTCTGTGTACATGCGTGCGTGCCTGAATAACAAAAGAAAGCCAAATGTACCTTCCGTAGGGGCGAGTCTTGCCGCCACGCTTGTCTGACCTGCGTGTCTTACCCTCTAGCGCTTACCTGGGCTTGGGTCGGCACACTTGATGACAAAGGTGTAGGGCAGGGGGATTAAGGGTGGGGTTATGCGGGGTGATGAGAGGGTGCGTGTGGCCCTGTGTGACGGCTGAGGGGTGAAGAATGCGAGGATGGTGGCGGTGGTGGTGGTTATGGTGGTGGTGGAGGAAGATTAGGAGAAGGAACTGAATGAAAAAACGAGAGGAGGAGGAGTGAAGGAAGGTGAAGTGAAAGGGGTAGAAAATTACGAAAGGAGGAGCTGATGGAAAAAAAAAGACGGAAAAGTGAAAAAGAAATAATTGAAGGAGAAGGAGAGAGGGGAGCGAAAGAGAAGGGAATAGAAGGAAGTAGAAGAATTGGAAGAGGGATAAAAGAGAAGAAACAGCCACGGTAAATGAAATGAAAGGGTGGGAGATTAGGAAAGGGAAAACGAAAGGAAGAAATTGAGAAGGAAGAGCGAAAGATGGTAAGAAGAAGGGGGTAGAAAATAAGAAAAGGAAGAACCAAAGAAAAAATAAAGAGGGAAGAGTGAAAGAAAGTGAAGCGAAGGGGGTAGAAGAATAGGGAAGAAGGGATCAAAAGGAAAAAGAGAAAGAAAAGAGAAAGAAAAGCGAAAGGAAAGTGAAATGAAAAGGATACGAATATAGAAAACGAGGTGAAAAGAAAGAGTGAAAGAAAGGGAAGCGAAAGGGGTAGAAGGATAGGAAAGGGGGAACTAAAAAGAAAAAAAAGAAAGGAAAACGAAGGAAAGTGAAATGAAAGGAGTGGGAGATAAGAAAAGGGTGAACTGAAGGAAAAAAAGAATGAGAAGGATGAGTGAAAGAAAGGGAAGCGAAGGGGTTAGAAGATTAGAAAAGGAGAAACTAAAGGAAAAAAGAAAAGAAAAGCGAGAGAAAGTGAAATGAAACGGGTGGGAGATAAGAAAAAGGGGGAACTGAAAAAAATAGAGATGGAGGAAAAATCGAAAAGGGGTAGGAGATACGGAAAGGGGGAACTAAAGGAAAAAAAAAGAGAAGAAAAACGAAAAAAAGTTAAATGAAAGGGGTGGGAATTTAGGAAAGGAGGGACTGAAGGAAAAAATAGAGAGGGAAGAAGGAAAGAAAGCGATAGAAAGGGGGTAGGATATAAGGAAAAGGGGAACTGAAGGAATAAAGAAAAAAAGGTAGATAAAAAAGTGAAATGAAAGGGGTGGGAAATTAGGAAAAGAGGAACTGAAGAAAAAAAATAGAGGGAAGAAAGAAAGTCAATAGAAAGGGGGTAGGCGATGAAAGGGGGAACTACAGGAAAAAAAAGAGAAAGAAAAACGAAAAAAAGTGAAATGAAAGGGGAAGGAGATTAAGAAAGGAGGAACCGAAGAAAAATAGAGAGGGAAGAAAGAAAGAGAACATTGATAGGGGGTAGGAAATAAGGAAAGGGGGAAGTGGAGGAAAAAAGAAAAGGAAAAACGAAAGAAAGTGAAATGAAAGGGGAAGGAGATTAAGAAAGGAGAAACTGAGGAAAAATAGAGAGGGAAGAAGGAAAGAGAAAATTGATAGAGGGTAGGAAATAAGGAAAGGGGGAAGTGGAGGAAAAAAGAAAAGGAAAAGCGAGAGAAAGTGAAATGAAAAGGAGTGCGAGATAAGAAAATGGGGAACTGAGAAAAGAGTAGAAAAGGAAGAGGAAAAAAAGAACCGAAGGGGTAGGATATTAGCGAAGGGAGAGCTGAAGAAGAAAAGACAGCAAGTAAGGTAATATACTGCTCTTCTCCTCCTCTCACACTCTCTCTCTCTCTCTCTCTCTCTCTCTCTCTCTCTCTCTCTTCCTCTCCTTCTCCCTATCCCTCTCAGTCTGGCGTAGAGGGATGGCACTCATTACTCCGTCCATTGCCGTGGGTGCCATATGTTAGTCAGGGTTCTGCGGCACGCCACCCAGCCACCTTCATGCCCCAAGCCGTACACGCGACCCTGCGACACACACACATCTATACAGCCGGAGAAATATGTAAAGGGAAAAAGACAGACATAGAGCTCGAGGAGGAGGTACAGACAGACACAGACATACGGACAGGCAGGCAGACGGACACATATACAGACGAGACAAAGAAATAGAACGATAAGAGAGAACAAGCAGGCAGACAGACAGGTAGACAGACAGAAGACAGAGAAGGAGATCAAGAATAAATAGGAAGAGAAGCATGACACAAGCAAGAAAAAAAAGGAAAAGGAGATAACAAAGTGGAATATAGGACGAACAAAATGGTTAAAGAAAACTTAGCAGAGACACAAAGACTAGAAAAAAAAAACCAGACAGAAGAAAAGTTAGAATATAAACAAAACATAATTATCTCCCTGTACATAATGAGGGTTACTTTGTCCTTAATTGGTTTAATGAAGAAAAATGAACTTCCGAGAGAGAGAGAGAGAGAGAGAGAGAGAGAGAGAGAGAGAGAGAGAGAGAGAGAGAGAGAGAGAGAGAGAGAGAGAGAGAGAGAGAGAGAGAGAGAGAGAGAGAGAGAGAGAGAGAGAGAGAGAGAGAGAGAGAGAAAATATTACTAATCAACAAATAAACAGCTCTTTGGAAACACAAACTCAAAGTGAATCGTGGGTGTGGGTGTGAGCGTACGTGTGTGTGTGTGTGGGTGTGTGTGTGTGTGTGTGTGTGTGTGTGTGTGTGTGTGTGTGTGTGCGAAATCTTCGTTCCCACACCCACCTCTCTTTTTCTCGCGCCTATAAATCACCGCTTTCATCTGATCGACCTTCACAAAGCCATAAATACGCCTTTGCCGATTACACACAGTCGGCATATCTCTCTCTCTCTCTCTCTCTCTCTCTCTCTCTCTCTCTCTCTCTCTCTCTCTCTCTCTCTCTCTCTCTCTCTCTCTCTCTCTCTCTCTCTCTCTTTGTATTTCTTTTTATTTACACTATTACACAATATAGGAGTGCTACATAATCAATTAAGTACAGATAGCACTATAGGCCAAAGGCAGCTTCATTACAGCCGCCTATCTTAAGTCTGCCTTGTGTCTTCACCCGACGTCGACATTAGCCACTGGTGCCATCCTTGAACCCTTGCAGAGTCACGCCCTCAAGGTTCTGCTGCGAGGAGGAGAGTGTTCCTGCCGACGTGGTGTACAGGAACTGCCGCTGGTAGAGCCTTGTCCTGCTGCGGGTCTGGAGCAGCTGTTCGGGGGCAGACGCTACTGCCCTAGTGGTGACCAGGTTCCGGCGGCGTTGTTGGTACAGCTCCTGGAGGTGAGGCTGCCTCAGTTGCTGCACCTTGAGCTGGTTTAGGTCACCCACTATCAGCACGTTCTCACACCGATTGGCCGTCATCATCGTGTCTATGTTTTCTTCCAAGTAATTGAGAAGCACATCCCCCTGGGAAGGGGGCGATAACAGCTAATATACAGAACACTGAGTTTTTGTCACTTATTTTCAACACTAATATTTCTATTTCCCTGGACATGGGCTGGGGTGGCTCTACTACCTGCACGTTCAGTGTGTCCTTGTAGCGGAAGGCCACGCCCCCGCCCTGGGTGGAGCGGTCTGGTGGGGGAGGGTTTGGGTGGTGGGAGGGTGGTAGTGGAGGGTCCGGGTGTTGGGAGGGTGGTGTGGGAGTAGCTGGATGGTGGGAGGCTGGTGAGGGAGGAGCTGGGTGATGAGAAGCTGGTGCGGGAGGTTCTGAATTGGGGAGACTGGAGGGAGATTGAGTACTAGGAGGAGTAACAAGGGGGGAGAGAGAGTGGTAGCGGGAGGAGGATGAAGAGGGCTTAGATTTGCTCCGTTTTCCTTTTCTTGGGTTGGGAGTGGTGTGGATGGAGGTGGAGGCAGGGAGGTACTTTCACCCGTCGTGGAATTTTTTACCTCACTGGTGAGCGTATCTCCGTTATCCTCAAAGATGGCGGCTCCTACCTCAGCCTCGATCTTGTGGGGTTTAGCTGAACACGCCACTGTCCTCTGCACGATGTCTTCACTTGCGTGTGTTACCAGGAGAGTGTCAATTATAGACAGCGCCTCTACCAGTACACAGCTCTTTTCAGCGAGCCCAGCCGTAACTGACCTGTAGTTAGTCAGGTGGTTCTTCATAGAACACTCTCTCTCTCTCTCTCTCTCTCTCTCTCTCTCTCTCTCTCTCTCTCTCTCTCTCTCTCTCTCACAGGAAGATAGCGTGCCAAATAAGCTGCATAATGTCAAAAGTCAATCATATACGCACAAATGTTTCTTTCTTTTATTGGACATTTCCTTTTGTTCAATTCAGAAAGGATAGCAAGATCAGAGGTCAAGCGTTCTGTAGCGTCCAGCCTTGAGTTCTGTCATTCCATAGGGCGGGTCCGGAGCTACAGGATGATGATGAATGCTGAGTAGAGTCATTGGCGGAGGAGTAGGCAGAATGGCTTGTTTTGGGAATGTCTTAACAAGACAAGAAAGAGTTTTAGACAGAACAGAGTCCTGTATAGCACCACTGTTGATAAGTTTGAGGCAGAACAGAGTCAGTCATATACAGAAGCGATAAATGGATCGGAAAGAAAACTGGTGATAAAAAGTTCAAAGAGGAGGATGAAAACCGCAAGAGGGTAGTTTAGAATGCCAAGATTTGTGAGAGATTAGAAATCGAAATCAACCTAAGAAGAGAAAGAAATTCCTCGGAGTCTTACAAACTCAATGAACTTGCGTAAAACAAATCCCGGGTTAGCATCTAGTATTCAAGGCAGTTAAGGAGCCCATACAACGGAAGAATCTTAACAATTAAGTAACTGACGAAATTTCACCAAAATTATAAACAAAGCTCCACCAGAAGTAGAAAGCAAAAAGGAAACTACTGCGAGCTTGCTTCATAAGCCAAAATAATATACCACGTTGAAACATGAAATTCAATCAAGGTCAAATATGAGCAGAGAAGCTTACAAAAACTTTGTAGGAAAACGCAGGATATAAAAAGTTACACATGATGTAAGGTGACTCATTTGGTCTACATAATGTCTTAAATATTTGTCGCAATATTGAACACTGAATTAGGACGTTCGTATACAGAAGAAAATGAGTCGGCTCACAACGTCCTTACATATTATGTTGAACAGCTTTGAGGCTTGCAAAGCACGTAAGTCAAAAACTGAAAAAAAAGAATGATCAAACAATACTTCATGGTGGGAAATTAAAAATAAAACATTAATGGCAACAGCTTGAAACATGCTCCAAGTGAGTGAATGCAATGATATAAAACGACTTTGAAAAATAGTTACAACTATTAAAATGTTGGTCAAATATGAAGCCGGGAGAGGTGTTCTATGAGGTAATCTGTAGTGAAAGTCAGCACACTCTGGGAAAGGGAGAGCTCAGTAGTAAGTGCCTGCACCTGAAACACGAGTGGATACAAAAGCTGCGCGTGGCCTCGGCGGTCATCTCCGTCGCACTGGTCGTTGAGCCCGTCGCGGGAAGTAACCCATTACCTCCAGACACCGTGTGACCTCCGGGTCACCACAGTTGTCTTCCGCAGTTTCTCTTCCCTTGGTGCCCATTTCTTGAACTGCGCACTGTCTGTCCGGGCCGAGACTCAGCCAAAGCCCGTGTATTCGTAGCTGGCGTGCTAATCACTACACCACGGCGTTTATAAATAGTTTTGAAAGGTCAGGTAACCAAGATAGATATGACATCTGGTGAGCTGCCATCCTGGTGAGGATATGTCTTATTTGCGTAGGAAGTGAGGATGAGTTAATATTCTTCATTTTATCTATTTATTTATAGTGATTGCTGTTTTAGTGTACACGAGGCAGTAACAAACACCCACGAAACATATAAGGTTCATGGCGTAGCAAACGCGACCTTCTTGATCCAGGCGAGGTAGGGCGGGTGGCGCAGGTTGGCGTACAGGCCAGGGTAGTCTTTGTGGCCACAGCCGTAGCCCCGTGATATAATGCCCGCCAACACATAGTGTCCACGAGCATCCTCCGTCACCAGAGGCCCGCCAGAGTCACCCTGATGGAGGAAAACACAAGGGTGAGTCATTGCTAAGTCAAAGGAGCGGCCCAGCGCAGCTCATCACCTTCTGCAAACCTACGCGCCAGAATACAATCAATCAATCAGTCAGTCAATATTGGCATACGCTATGAAGGTCGTTGCCTCGCCTTGACCTCGGTCCAGTCAAAGGAGTACCTGGCAAGCGTCCCGGCCTCCAGCGAGATCTCCGGCACACAGGGTCTCTTGCCCGATGCCTCGAGGCCAGGTGGATGGGTAGTGTGGCAGGTTGGAGTAGCTTCGGTCACACTGCCCCGGCGAGAACACCGTCACCTCCACCTCCTGGAGGACAGAGCTAGGCTTCCCACCTGAAAAATGGAGCCTAGAATAATGAGACCATCTTTTGGCTATCCGTTTGCAGCTAAGTTGTGGCGGAGCCAAAACACTGTTGACGAAAAGACTGCTACTGACCAAACTGTGTGTCGCCCCAGCCTGTCAGCGTCGCCCGGTGGTTCAGGAGATCTTTGTCGCTCTCCTTCCCCCAGGGCAGGCAGACAGGACTGATGTGATCCTGAAGCCGAGAGAAAACCGCTAAAAATGTCTACCTTCTCTACTGGGTGCTCAAGATGGTTGATATTCTGATGATTACATTCTCCCAAACATTCTACGTCAAAGGTAAATAGCAATTACTAGGAAGACTGACCTTCAGGGCGACCCTGGATGCTAGTCTGAGGAGTGCAAGGTCATGGTAGGCCTCGGGGCGGTTGTGGTCTAGGTAGAGCACCGTTTCGGCCACAGAAAAGTCTTTGTGATTCGCATCGTCAAAATCATCGTTGTAGTCATGCTCACCAAGACGCACCACATCAGCATTGCTACAGAGTTTTATTGTATTAAATATATAATATATTATAGATAGATAGATACATATAGATAGGAAGGCCATTCAGTATGGACAAGATAGTAAAGTGTTCATTTTTCTGTTATAATAAGTAATGTTCATAACAGCACTGTTGTAAAGCTTATGAACCATCACTCACTTGCTAAAGAAGCAGTGAAGAGCTGTGAGGACCCATCGGTCGTTTATCAACACCCCGCCGCAGAACCACCTGATTCTGTGAGCGTCCCTCTGCCCAATCAAGGCCTACAGGAGCAACAACAAGGCATTGAGACACGGTACCAAATGTTTAGTTGTTTGCAACATGTGATTCATGCTTGTATAACTTTTACCCGTGTTCGTAACGCTCCGACAACATACCATCCAGGGCCAGGCATGCCGGAGAACCGGCCTACCGCCTATTCCACCTTCAAATCTCCGTGGTGGTGGTGTTGGTGTCACCGGGGGCGCTGGTTGAGCCAATAAATCCCTGTTACTTCTTTTTGACACTCCAGTAATGTTTGGGCGAGCGATTGTAGTTTCTTGAACCTTGGGTAAAGTAGGATCAGGAACTGCTTCTGGGCGCAGTATGAGCACATCCCCTGTTCCTGGCCCACCCGGCAGGATAGCAGCATTCTCTAATGCGTTTATTCCACATTCTGAAAAAAAAGTAGGTTTTTACTACTGATAAAAATTTGCAATTATATACTGTGTTGAACATGAAAGCATCCGCTTCAATACCTGTGCCTGCTGAGACCTGTAGACCTGCGGGTGGTGGAACACTTACCGAATGGGACGCTGGGCGGGGCGATGTCTGTGGAAGGCTGCGGCCCACCACCTGCAACGGCGAGGAGTTGTGTTGGCATAAGAGCATAAGAACGTAAGGAGTCTGCAAGAGGCCGGTTGGCCTCTACAAGGCAGCTCCTGCACTCTCAATCCCACTTTACCTCACTATCCATGACTTTATCTAACCTCTTCTTGAATGTATCTATGGTATACACACACACACACACACACACATATACACATATAATTTTCGTTCTACAGTAAACAGCTCTAGGGCAAAAAATAAATTAATAAGAGCCTTCTAACCGTTGCTCCAAGTAAAGAGAGTAATGTAAAGTGGCCAAAAGGGAGGTCAGTTTCGGGTGTTCGTAGCCTGCCTCACACTTACCCAAGTTTGGTTCACAGCAGACGAGGAACTTGGAGTCCTTTATGCCGCACTTGGGCGGGTCACCGAGGCCTGGCGAGTGTTGGCAGGCCTGGGAACACGTGCCTGAGCCGCCCTTGTTTGTGCGGCAAGTGTCACCCTCGGCGTGGTCCAGCTGGCCGGGGAATATAGTGTCCGCGGCCTCTGAGAAGGAAGAGATTAAGCGCAAGTCTTGAATTGTGATGATGAATGATAAACGCAATCGTAGAACATGGTGTGGGGTGGTGCTGTGGTGGTGGTGGTGGTGATGTAATGGTGGTAGAACATGGAGTGAGGTGGTGCTGTGGTGGTGGTGGTGGTTCTGATGTAAGGTTGGTGGTGATGTAACGATGTTGGTGATGTCGAGAAGTACTCACCCTCGCTTATCTTCCGCTGACCACCCGCTTCTTGCACGCCCGGCAAGTGTTCACGTTGATTGACTTGTTAAGCGATTCTGGCTACATTCGGTTAGGTAACGTGCACACTAAAATATATGTTCTGCTTTCCAAGGCCTATTTGCTGATGATGAAAGGTTCGTGTATCAGGCCAAGGTTAAGGACGCTCATCCCATCACTCTGCATGTTTTATTCTCATATTTTCCTTGCCGTTCAGCGTTACCACGTCTTCGTGCTGCTGTTGTGACGTTCGTATCATGCCAAGGTTACTTATTCCACCATTCTACTTCTATAGGTGTTTCATTTTCATCTGTTCCCTTCCGAAAAGCAAATATAATGTGCAGGATGTTTCAGTGGACGAGAGGACCGTAATCAAGGAGTCGAGAGAGGCACACACTGTTAAAACACACCTGCATCCATAGTACATACCTGTGTGGACTGCGAGCACCTGGGCCGCAAGGTACAGCCACAACACACCATGCCACCCCATCACGCCGCGCCGCTGTCCGACCGTTGACTTGCTCGCCGCGCCGCTTTCTCCAAGCCTACTTTTCGGTCCGTGTGTGTAAAGTCACCGGGGAAATCCCTCAAACCGTGATTCCTGCTTCCTGTTATTCCTGTAGAGAGGAGCACCAAGATAATATTGCTACACGTGCTGTATTAGGTGAGCTTGAGTAGCTTGTTTTTGATGATTTTTTCAAGTTCATCGTGGTATATGTAATGTTGACACGTATAATTTTATTCCTGATATGAGTCGACAGTTCAATCATTCCAATCTTAAATTAACATAATTCTGTATATAAAAGATAGCATTCCACAATATCTTCAACAAATCTGCTCTACTGATAAAATATATATTAGATACCACGTCTTACCGTTGTGTCCCAAACCTGTAATCCGGGATGCCGTGTCCGAAACGCGCCACTTCTCTTTGACCTCAGAATGTCTTGCCGGCCTCAGACACAATGGGAAAACCTTGAAATTCTGAGTGAGAGAGAGAGAGAGAGAGAGAGAGAGAGAGAGAGAGAGAGAGAGAGAGAGAGAGAGAGAGAGAGAGAGCTAGATAGCTAGCTAGCTAGGGCCGGTAGGCAGCTCTCACTAACACGCCATCCACACCCGAGCAGACGTGGGCGTGGCGCGGGATGAGGCCACTTCCCACACTATCTGGCTGTGGGACAGAGCTGACTGGCCCTCCCTTAAAAGAGACCTGCAGCAAACAGACTGGCACACCCTTCTGTCTGGGCGAGCAGAGCCCATGGCGAAGGCCTTTACTGAACGTCTCAAAGCTCTCCAACGAGAGCACATTCCACTCCGCCCGTACACCTCCACGCCCACCGCTCCGCCCTGGTTGGGTTACCGCCTTGCTGCAGAAAGAAAATATTCTGCGTGGCTCCGCTACAAAGGAGCCCAACCCGCAACAAAGCCCTGCATCGAGCAGCGTGCAACAATATGGTGGCCACCAGTAAATGGGCGAAACGGAGGTGGAAAGAGACCTCCGCGCCAAGCTGTGTGGGCCAGGGGTGGGCAGCAAGACCTGGTGGACCCTTGTTAAGGAAAAGCAAGGCAGCAGCCACCAAGAAACAATCCCTCCCCTCACCAAGCAGGTGACCAGCACCAGCAGCAGGGAGAAGGCAGAGCTCCTGGCTGACCTTTTCTCTGCCAAGATGTCCGTCGCCGACCCCACCAGACCTCCACCACAACTGCCACAGGAATGCAACCAGACCCTGACAGAGGTTGCGGTATACCGGGAGCAAGTGGAGCGCCTTCTAAGAGCGGTGGACGTCAGGAAGGCCACTGGTCCTGACAACGTTAGCCCACATGTGCTGCGTCACTGCTCCAGTGAGCTGGCAGGACCCCTCTCGGAGGTGTTCGGGGCCTGTGTCCGGGAGAACACCTGGCCCTCTATATGGAAGGAGGCTCGCGTGATGCCGGTTCACAAAAAGCGGGCCAGATCTGACCCTGCCAACTACAGGCCTATCTCCCTCCTGTCTGTAGTTGGAAAAATCTTCGAGAGAATAGTGGTGGAGGCCATCACCCGCCACCTCGAGAACAACGCCCTCATCACTGACCAGCAGTTTGGGTTCAGATCTGGCCGCTCCACTTCAGATCTCCTGCTGCTCCTCTCCAGGGATTGGCAGGACTCACTAAACACCGGCCTGGACACCATTGTCGTCGCTCTAGACATCGCGGGTGCTTTTGACCGGGTGTGGCACGCGGGCTTGCTGGAGAAGCTTCGTGCCAAAGGCATCCAAGGACACCTGCTGATGCTGATGAGCGACTACCTTCAAGGAAGAAGCCTCCACGTCGTCGTCGGCGGCCAGCAGTCCAAGGACCTCCCAGTGGGTGCCTCAGTCCCTCAAGGATCTGTGCTGGGACCTGTCCTCTGGAATCTGTACATCGACGACCTTCTCAGGAGTCTGCCAGCAGTCTCTGCATACGCTGACGACTGCACGCTCTCCCTACCCTCGCCAAGAAAGCCAGCAAGCGGTTGCTGAGGTCAACCAGCAACTACGCTTGATACGGGAGTGGGGGGAGCGCTGGCAGGTGAACTTTGCTCCTGAGAAGACTCAGGCGATGGTGATCTCTCGGTCCCCGGCAGCCACACAAGCTGTCGAAGGAAGGGTGATGTTTGGCTCCGTCACCTTCCGCTCCAGGATTACGTCAGGATCCTCAGGTGGACTTGGACCGAGAGCTGCGCGTCGACCGCCACCTGAAACACGTCGCCCACCAAGCCTCCCTACGTGTCTCTGCCCTTCGTAGAGTGGCTAATTTCCTCGACAAGCGAGGAATTATGCTCCTCTACAAGGCCCAGGTAAGATCCTACCTGGAGTACGGAGCTCTGACCTGGATGTCCAGCGCTGCCACACCTGCAGAGACTGGACAAGGTGGAGCGACAGGTGCAGCGACTGTTACAGGAGAACAACCCCAGCCGCCCCTCAGGATATTATACATCTAGACACTCTGGAGCACCGCCGGGACGTCGCTGCGCTGGTGATGTTCCACAAGGCCCAGGTACAAGGAGTACCACACCTGGCGAGAATGAGGCTCCCCCCGCGAGAGGCTGTGAGAGATACGAGAACGGTACTCTCCAGCCACGAGCAGGTCGGGGTGCCGAGGTCACGCGCCAGCCAGCACCAACGGACCTTCACCTCCAGGGTGTCCCGCCTGTGGAACACATTCACTGCAGCAGGGCCAACAGTGAGGGAAATGTCCACCCAGCAGGTAAAATTGGCTGCTCACAGGTGGCGAAGAACATGCCCCACACCACTAGTGATGCTAAATACACAGTGAACAAGTGTAAAGGGCTTTTGAAATAATGCACGAGAAAAAGTGACATTTTAAGCCCTAAAAAGTGCACAGAGAAACATATGCTACTCGAACGATCGCATAAATTGTCGTCGGCGAAATACAAATCTGTTGTGTAACTATAGAATCGTCAGTTTAAAAAAAAAAAAAAGAGAGAGAGAGAGAGAGAGAGAGAATGTGCGTATTGATGAAAATAAAGCAAAAGACCACACCTGTTAAAAGGTTATTGATGGCATATATTAGTATTTTCATGTTCACTCCTACGCTAAACCCACCACGGAGCAACAGTACAGCGGGGTGGGTGAGTGCACTACGCTCCTCACCCGGATAGGCCTGCTCCTGCTTGGAGTGACTTCGACTCAAACCAGCGATTGCTTCATAAAGCTAAAACGAATCTTGTTACCATCTTAGTCTGTGGACGCCTACTCCGGCTGTATGGGCACGTGGTACACTTCCCGTACGCCGATCCTGCTCAAGGGTTGTTTCTGTACGAGGCAGCCCTGAGTCGAGTAGACCAGGGGGACGCCCACGTAACTCATAGCTGGGGCAAGTTGACCGATCCTGCTATGAGTTGCTTTTGATGGGAAGGGTAACTACGTGGGGGTTTGCTCGTAAGGACCCTCGCAGGTGCAGGCGGCGAGTGAGTGGAGCAACATCCTCCCTGGGGTTACCCCAGGGAGGATGTTGCGGACGTATAGGGGGCCGGGGGGGGGGGGGGGGGGGGGGCCGGCCCCGGGCGTGCGGTTTGGGGGGGCGCCAAAATTGGATACCGGAATCTAGCTGCGCCTGTCCATCATTTTCCTCTGCTTGAGGCACTGCAAGCACGCAAACCTTCAAGCCCCGTATGGAAATGTAGAGAAAGTGAAGGTAATTTTGCTATATTGTTGGCATTTTTCATGATACAGACAATCTAATTCCTGTTACCACTACTGTAGGACAGTATGGATTAGGTTATTTAATACCTTAAAATATGGTGGTGTATGCTATGCAGTGCTGTAACATATATATATATATATATATATATATATATATATATATATATATATATATATATATATATATATATATATATATATATATATATATATATATATATATATATATATATATATATATATATATATATATATATATATATATATATATATATATATATATATATATATATATATATATATATATATATATATATATATATATATATATATATATATATATATATATATATATATATATATATATATATATATATATATATATATATATATATATATATATATATATATATATATATATATATATATATATATATATATATATATATATATATATATATATATATATATATATATATATATATATATATATATATATATATATATATATATATATATATATATATATATTCACACATAATACTTCATTATAAATACTTTGAGAAAGTTAGCAGACATTGATACCATCCTGAAACACACTCAGCTATGCTCGCGAAGTTGAGTGTGTTCGGGGATGGGTATAGTTTCTGTAGAGTCCACACACGTTGGTGGCTAGGTGGGTCCACACACGTTGGTGGCTAGGGGGGTCCACACACGTTGGTGGCTAGGTGGGTCCACACACGTTGGTGGCTAGGTGGGTCCACACACGTTGGTGGCTAGGTGGGTCCACACACGTTGGTGGCTAGGTGGGTCCACACACGTTGGTGGCTAGGGGGGTCCACACACGTTGGTGGCTAAGGGGGTCCACACGTTGGTGGCTAGGGGTCCACACACGTTGGTGGCTAGGGGGGTCCACACACGTTGGTGGCTAGGGGGGTCCACACACGTTGGTGGCTAGGGGGGTCCACACACGTTGGTGGCTAGGGGGGTCCACACACGTTGGTGGCTAGGGGGGTCCACACACGCTGGTGGCTAGGGGGGTCCACACACGCTGGTGGCTAGGGGGGTCCACACACGCTGGTGGCTAGGGGGGTCCACACACGCTGGCGGCTACGTTGGGTCCACACACGCTGGTGGCTAGGGGGGTCCACACACGTTGGTGACTAGGGGGGGTCCACACACGCTGGTGGCTAGGGGGGTCCACACACGCTGGTGGCTAGGGGGTCCACACACGTTGTTGGCCAGGGGGGTCCACACACGCTGATGGCTAGGGGTATCCACACACGTTGTTGGCTAGGGGAGTCCACACACGTTGGTGGCTAGGGGGGTCCACACACGTTGGTGGCTAGGGGGGTCCACACACGTTGGTGGGAAAATCGCCCTTTTTTTTTTTTGGATGCTGACCATATACTTTCGAATTTCGACCTGAGAATCACACAAAATTGGAGGGCGGATCAACCAACGACATAAAATCAGAGCTACAACGGGACACTGTGGGCGAGAAATGGCCATTTTCGGCTCTTTTCGACCATTTTCCGCCATTCCGACACACACGCTAATATTCCAACGTACAATTTTGTATCCAGGCACAAAATTAGACGGCGGATCGAATTACGGCACCAAATCAGAGTTTCAACCGGACGTTTCCGCGACGAATGGTCATGTTCGGCTGTTTTCGAGCATTTTGGGACTTTCTGACTGCATGCGCTGATATTTTGACTTGAATTTTCGTACCCGGACACACAATTGAACGACGGGTCGATCTGCGGCATCAAATCAGAGTTTCAACCAACAGTTTTTGCGAAAATCGACAATTTTTTGCCATCTTGAATTGGGCAAAAGGGGAGTTTGGGGATGGTCGGTCCCCACATCTAAAACGCCCTTCAAAGCGTCATTTTTCCCTCGCGCGAACACTCGGCCAACTCCTCCCCCGCCTTCACTTAATCACATCTCACGCCGCCATCAATGCACCAACCTCATCAGCTGAGCGGCCAATAGCGCCTGAGGACTTCCTGGAGGTAGGTGTGTGGTCAATTTCAATCTAAGCATAGCAGTATGTCGTAAATCTTGATGGCGCTGTTCCTAGAAAGTATATACCGTGTACCTACTTTTTCGCTCTGCGCTCATCCTCACTGTCTTTGAGGTCGTTCGTGTTCCACTAGGGAGCGCCAGTGGTCAGTATACTGCCCGGGGCGCCAAATTTTAAAGATCCGCACTGCTGGGACATCCTCCCCGTTTGTTTGTTAGATAATGTGGTCCCGCGTATTTCCTAGGTCCATTTTTTTTTTGGGGGGGGGTCCCAGCGCACCTCTACGCAGCGCTCTTGTTGGTACTTGTGTCGCGCCTTGCCTTGTCACTCGTCGCTGCAACAGTAATCACTCATCACGGTTTCTTATTCGTCTTTGTCAACCGCGGCTCGCTGGACTTCCCATCCACTAAGTTCCCAGGGGCCGGAGTCACTAAAGATTTTAGAATTTCGTAAGGCCCTAAAGAGTTCTTAAGGCCACCTTATGCTATTCATTAAACACTAAACACCAAACTTAGGAACTTCTTAGCGAGCCCGTTTTCTTCGTAACTTTAAGGTGGCTTGAGACACCGCGTAATCGATCGTACCCCGACCTAAGGCAGATTTTCTCCACAACACGACACTGATGAAGAGGACGAAGACCCGCTGCTAAAACAATACAGGCACAATGCACCACAGTGCTGTCCAAACATTACTGGCGTCAATCATAAATAAAACCATTCACTGAATATGTGGTGATTGTGAACCCCTTCACTATTGAATCAAATATCCTGCTGGAAGCACTCGTGAAAGTATATATGGAGGGCTTGTGATGCTCTCCGGAGATTCACCAGGGGGGAATATATGCACTCATACATGCTCAGTGAGTAAATTAGTCTTAATTTGTAATTTGTAATACCTTGGACACTAGCACAACCAGGGATGGGCCGGGCACCACCCCCAAAATTTCTCTTGGTTAGTTATTCTGCCCTCCAATCCCCCTGATTATATTTCTGGCTGCGCCCCTGCCATTGACATTGCTTAGCAGATTTAAGTGACCTATTTCAGAAACACAGACTACATTTCTAGGCAAACTATCATGCTTTTTTATGTGGAAATGGTTATCACCAAGAAACAGCTTTGGAAGTATTAGGGATGATTTGGTGAGTCTCATACCGTGGGTGATAGTTTACTCTCCTTTGCTACGATAGGTTACTAGCCTCAGCGGCAATAGGTTACGATTATAGCAGTGATAGGTTACCATCCACAAGGTTAAACTGGATTTCTGTTAGTTTGTAAAGAGATTGGGGAGTGAAGGCGGCCGGACGATATATGCTGCAGTGTTTGTTATAGTGAATTCAGGGGTAAATTTGCTGTTGCACTTTCATAGCTAAATCCTGGTGTAAAACAGAACCACATGAAAAGAATATGTCATACCAGAAGATAAGTATTAATCATCTCAAATAGACTGCTCCTGCTAGGCAGCTACCCATACTTTGCAACATGCATTATATGTTTGTTGGATATTTGGGTAATTGTTTAGTAACGCCATGGCTCATTCTTGTCTCAATGATATTTACTGTATTACAGTATTACATTTATTTACTTGGCTAGTTTTACTGGGTGTTATAAGTGATGTGTCTAGTAAATGTAGGGTGAGGTTGGAGGCATACGCATAGCTGTGTGTGGCCTCGGTGTTCATCTCCGTCACATACATAGGAATACATAGGAAGAACAGACACCAGAAGACCTATCGGTCTATGGCGTGGGTGTCTGTTTACTACCGCTACTACTAGTAATCTACGTGTGGTAGGACAGGACAGAATAGATGAAAGCTCCTCCCCACCCACCTTTCCCTCCGGCAACGTGCCGGCAGGAAATAGTTAGAAGAGAACACCATGTACCTTTAAGGAAGAAAGGGACATGGAAATTTTACAGTAAAGAGAGAAATAAGAGGAAATTACTACCCTTAACTTACACTACTGGTAACCTAAGCTGTGGGGGAAAATGACCATTACATAAGAACATAAGAACACAGAAATACAGGGAGACTGGAAGAGGACGAGTGGCCTACACAGGGCAGCCCCAGAATCCCCACTAATACCCACGATGGGTGAGGTGTAGTTTCAGGGACACAGGTGGAGGCTTGATCCTCGTTTTACCGGCTGTACTATGCACGCACCAGTAACCTGTCACCTTACTGCACCCACACCTCACTCCAATTGTCATGCGGACATTAACTGTTGCTTTACTCTATTGTTGACTTTCGCTGCTTGCAATCTAGGTTGTGGGGGAAAATTATATGAATATAGGTTGAGGTCTTGCTGCAATCTGTCTGAAAACATGCGAAAAAGGGTCAGTATAATCTTATATCCCTGAAGTACTTATCCAAAGAAGACTTAAAGCTATTGATACTCTGTGCGCTAACTACTGACGGTGGGAGTCTATTCCAGTGATCGACGACTCTGTTATTGAAAAAACTTCTGCGCACCAATATGTTACATCGATTTCCCTTTAACTTCATACCGTTGCTGCGTGTTCTTGTGTTGGTGTCTCTCTGGAATAGACTATCTGGGTTAATGTTGTCGAATCCATTCAGGATTTTTAACACTTCAATTAATTCCCCTCTTATCCTTCGCTTTTTTAGGGAAAACATATCTAAACGCTTTAAACGCTCGTCATATGGCAAGTTTCGGAGAGCTGGAATTTGTTTGGTTGCTCGTCGCTGTATCTTTTCTAGCAAAACTTGATCTTTGATATAGTTCGGTGACCAGAACTGATGGGCGTATTCTAGGTGTGGTCTTACAAATGCTAAATATAATCTCTTCATAAGTTCGGGTGATTTATGATCAAAGTTTCTTGAGATTAGTCCTAACATCATATTGGCTTTTTTTACTCGCTGCAGAACATTGATCACTCATTTTAAGAGTGTTACTGATAATGACACCAAGATCTTTTTTTTTGTTTTACTTCGCTGAGCTCATGTCCTTGAATCTGATATTTAAAGTTAGGATTTTTTTCACCTATGTGCATTACTTTACATTTATCTACGTTAAAACTCATTTGCCATTTTTCGTTCCAGTCGGCAAGTCTTATTAAGTCTGATTGAATGCTCTCGCAAATTTGACTGTTCATTACCGTACCTCCTAATTTGGTGTCGTCGGCGAATTTGGCTACTTTTGATAGGATATCAGTTTTTTAAGTCGTTCACGTAAATTATGAATAGTGTTGGCCCCAGGACCGAACCTTGGGGCATGCCACTGGTGACGGGTTGCCAATCCGATGCTTCACCATTAAGAACTACACGTTGTTCTCTGTCGCTGAGCCAGTCATGAATCCACGCACATAGATGGTCGTTAATACCGTGGGAACGCAGTTTTGAAATATGCCTAACATGAGGAACTTTATCAAACGCTTTCTGAAAATCTAGGTAAATTACGTCATATGGGCTTCGGGCGTCCCAACATGTATAAACATCGTTGAAAAAGGTTAATAGGTTGGTAAGGCAAGACCTATTACTAAGAAATCCATGCTGACTATCAGTTATCAATTCGTTTGTTTCAAGGAAAGTGATCATTTTATCCCTGATTATTTTTTCGAATAGTTTAATTAGGACAGACGTAAGGCTGATAGGACGATAATTACCGGGGTGTTTTTTGTCTCCTTTTTTAAAGATCGAGGTAATATTGGCCTTTTTCCACTCGAGAGGCACACTGACCTGTGCTAATGACTTGTTGAATATTAATGTTATGGGTAACCTATTGCTGGTAATTAGGAACCTAGCAACACCCGTTAAGATTTGATTCATCACCCGTTTCTATTACCACTCATAGTTTAATAGCAACTATATATGAGAAAAAGTATGTTATGCTTTTTGGTTGAGTCAAAATATCATTATATATTGATGTACATTTCATGCAAAAAGGTTCAGTAAAAAATACATAATTACTTAATTTTATCCTTATAGCACAGCATTAAAACTAGAAAATAGAATCTCTTTCCTCCATAAAAATAAAAATAAACTTTCTCACCTTGAAATTCAAGTTATTTTTTGTTATTAACAAGAAAATAGTTTTTTTTTCTTCTCAAATACACACTTTTCAAGTATGTAATCTAACCTTACTAGAGCACTGACTTATGTTGCTGGCAAAGGTTGAGAACGTAATGAGAGAGTGAGCAGTAATTAAATATATTAGTAAATATTTAAGATATATAGCGTACTGGCAATAAAACAAATTAAATCATCAGGCAAATTGGTGTATAGGTGTGTTTCGTTAGAGTTCGGTGGGGTTCTTCAAAGGCAATGGCACTGCCCACTGTCAAAACTCATTACGCTGTACCTAGAAAATTTCCACAACGACTCTGCTGTTTCTAAAGAAATTGCTGAAAATCAAGCTGTTTCTCAAGTCATAAGAGACTTGAGAGAAGTCTTGGGCTTCCCAGGACGTGACACACACACACACACACACACACACACACACACACACACACACACACACACACACACACACACACACACACACACACACACACGGGGAGGCGGTGGCTGAGTGATTAGCGTGACGGCCCCGCGTTCAGGAGCTCCAGGAGGGACGCGGGTTCGAATCCTGGCCGCCGCACAGCTGAGATTTTTCAGTCACCGCTGAGTGGCTTAAGACTACCCACATGCTGGCCTGAAGACCACCCATCAACCTGGCCTCTAGATAACTTCTCCAAAGAGAGGCTCAAAGATGAGTTCCGGGGGCAGCATGAGCCAACACAAGATGGCGCCACTATAAACACTCGCCTGCGCCAGAACGGGCTGGGCCGACCATCAGGCCCTACCGGGAAGAAGCCCTGGGCCGACCATCAGGCCCCACCGGGAAGAAACCTACCGGCGCAATAGGCCGCGACGTAAAACACACACACACACACACACACACACACACACACACACACACACACACACACTCACACACTCACAATAAGATAGCGTGCCAAATAAGCTGCATAATGCCAAAAGTCAATAATTTACACACAAATGTTTCTTTCTTTTGTAGGACGTTTCCTTTTGTTCCATTCAGAAATGATAACAAGGTCAGAGGTCAAGCGTTCTGTAGCGTCCAGCCTTGAGTTCTGCCATTCCATAGGGCGGGTCCGGAGTTATAGAATAATGAATAATGCGGAGTAGAGTCATCGGCGTGGGAGTAGGCAGAATGGTTTGCTTTGGAAATGTCTTAATTAACAACAGAAAGAGTGTTAGACAGAACAGGGCCCTGCATAGCGCCACTGTTGATAAGTTTAAGGTAGAACAGAGTCAGTCATATACAGAAGCGATGTATCGACCTGAAAGAAAACTGGAGATAAGAAATTCAAAGAGGAGGATGAAAACCGCAAGAGGGTAGTTTAGAATGCCAAGATTTGTGAGAGATTAGAAATCGAAATTAACCTAAGAAGAGAAAGAAATTCCTCGGAGTCCTACAATGAACTTGCGTAGAAGAAATCCCAGGTTAGCATCTAGTATTCATGGGCTCCTTAGCCCAGACAACGAGTAAATCTTAACAATGAAGAATTTAACGAAAGTGTCACCAAACTTCCAAACAAAACTCCACAAGAAGAAGTAGAAAGCAAAAAGGAAACAACTACGAGCTCGCTTCATAAGCCAATTTAATATAGCACGTTGGAACATGAAATTCAATTCAAGGCCAAATATTTTTTTTGTTGTTGTTGTTTTTTTACGTCGTGCCCTATTGCGCCGGTAGGCTTTTTCCCGGTGGGGCCTGATGGTCGGCCCAGCCCGTTCTGGCGCAGGAGAGTGTTTATAGTGGCGCCATCTTGCATTGGCTCATGCTGCCCTCCCGGAGCTCATCTTTAATTCTAGAATCTAAAGTCCGGGTTGATAGGTGGTCTTCTGGACAGCAGAAGAGCTTACAAAAACATAAAAAAATCCAGAAGGATGTAAAAAGTTACACATGATGTAAGTTGACTAATTTTGTTCTATATAATGCCCTTCATATTAGTCGCAATATTGAGTATTGACTTTTATGACGTACATGTACAGTCGCGCTACAAAGTGTTGACACAATTTTCATAATCTTTCGGACACGGCTGGCGACATCTGGCAACTACCCTCGGGGAAACATTCGCTACCGACTTTCATAAAACTACTTAATTTTAAAGTCTAGTTTTGCACACACCTAATAAATATCAGTGATTCCATTAAATGCAATGAAACTTAACAGTGTACTCTATTTTGAATGTAGCGAAAAGAAATGTATTGAAAAGCTAGGCTATGTAGCCACATTCATTTGCAGAATCGCCGGGGCGGAGTAGAGGTCACTTCACTATTTATACCAACAAGTTATAAATAATATTATTTTGATCAGATGTATATAATTGACTCGACAGTGGTGAATGGAAGAAAGTGATAGGCAAGCAGTGCAGCGCCGACCAGGCATCGTCTCTACCCAAACAATAGGCTATTATTTTTATTATCGCGTCGTCTGTCGTGTGTTTCGACAATTATTTCGTGCAACCTTGAATTATATGTCTGGCCACTTGTCGATACTTCTCTTTGGATTCTACCGTTAATTAAAAATACACTTGATTTTTTTTTCTTCAGAATCTCGCTGATTTGACACACACAAGATTTATATAGTCATGCATGAATGTCGTTCCCGATGACGTCATCATCAAATGCGAGTTTATTATGTAGTATTTATTTCGTATTTTATCAAATGAAGTGCAGCTAATTATTTTTTCCTATTATTCTATAATATAGGGTTTATTACTACATTGAAAGAAAGAGTAATATATTTGTGCAGTTATATATATACTTAGTCTTAACACAGAACTCATTTGACTCCTTTAATGTCTTGAACGAAAACTGTATCAAAATGTTTCGGCAGAGCTGCTTAATATATCGTTATAAGGTAAAAACTTCCACTCTATTGAATTTATTTCCTTTCTCAGTATCATATTTTGTGTATCTATAACAAAATCACTCCTAAACATCCCTTCCCTTCGAATAATATTATGTATTATTTGAACGAAAGTCATTGCAAACTGTGTCAACACTTCGTAGCGCGACTGTACATATATAGAAGAAAAGTCAACTCACAACGTCCTTACACAATCTGTTGAACAGCTCTGAGACTTGCAGTGCTCGTAAGTTAAAAACTGCTTTTTTGGTTGTCCCAAAGAAGATTGATCATACACTACTTCCAGGGTGAAAAATTGCAAAACATAAATGGCAAATGCTTGGAACATACTCCAAGTGTGTGAATGCAAGGATATATAATGACAGAAAAATAGTTATAACGCATAAAAAGTTAGTCAAATATGAAGCCGGGAGAGGTGTTCTATGAGGTAATTTGTATTGAATGTCAGCAGACACTGGGAAAAGGAGAGCTCAGGAGTAAGTGCCTGCGCCTGAAACGCAAGAGTGGATACGAAAGTTTCGTTTTGTCAAAGTTGAGTCTATAAGCTAAAGCTGCGCGTGCCCTCGGTGGTCATCTCCCGTGGCACTGGTCGTTGAGCTGGTTGCGGGGAGTATTCCATCACCCTGGGACACCTTGTGACATCTGGGTGTACCACAGCTGCCTTCCACAGGTATCTCCAGGTGCCCATTTGTTGACCTGCCCGGAAAGGAGGATGGACAGCTGCGTGAACTGAGCACTGTTTGCCCGGCGTTTCAGTCCCTACACCGAGATTAGTAGGTTGAAGAAAAACAAATCGCCAGGCCCAGACGAAATATTCCCACGGGTACTGAAAAAATGCAAGGAGGCCCTTAGTGGCCCACTTTCCGTTATCTTTAAGATGTCGGTAAATTCTGGGTACGTGCCCAGCCAATGGAAAGTAGCTAATTTGACGCCGATTTTCAAAAAGAGAAACAAGTCAGCCACCTCAAATTATTGCCCAGTTAGCTTAACATCACTTGTAGGCAAGATGCTGGAGTCAATTATAGCTAGGAGCATTCGGGACCATCTAGAGAAGCATAGTTTAATTCATGACTCACAACATGGGTTTACGAAAGGTAGGTCTTGCCTTACTACTCTGTTGTCCTCTACACTAAAGTAATCGAGGCGGTTGACAGAGATAACAGCTATGACATACTATATCTAGATTTCGGCAAAGCGTTCGACAAAGTCCCTCACCGCCGGCTATTACTAAAATTTCAGGCTCACGACGTAGATGGGAATCTTGAACTAGATCAGGGTGTGGCTTAGTGGTACAAAGCAGAGAGTGGAAATCTGAATGGGGCAGTATTACGAGTGGAGTCCCACAGGGGTCGGTGCTGGGTCCGCTGCTTTTTATCATTTACATCAATGACTTGGACAAAGGAATTAGTAGTGATGTCAGTAAGTTCGCAGATGATACCAAGATCGGTAGAGTAATCCAATCAGACCAGGACGCTAACGCTCTCCAGGATGAGTTTGAAAGACTATATGATTGGGCGGGGAAGTGGCAGATGGAATTCAATGTCAGGAAGTGTAGTATTCTGAGTGTAGGTAGGAATAACCCCTCACATAATTACTCCTTTCTATCTTTCTATCTTCTATCGATATTTTCACGCCGAATGCTCTTCTGAACCTGCTAGCTGCATGCCTCCCCCCCCCCCCCATCCTGCGGCCTCGCCTCACACGACTTTCTGATCAAGCTCATCCCTATACAGGAAATCCCCGATATACGAAAGCTCGATGTACGAAAATTCGGATATACGAAAGTGAAAAATATAGGACAATTTTCGGTTCACGAAAGACATGCTTCGCATATACGAAAAGTACGACAGTTTCCGCGCCCACTGTTTCGTACCCGATGTCTATATCGGTCGCCGCGCGCCGTCAACAGCCTCACGCACACTCGCAGTGATTAGGCAGCAAGTGTCCATGTCCAGTCCCCTCCACTTCAACGCTCATCACTTAGCGTTGCCAGTTTGTGAACCCCTTGCTTCGACTCGAATCCGAAACACATCCCCGCCAGCGTGAGGTAACGTGAGTGTGATTGAGGGGGGGGGTGGTGGTTGTGTACTGTTTGGCACGTGTTTCGGGCACGAGAGTCGAAACTGGCCTTTCACAGCTTGGGAAGTAAACATTGGCAATGTTAAGTGATGAGTTGTAGTAACGAGTTAGAGGGGATTGTCCTAACATATGTAATGCATTTCTATAACAGTAAAGGAACAGGAAATGGTAATTGTTTTTAATTATTTATGAGCCTTGCGTTTCATTGTATTGTGAGTAGTAAATTGCTTTTAAGCATAGTTATATTTAACTTTTTTTTTTTTTTTTGATGGCGCTGGTCCCTAACCCCCCTATTTATTAACAATCCTATGGGGGAAATGGCTTCGATATACGAAAAATCGATAAACGAAAGGTTTTTTCAGTCCCTAACCCTTTCGTATATAGGGGATTTCCTGTACTGTCCAAACCCCTTATGCAAGAGTTAACCAGCATCTTCACTCTTTCATCCCTCACGTTGGTAAACTCTGGAACGATCTTCCCTCATCTGTATTTCCTCCTGCCTACGACTTGAACTCTTTCAAAAGGAGGGTATCAGGACACCTCTCCTCCCGATATTGATTTATCTTTTTGGCCACTCTATTTAGGAGCAGTAAGGCGGTGGCTGAATCGACAGAGTAACACCACCGCGTTCAGGAGGACGCGAGTTCAATCCCCGCCCGGTGCCACCAAGCTGGGATTTTTCAGCCGCCGCCGAGTGGCTTAAAACTACCCACATGCTGTCCAGAAGACCACCTATCAACCCGGACTCTAGATTCTAGGATTAAAGATGAGCTCCGGGAGGGCAGCATGAGCCAATGCAAGATGGCGCCACTATAAACACTCGCCTGCGCCAGAACGGGCTGGGCCGACCATCAGGACCCACCGGGAAGAAGCCTTGGGCCGACCATCAGGCCCCACCGGGAAAAAATGCCTACCGGCGCTATAGGCCGCGACGTAAAAAAAAAAAAAAAAAAAAAACAGGCTTTTTTTTTAATATATATATATATATATATATATATATATATATATATATATATATATATATATATATATATTTTTTTTTTTTACGCCCTTGCACTATCTCCTCTGCTTTAAAAAAAAATGACACTCCTCTAAACTGGTCTGAGTGTGAGAGGGACTTAAGGCGTTCTTTACACCTGGCAATTCCTGGTCGGCAATACAGCCGCGACGTGCTGCCGGCAGCATTTTTGGTCTGGGTCTGGGTCTGGGAGCTCTTCTCGCGGCAAGTTCTCTGCAGCTGAGCGTGTCCGTCTTGTATTGCCGACTGGCGGCTGGGTACAACATGTCGGCGCCAATAAAACAAGAAATGACAGATACAGACAACAAGATTTGGAGCCGGGAGGCCGAGGTGGCATTATTAGAAGTGAGGCAGCATAGAAACTTGTGGGACCCACATGATAAGCTGTATGAGAAGCTGAGTCTACGCAAAACAACTTTTGAGAGAGTGGCAGCAACATTGCGGGAAATGATTATCTCTTTGCGAGATATCGAAGAAGGTAAGGAACGATAATTTTCGTGTATTATATAATCACACTATGTAATGCCTGGGGGTTGGGATGGCATATTCCTCCCTTTTCTTTGTTGTTAAATGCAACAATGAACAATCAATCAATCAAGCAATACTACTTATGATAAAACTCGTTTACTTAAACTATTTCTACAATATTAGGTTAATGGACCAGACTCATTAATTGTGGTTTTAAGATATGGTAGTAGCCTTTTAGGGTGTCTAGGATGAATTCATGCCCTTGCATTTACTAACAGCTTACATCTTGATGCTCCCGGCGGCTCCTCCCACGTGTGAGCGTACTTGCTCCCGAGAGCACCCAGCCGGTCTAACCGCTAGATCGTCGCGGCTGTATTGCCGGCCAGGAATTGCAAGGTGTAAAGCCGCCTTTAGGAGTCTTAGTGAGCACTGACCCTCGTCCAAGGGGCCCAATGCATTCAGGTTAAGAATCGTGCAAACAAGGCATTGGGTTTCATCTCGAGGAGCGTAAGCATTAGGAGCGCTGAGGTCATCCTCAAAGTTTACTTAGCTCTAGCTAGACCTCACTTTGATTACGCGGTCCAGTTCAGGTCACCCTACTATACTAGAATGGATATCAAGATGTCAGAATCTGTACAGAAAAGGATGACAAAAATGATAAAAGGTGTGAGAAACTTGCCTTATGAGGAAAGACTTTAGCATTTAAATCTACACTATAGAAAGGTGAAGGTTGCTAGGATACTTTATCGAAGTCTATAAATGGATGAAGGGCTTTAATAAAGGGGATGTCAATAGGGATTTGGTAGTAAGAGAGCCAGGTAGGACACGTCGCAATGGTTTTAAGTTAGACAAATTCAGATTCGGTAAAGACATAGGCAGGAATTGGTTTACCAATAGAGTGGTGGATGAATGGAACAGATTTGGCAGTGATGTGGGTGCCAATACCATAGATACATTCAGGAAGAGGTTGGATAAATTCATGGATAGTGAGGTAAGGTAGGGCTTGGATTACAAAAGGTGCCTTGTATAGGCCAACCGGCCTCTTGCAGACTTCTTACATTTTTTATGTCCTAATGTTATTATTATTTTTTTTTTTTACATTCCCGCCTATAGCACCGGTAGGCTTTCTTCAGGGGCCAGATGGTCAGCCCAAGCCCGTTATGGTGCAGACAATTTTTATCGTGGCGCCAGTTATGCTTGGCTCATGCTGCCCCCCGGAACTCATTCTTGATACACTGGCCGGTTTCTTCTAGAGTCCGGGTTGATGGGTGATCTTCTGGACAGCATGTGGGTAGTCTTAGGCCACTCGGCGGTGACTGAAAAATTCCGTGATTCCATTCCATGGTAGCATGGGGATTCGAGCCGAAGTTGTCCATGGCGTGGTGAATGTGAGCTCAACACGCTAACCACTCAGCCACCGCCTACCCTGTTCTTAAAAATTATGTTTTGAAAGGTCAGGTAACCAAGATAGATATGACATCTGGTGAGCTGCAATCCTGGTGAGGATATGTCTTATTTGCGTAGGAAGTGAGGATGAGTTAATGTTCTTCATTTTATCTATTTATTTATAATGATTGCTGTTTTAGTGTACACGAGGCAGTAACAAACACCCACGAAACATTTCAGGCTCATGGCGTGGCAAACGCAACCTTCTTGATCCAGGCGAGGTAGGGCGGGTGCCGCAGGTTGGCGTACAGGCCAGGGTAGTCTTTGTGGCCACAGCCGTAGCCCCGTGATATAATGCCCGCCAACACAAAGTGTCCACGAGCATCCTCCGTCACCAGAGGCCCGCCAGAGTCACCCTGATGGAGGAAAACACAAGGGTGAGTCATTGCTAAGTCAAAGGAGCGGCCCATCGCAGCTCATCACCTTCTGCAAACCTACGCGCCAGAATACAATCAATCAATCAATCAGTCAATATTGGCATACGGTATGAGGGGCGTTGCCTCCCCTCGACGTCGGTCCAGTTAGAGGAGTACCTGGCAAGCGTCCCGGCCTCCAGCGAGATCTCCGGCACACAGGGTCTCTTTCCCGATGCCTCGAGGCCAGGTGGATGGGTAGTGTGGCAGGTTGGAGTAGCTTTGGTCACACTGCCCCGGCGAGAACACCGTCACTTTCACCTCCTGGAGGACAGAGCTAGGCTTCCCACCTGAAAAATGGAGCCTAGAATAATGAGGCCATCTTTTGGCTATCCGTTTGCAGCTAAGTTGTGGCGGAGCCAAAACACTGTTGACGAAAAGACTGCTACTGACCAAACTGTGTGTCGCCCCAGCCTGTCAGCGTCGCCCGGTGGTTCAGGAGATCTTTGTCGCTCTCCTTCCCCCAGGGCAGGCAGACAGGACTGATGTGATCCTGAAGTCGAGAGAAAACCGCTAAAAATGTCTCCCTTCTCTACTGGGTGCTCAGGATGGTTGATATTCTGATGATTACTTTCTCCCAAACATTCTACGTCAAAGGTAAATAGCAATTAATAGGAAGACTGACCTTCAGGGTGACCCTGGATGCTAGTCTGAGGAGTGCAAGGTCATGGTAGGCCTCGGGGCGGTTGTGGTTTGGGTAGAGCACCGTTTCGGCCACAGAAAAATCCTCTGGATTCGCATCGTCATAATCATCGTTGTAGTCATGCTCACCAAGACGCACCACATCAGCGTTGCTACAGAGGGTTTATGTATTACATTTTTAATAGATCATAGATACATATAGATAGGCAGGCCATTCAGTATGGACAAGATAGTGAAGTGTTAATTTTTTCTGTTATACTATGAAATGTTCATAACAGCACTGTTGTAAAGCTTATGAACCATCACTCACTTGCTAAAGAAGCAGTGAAGAGCTGTGAGGACCCATCGGTCGTTTATCAACACCCCGCCGCAGAACCACCTGATTCCGTGGGCGTCCCTCTGCCCAATCAAGGCCTACAGGAGCAACAACAAGGCATTGAGACACGGTACCAAATGTTTAGTTGTTTGCAACATGTGATTCATGCTTGTATAA
The DNA here is from genome assembly GCF_024679095.1 of Eriocheir sinensis. Lineage (NCBI taxonomy): Eukaryota > Metazoa > Arthropoda > Malacostraca > Decapoda > Varunidae > Eriocheir > Eriocheir sinensis. The sequence continues at coordinate 12,901,270 of NC_066528.1, forward strand.
CTTTTACCCGTGTTCGTAACGCTCCGGCACATACCATCCAGGGCCAGGCATGACGGGGCACCGGCCTACCGCCTACTGCTCCTTGTTCCAGTCCCGGTGGTGCTGGTGGCGGTGGCCTCACCGGGGGTGTTGGTTGAGCCAATAAATCTCTGTTACTTCTTTTTGACACGCCAGTAATGTTGGGGCGAGCGATTGTCGTTTTTTGAACCTTGGGTAAAGTAGGATCAGGAACTGCTTCTGGGCGCAGTATGAGCACATCCCCTGTTCCTGGCCCACCCGGGAAGATGAAAGCATTCTCTAATGCGTTTATTCCACATTCTGAAGAAAAAAAATGTAGGTTTTTACTACTGAGAGCAATTTGCAAATTTATACTGTGTTGAACATGAATGCATCAGCTTCAATACCTGTGCCTGCTGAGACCTGTAGACCTGCGGGTGGTGGAACACTCACCGAATGGGACGCTGGGCGGGGCGATGTCTGTGAAAGGCTGCGGCCCACCACCTGCAACGGCGAGGAGTTGTGTTGGCAGTGTTACCAGTGTTACGCTGACTGTGGTGATGGATGACGAGACCCACCCCCCACCCCTCTCTCTCTCTCTCTCTCTCTCTCTCTCTCTCTCTCTCTCTCTCTCTCTGGCCGCGCTCACTCGCACGCACGCACGTACGCATGCACGCACACTCATTAAACAAAGTTACAAACACACACGCAGGCGCACACACACACACACACACACACACACACACACACACACACACACACACACACACACACACACACACACACACACACACATGCACACGCACACTGGTATTTATTATCTACCCAACCAAATTATTCCATCATTACAATACTATATGTTTAATCAAGTGAAAATTAATTCATATGAAATCGAGTCCTATTTAGTAACGCTGTTACCACGTTTATCGACAACTTCAAATCGGTAAATGACCTCCAAATCACTTTAAGAATATGAGATCCACAGCGTTCTGGTTTTACTAATCGAGGAGCATGAAGGTCGCTTGCCTCACACTTACGCAAGTTTGGTTCACAGCAGACGAGGAACTTGGAGTCCTTTATGCCGCACTTGGGTGGGTCACCGAGGCCAGGCGAGTGTTGGCAGGCCTGAGAACACGTGCCTGAACCGCCCGTGTTTGTTCGGCAAGTGTCACCCTCGACGTGATCCAGCTGGCCGGGGAATATAATGTCCGCGGCCTCTGAGAAATAAATGATTAACCGCAAGTCATGAGCTTTGATGAAGAATGATAAACACAATCGTATAACATGGAGTGAGGTGGTGCTGTGGTGGTGTTGGTGGTGATGCAATGATTGTGGTGACATAGCAGTTTTGTTGATTTTTTTTAAATAAAAAAATGGGATTTTTTTATTTAAATCACTTTTTTTTTTTAAATCGATTTTTTTCAATGAAAATAATTAAGTGACTGTATACCTCTATATTCTCTACATTAGTTTCAAACACTTGCTGGAGTATTCTTGTATCTTATTTCATCATGGCTGGTTGTTTGAGCCAGTACTATGACTGACCATCCACAGCCAGCCAGCCACTGGCCAGCACCACGCCATAACTAGTCTGTTGACAGTATAACCAGATTATGTCATGTTTTGGACATGTCCTGACTGAAATTGCACAAAGAAAGATGAATGCAGCCTTAAATGAAAGTATCAGAAAACTCTGTGGATGGATGATCCATGGGAAGTGATTCTTTGAAAAATAGGGGTATGTATTTCAACTTGATTTAAATCAAACAACCCTATGACATAGTAAAGGATATAGTGAGGCGGTGCTGAGGTGGTTGAGGTGGTGGTGATGTAACGGTGCTGGTGATGGCGAGGAATACGCACCCTCGCTAACCTTCCGCTGACCTGCCCGCCGGCGCCACTTCGTGAACGCCTGGCCGCTGTTATGTTGTTCTTCCTCTATTTCAGGTTTGACTAGAGGACACTAATCATATCCTCCCTCGGAAGGCGTGTGATGATTGACTTGTTAAACGATTCGAGTAAAAAGAAGGCTGTTATTTATGTTGTAAACTAAAGTATTTGTTCTGCTTTACGAGGTCTATTTGCTGTTGATAAAAGGTTCGTGTATCAGGCGAAGGTTAAGGACGCTCATCCCACTCTGCAGGTTTCTTTTTCATATTTTCCGCTCCGTTCTGCATTACTATGTTTTCTTGCTGCTGAGTGGCCAAGGACACTCATCCCTTCTCTCTAGAGGCGTTTCACTTTCGCCGAGTGGCCTCAGACTACCCACATGCTGTCCTGAAGGCCACCTATCAACCCGGACTCTAGAGGACCTGTTCAAATGAAATCAACAATGAGCTCCAGGGGGCAGCATGAGCCAAGAATGGATGCCGCCACCATAAACACTTGCCTGCGCCAAGATGGGCTCAGGCCGACCACCAGGCCTCTAAAAGAAAGCATACCGGCGCTATAGGCCAGGACGTAAAAAAAATGTTCCTTTCCGCAAAGTAAGCATAATGTGTAGGATGTTTCAGTGGACGAGAGGACAGGAATCAAGGAGTCGAGAGAGGCACACACTGTTCAAACACACCTGCATCCATAGTACATACCTGTGTGGGCTGCGAGCACCTGGGCCGCAAGGTACAGCCACAACACATCATGCCACCCCATCACGCCGCGCCGCTGCCTGACCGTCGACTGGCTCGCTGCTGTGTCCAGGCCTACTTTTTGGTCCGTGTGTGTAAAGCCAGCGGGGTAGCGCCTTAAACCGGTTTTTTGTTTTTTATCATCAACATGTGTTGCGTGGCGAACCCTGACCATGTACTACCACCGGATTGCTTGTGCCCGTGACTTCTACTGCCTGCCGTCCATGTGGAGAGGAGCACCAACACAACATTGATACTCATGCTGTACATACTAGACATGAGTAGCTTGTTTTTTTATAGTTTCGTCAAGGGAATCGTGGTATATATAATGTTGATTAGCGTATAATTCTATCTTTTATATGAGTGCATAGCTCAGTCATTCCAATCTTAAGCTGTCATAAATCTATAGCTAATAAAATCATTCCACAGTGAGAGTGAGAGTGAAGAGTGAGACGCATACAGACATAAAGACGTTTGTATGGTCCTAAAAAGATGTTAAGGTCACCTTGGGTATTCAATAAACACTAAACTTACGAACTTCTTAGCGCGCCCGTTTTCTTCGTAACTTTTAGGTTACTCGAGGCACTTCGTAAGCGATCGTAACCCCGACCTAAGGCAGATTTTCTCCACAACACGACACCGATGAAGAAGAGGACAAGAACAATACACCACAGTGCTGTCAAAACATTACTGGTGTCAACAGTAAGTAATACCATTCACTGAATCTTTGGTGATTGTGAACCCCTACACTATAAGATTAAATATCCTGCTGGAAGCACTCGTGAAAGTACATATGGAGGGCTTGTGATGCTCGCCGGAGATTCACCAAGGGGGCATACATAATTTATGGGCACTCATACATGCCGGGGAATAATTTAGTCTTAATTTGTAATTTGTAATACCTTAGACCATTAGCACAACAAGGGATGGGCCGGGCACCACCCCCAAAATTTCTCTTGGTTAGTCATTCTTCCCTCCATTCCCCCTGATTATATATCTGGCTGCTCCCCTGACTTTGACATTGTTTAGCAGATTTAAGTGACCTATTTCTGAGACACACGGCCGTTTTCTTGACCAGTGTAAACCTAGGATACCATAATGTTAGTTAGCTAGACACCCACAAATGGATTTCATAAACGCATCTGACGCCGTTCTGTGTATGGCTCGGATCCCACATTATTGGAACATTCGTGTGTTGACCTACCACACAACATGGGGCGACCATACCCACCCGAAAGATAAACGAAATGTAGGAAATATATTTATTATATTAAAAACACTAATGAATAATCAATAAATATGCTATTATTCTACTTGTGTTATTGTTTCACTTCTCTTTTTCAATCAGTAACTCTGTAATCACAACAAGTACAAGATTTTAAAACAACATGCGTGGTCGCGCGTGTATTGAAGTAAGTAACAAGTCGATTATAACTACAGTATAGTAATGTAGTTTATTATGATTAAGATGAATGAGATCACTAACTTTGGATGAATTCTTCTTCTGTGAGGTAGTACGTCATTGGGTCACTGCGATCCCGTAAAACTGTGCGGGGTGATCTAATCCGTAGAATTTCTTCAGTTTGCTCATCATCAAGCTCTTGTATGAGATGAATGACTCCACTAAAAAGTTCCAAGGCCTGAAATATGTACTGGTAATACGTACATGATAATCGAGTATACTTATACACGTGCCTACTTGTAATATATAATAACTGAAATGATGCATTCAGGCCTTGATATACAGACTACTTCATGTATTATTTTCTTTTCTTTCTACTCAAAGATTTATACAGCTGGAAATCAGTAATGTCGATATTCTAAAATTCTAGTTTAACGCCACACTCGGGCAAATCATTTGTAGGTCAGCAGCAGGGAATTGGGTATATTTTACTTTATTCTCCGTCGTGCTGATTGATGTCGGAGATGTGGATCAGGAATAGCAGGGGTCCAAGGACTGATCCCTGTGGTACCCCGCTGACAACTTCCGATGACTGAGAGACTGCACCATCAGCCGCTACACATTGAGACCTGCCAGTGAGAAATGAGTGCAGCCACATCCCGAGTTTTCCCGTAATGCCCATTTCTCTGGCTTTGTGTAACAAAATGCCATGGTCTACCGTGTCGAAAGCTTTCGCAAAATCAAGGTAGACCACATCGACATCTCAATTATGTTCAAGCTTATCTATGATTGAGTCATAGTGGGCCAAAAGTTGTGAGAGGCACGAGCGCCCAGTACGAAAGCCATGTTGGTCCGGGTTCATTCTGTTATTGCTTTCTAGATATGCAGACATGTTTTTAACCATAATTCTCTCTAGAACTTTAATAATATGGGAGGTCAATGCAACTGGTCGATAGTTTTTTGCCTCTGCTCTTGACCCTCCCTTGTATATTGGTGTAATGAATGCACTTCTTAGCTTTTCTGGTATTATGCCAGAATCTAGAGTGTTTCTATAAAAAAATAACAGAGGAACACTCAGCTCTTCAGCACATTTTTTTAAGAAGTACTGCAGGGAATTGATCGGGGCCAGCTGCCGAATTAGTGGCCACCCTTTTAATTGCTTGCTGTATGTCGTCGTTGTTTGAGCTTATGTCCGTCAGGTGTGATATGTGATCAGTTCCTTGGCTGAAAAAGTCCATAGGTAAGTTGACAATTTTGTCTTCCATGGGTTTGCTGAAGACGCTTTTGTACTGAATCAGTAGTGCTTCAACGATATCCTGGGCTTTGTTTATGGGGTGGCCGTGTACGTCAGTCAGTGGGCCAACACTCGCTCTCACTGCCGATTTGTTAGCAGCATATTTGTAAAAGTATTTGGGGTTGGTTTTGATGCATGACACAGCTTGTATTTCTTTCCGGTCATTCTCTGATTCAACTGATCTTTTAAGTTTTTCTTCTATAAAGGCAATTTTGTTTTCGCGTTGCGTCAGTATTTTGGTGTAGTTGGTATTACCGAGTTTCTTCCTGAGTTTTGTTCTCTTTCTCATCAGTACTTTTCGGTCTCTTGGTATGTTACCATTGAAAGGAGAGGTCTTTTTAGACGGCCTCCTCAGCGGTACATGCTTCTTTGATATTTTCAAGCATGTGTTAAGGATTGTATTATATTGGGCCTCAGGGTCACAGTCCCTCGTGAGTAGATCCCAGTTTAGCTCACCCAGGTCTTTCTTTATACTGTCCCAGCAGACTGACTCGCTTAGGAAGTTGAGTTGGTTAAAATTAAAATTAGGAGCCTGCTCCACTTCACTGGACAATCTAAATTGTGGATTTATAGGTAGGTTGGTAGTCACGGTGATGATGTTATGGTCAGAGAGATTAGTTTTATTCACCCTAACATTATGTATAATATTATAATTATTTATCATAACGATGTCTAGTATGTTGTTACCTCTTGTAGGAGTGTCGATGATTTGATTGAGGCAGTATTCCTCGGCAAAGTGCATGACAGCTTTTGCCTGGGTCCGCATGTCTTCCGCTCCTCCATACGCACACTCCAAATTCCCGTCAATTAGCGGGAAGTTTAAGTCTCCAGCAAGTATAATGGTGGGCATGGGCGGTGGTAGCGAGCCAATGATATCTTTTATCTTTGTTAGTTGCGTCATAAATTTCTCTGTTGGGCATGCTGGTGGTCTGTATATGTTTATATATACCCCGTCAATGTCTTGAATGTATAGTGCCAGTGATTCTGTGTACATGTTTGATTCCTGGAAAAGTACTTTTGTTCTAGCTGCAAAATGGCTATCAACGTAAGTGATGACCCCGCCTTTTTTCCGTTGCATTGGTCGGTCCGTCTTGTATGGTACAAAGTGTGGTATTTTTATTTCTGCTTCTCTAATCTCCTCTGTTAAGTGTGTTTCTGTGAGAGAGATTATAAAGGCACTTTCAGTTTGTGCCATTTCTGTTAGCAGTTTTATTTTGCCTCTAAATTTGTATGGTAGGAGGCCGGCGATATTTAAGGTTATTAACTTGTATAGGGCATTGGCATCGTTGTCGCTTGTTGTTGTTGGTGTCCTTGCGATAGGTGGCCCGGGCCCAACTGCCGCGGTGTTATTTTCAGCATTTGTAGTATTTGTTGCTGCACTTGTTGCATTTGCTGCAACTGTTGGAGTAAAAAAGATTCAATTTGTTGCTTTTCAGTGTGGTGTGGCGGGCCGTTTGCCCATCGCTTTCTTTCGGATCCATAACATATTGGTGGGTGGAGAAATTTGCAGGTTTTGCCTTTTCTACAACCTCTTTTTGGGTCACAACCGTTAACCTTATACTTGGTGCACAGTTTGGGGTGAGCATATGGACAATCTCTGCCCCTTAGTCCATATTTACAATTGTTTTTGTAGAAGTAACATACCTTGTCATTTTGCTGTTCACTAGCTTGGTTGGTGTTTGCTGAGGTAGTTTGCTCGCTGCCTTGTTTACCACACGGGTGTTGTGTTGTGTTGTTAGGCGGGAGAGCTTCGCTGGGCACTCTATTCAAACTACTTTCATGTTCGTCCACAGTTTCGTTTGTAATAGTAGTGTCACTTTCATCACTTTTCTGCTGTAATTTTTGCTTGGCCTCAATCTCTTTATCAATAACAGTGTGCACTTGTGCAAACAGCCGGTCGCAGTCTTCGCCCAGCTTGTTTCTAATGCATTACTCACACGTGTACTGGCACCTAGTGTTAAAGAAGTGCACTATAGCATAGACTGGCAGATTTAAACAGCCAGCGTGTATATATTTTTTGCATTTGTTGCACTTCAAACACTCTTGTACACATTGGTTGTTGTTGTTGTCAGTCAGCGCGCGACCTTCCTTGGGTTCACACGTGACTTTGCCCCGCTGCTGTGTGGAGCCAACTCGCTCTTTCCTCTGCTTTTGCGGTGTGAGGCGTTTTGTGCTTCTGTGAACTGCTGCTGTACTGGAGGACTACAAAACCAGGAGGATTACCCTGCCTTCTACTACAGACCGCTAAGTATTCTGATTTAGTATTTACTTAGATAGTGATCCACAGTTACTTCTATGACAAGTGTATTAAGCTTCCCACATCTACACTAAATTCAACATTCTTTCACGCCAACCCAGTGCTACACGGTTTTATATTGCTTTTGTGTTTTTTATATTGCTTCTGTGTTTTCTTCTCCTTCTATTATTAAGATACTTTACTGTGCTGTGATAATAGGACTACGTGAATCAGGCGCGCCAAGCTACGTTAATTTCTAAGTCCACACAAAACACTAGATAATCCACTTTCCGCGCAAACCTAGTGAACACAGTTATTATCTTCTTTACGTAAGTGATTTCTCAGTATATTAATATTGGCCTTTGTTTTGTCTTGGTGGGTAGAAATAACCGCGCCTTTTTACCCGAGACACACCCTTTTCCCCGGGGAATTGACCTGACTGCGACCTCACAGCAGCTGTTGGTTTGTTTTCCTAGATACACATTTTTGCCCAGAGATTTGACCTGACGACCTCACCGCAGCTGCGTACTTTGTTATCGTCTTAACGCGCCTAATTGTTTCCGTCTTGCCTCGCCCATATCTTCACCATGACGTCCCTCAAGCGTTGTTCTGGGTGTGACCTTCGCATGGCCAAGCAGTACTTTCCTTCCAAGGACGTTTGTAGGTTCTGCGTTAAGACTCAGAAGGATGATCAGAGGATCATAGAGTTAGAGAATAGGGTTACGACTCTCGCCGCCCAGGTACACTTACTAGTTAGTGCAGCAGCAACAAGCCCCGCCTCCTCCTCCTCCCCTTCCTCTTCCTCTTCCTTGTCTTCTCCCACACAGCAGCCCCTCCCATCCTTCTCCTCCTCCTCCTCCTCGACCATCTCCGCTTTCCCCGCTTCCCACCCCTTCTTCTCCTCTTCTTCCTCCTCTTCCTCCTCCCCCTCCTCGCCTTCCTCTTCCGCCCCCCCTCTCCCATCTCCCCGCCCACCCTCCTCCTCCTCCTCTTTCTCCTCCTTGTCCTCCGCCTCTTCGCTCGTCCCTCCTCCCACACCTGTCCTTCACCTTCCCTTTCCCCTCTTCCTCCTCCCTCCTCGTCCGTTCCTCCTCCCCACCTCACTCTCCCTTTCACCTACTCCTCCTTCCTCCTCCTCCCCCTCCTCCTCCCCCTCCTCCTCCTCCGCCTCCAATTCCTCGCCTTCCTCTTCCGTCCCCCCTCTCCCCTCTTCCCGCCCACTCTCCTCCTCCTCCTCCCCCTCTTTCTCCTCTTTCTGCCCAGATTTGTTTTGGGAGGACGGACTCCACTTGAACGAGGTTGGTTCGGCGCGGCTAGGAAGGCTCCTGAACGATGCAGTTGAAAGCTTCTCGAAAAGCTATTCAAAAAACTGGAGGCGAGGGCAAGGCAAAGGCAACCCTTGATCAACCGAACCGTAGCGTCGATGCGGCTTGCAAGAAACTGTGTAACCAACGACGCCTCCGACAAGCGAACTCATTCAACTCAACGCGGCCAAACCAGTAGTCACATTTCCATTTTGTACACAAATGCACGCAGTCTATTACCCAAAAAGGACGAAATTAGGGCGTATATTGCAACTGAGAAACCAGATGTGGTAGCCATCACAGAGACTTGGGCCAACTCTGCACATCTAGTATCTGAACTGTCATTTCCCGGGTACGAAAGCTTCCAAAAAAATCGAATGCACAAGAAAGGAGGAGGAGTAATTTGCTACGTAAAAAGTACGCTCCTGCCATAAAATAGACAAACAGGATGCAGAGAATTACGACTCCGTCTATGTGGAAATAACTGCGAATAATAAGAAACTAACACTTGCGACCGTATACAGGCCTCCAAAACAACAAGCAGCCGATGACACTGCCCTGTACGAAGAGCTTCACTCTTTAACACAAAGTAAACAAGCAATAATAATTGGGGACTTTAATTGCCCTAACATTGACTGGGGACAATTGACTGGAGATCAAGAGGGTAACAGGCTTATAGAAATGGTGGAGGATTCGTTCCTCACTCAAGTTGTAACTCAACCAACAAGAGAAAACAATCTGCTGGATCTGGTATTAGTAAGCGACCCTGACCTCATTTGCGACTGTGAAGTTGGTGAAAAAATTAACGGTTGCGATCACCACTTAATCCGTTTCAATGTCAACATAAGTCACAAACTCGTAGACAATCCGTCAGTGATACCAGACTACAAAAAAGCAAATTTCAACCTAGCCCGTGAGCTGCTTCCCTCTGCGACCTGGGACCAACTTCACCTAACCGACAATACAATCGACAACGTGTGGAACAACTTCAAAGATAAGCTTTTGGGAGTAGAAAAGGCTACAGTGCCGACGAAACCCAGGCGAGTAAATGGTGCCGTAGATCCACCGTGGATGACCAGAGAAATAAAAAGGGCGGTAAACTTAAAAAAAAGGAATTATAACCTAATGAAAGAGAATGACACGGCCGAAGCCCGTACTCAGTACCACAACAGCCTCAGAGCTTGTCGCACCCTTATTCGGAGTAGTAAACGCAACTACGAAAAACAAATAGCGCGTGACATCAAGACAAACTCAAAATTTTTTTTCACATACATCAGATCGAAAAAGAAAGTAAAATCAAAATATTGGTCCCCTGACAGACGAGACTGGAGCTGCAACTCAGGACAGTAAACAGATGGCCAGAATCCTCAACAGTAACTTCGCATCCGTATTCACAGTCGAGAACATCGAAACCATGCCCGAGAACCCTGACCCGCCGAGTGGAATCACGCCCCTGAAAATTGACTCAATATGCGACCAAGAAGTGAAAGAGTATTTGGATAAACTCGACACGAACAAGTCAACAGGACCTGACGGTTTGTCCCCGCGGTTATTAAAAGAGCTTAAACAACAAATACTTCAGCCACTCACTAACATATTCAACCAGTCTGTTCAATTGAAAAAGGTCCCGGAAGACTGGAAGATGGCGAACGTAACACCAATTTTCAAAAAGGGAGACAAAAGCGTTGCATTAAACTACAGGCCCATAAGTTTGACATCAGTGGCAGGAAAATACTCGAAAAGATTATTAGAGACAAACTTGTTAAGTTTCTAGAAGACAATAATGTAATCTCCGACACCCAGCATGGCTTCAGAAAAAAGCGCTCCTGCCTAACGAATTTATTAGACTTCTTCCAAGGTATATAAGAACTGGGATGCCCACATCCCCAGTGATGTTATATACCTGAACTTTCAGAAAGCCTTCGACAAGGTACCGCACGAGCGACTCCTTAAGAAACTGCACTCGGCGGGCATTGGAGCCAATCTGATCGCGTGGATAAGAGATTGGCTCACCGACAGAAAACAACGAGTACTACTCAACGGACAGCCTTCCGATTGGCTTCCAGTCACTAGTGGAGTGCCTCAAGGGTCAGTGCTGGGACCCATTCTCTTCATCATATATATCAACGACCTCGAATCAGGACTGAAATCCACAATATCGAAATTTGCTGATGACACTAAGGTGGGGGGAAAGGCCCTCACAAAGACCGACTGCGAAATCATTCAGAAAGACCTCAATCACATTATCGAATGGTCGGAAAAATGGCAAATGTCCTTTAATGTTGACAAATGCAAAGTCATGCACATTGGGTCCAGAAATAGTAAACACACATACATCATGAATGGGAGACCTCTGCAAGCGATGCAGGAGGAAAAGGATCTTGGAGTCACTATCAGCAGTGACCTGAAACACGCGAATCACTGTAAAAAGGCATACAACAAAGCCAACACTATGCTCGGGTTCATAGCGAGGAACTTCGAGTGTAAAACGCCAGACGTGATGCTATCCTTGTATAATTCCATGGTAAGACCGCACCTCGAGTATGCAGTACAGTTCTGGTCTCCTAATTACAGAAAGGACATTGATTTACTGGAAAGGATTCAACGACGCGCCACGAAAATGATACCAACCTTAAGGGCTCAACCGTACGAGGAACGACTCAAGCGACTCAATCTCTTTACATTGGAGAAAAGACGCCTACGAGGAGATATGATTCAAGTCTTCAAGTATCTAAAAAAATTCAATAACGTCGATTACTCCAATTTCTTTGAATTGCAAACCAACCTAAGAACTAGAAATAACGGTTTACCCATTCAGTCTAGTCGATGTAACACAGACATCGGAAGGAGTTTCTTTTCAAACCGAGTCATCCGTCACTGGAACAATCTTCCTTCAGAAGTAGTAAATGCGAATACTATCAACTCCTTCAAATATAGAATCGACCGTCACTTCGCTGCGTCGGGAGTAAACTGAATATTGAGTTGCTTTCATCTGCTCCTCAATATCGAGGCGCTTTCATCTGCTCCTCAATGTCGAGGTGCTTTCATCTGCTCCCCAGGCCCCAGGCTGTCGAGCAGATTAAATCACCAAAGCGGGCAACCTCGTAATGAGCCAATAGGCTTTCTGTTGCCTGCGTTTCCATGTTTCCATGTTTCCATGTTTCCTTGTCCTCCGCCTCCTCGCTCGTCCCTCCCTCCAACACCTGTCCCTTACCTTCCCTTTCCCCCTCTTCCTCCTCCCTCTCCTCGTCCGTTCCTCCCTCCACCACCTCACCCTCCCTTTCTCCTACTCCTTCTTCCTCTTCCTCCTCCTCCTCCTCCTCCTCCTCCTCCTCCTTTCCACCTTCCACCTCTTCCACAATTTCTCCTCGTTCTTCACAGCAGGTCCCGCCCCTCCCTTCCCGCTCTCCCCTCCCCCCTTCACCCACCCCTCCTGGCTCCCCGTCCGACCGTCGGGTTCTTGTTGTTGGTGATAGTCAGGCTCGTTATGTTGACAGGTATTTTTGCTCCAAGGATAAGAACAGGACGAGGGTGTGTTTCCCAGGGGCAGGGGTGGGCCATATATCAGACAGGATTGAGGCGTGTATGGCAAGCGAGGGATCGAACCCCATTGTCTTTCTCAGCTGTGGCGGAAACGACGTTTCTCGTGTGCCAAGCGAGGACCTTCTCAGGCGTTTTAGAGAATTGTTAGGCAGGATACGTGACGCTGGTGGGTCGCCAGTAGTGTGTGGCGTCCTGCCAAGGAGGGGCGTTGGCGATGGATGGCTGTCCAGGGCGACAGCAGTGAACAGCAGACTTGCTGAGCACTGCGGGCGCAATGGGTGGCTGTTCGTCGACAATTGGGACCTCTTCTTTGGCAACGACGCCCTCTACGCCCGTGACGGGATACACTTGACGTTCAAGGGTGTTGAGGCTCTCTCAGACTCCCTTGAGTGAGCATTTGGTACCCTGAGGGATTTTTTAGTATAGGCGAGGGGGGAGGAGTAATGGGAGCAATGGGAGGAGTAATGGGAGGGGACATATAGCTCATAATATAACCAGGCAGCTTAGAAGTAATTCTAGGGGAGTAACAGAGGACGGGCTAAGAATCTTCTATGCTAACAGCAGGAGCCTCAGAAACAAGATAGACTTACTAAGGGGTGAAGCTTGTTCAGAAAATTTTGACATAATAGCGATCACTGAGACATGGATAGACACTGCCAATAGAAATTTTAGATCAAAATTTGAAATAACGGGTTATCAGATGTTTCACAAAGACAGAAGGGGCAGAAAGGGAGGTGGAGTTGCGCTATATGTTAAAGACTCACTTAAATGTTTAGTTAACAATTCAGTCAAAACTAACATGGATTCAGAATCAGTTTGGGTGGACGTTTACAAAGGGAAAGAAAAACTAACTCTAGGAGTTATATACAGGCCACCCAACCTTAACAGGCAGGACACGAGTAAATTACTACAGGTGATTGGCAGGGCGAGTATGAGTAGAAATGTCTGCGTAATGGGGGACTTTAATTATAGGAATATAGACTGGGAAGACCTAGTGGGTGACCTGGAAGCCGAGGACTTTCTTGAAGTTATACAAGATAATTTCCTTAAGCAGGTAGTTACTGAGCCTACCAGAGGAGATAACATATTAGACTTAGTCCTAACCAATAATGGGAACTTGCTACGTGAGTTGGAGGTGGGCGGAGAGTTAGGAAATAGTGACCACAGAACGGTTCGTTTTAGCTTAGACTGGGCGGTAACCCGCGAACCAAACCCAGTGTTAGTGCCAGATTTTAGAAGAGCAAACTACGAGGGGCCTCGAAGACATCTTGAAGGGGTAAACTGGGATAATTTAGGGATTCATGAGGGCCAGAACTGCGGATTGGAGAGCCAGGAGAACCAGGTAGAAATGTCTTACAATAATTTAGTTAGAGTAATAGTAGAGGGGCAAGGACAGCATATACCGCAGCGAACACTTAGAAAAGAAAACAATGATCCTAAGTGGATGACTCGTGGACTAAAACACGAGATTGGGTTAAAGAAGGGAATTTATCAGAAAATAAAGAATGGTGAAACACATCTCAGGGGCCGGTACGTCGAACTATCTAGATTAGTTAAGAAAAACACCAGGATAGCAAAAAGGAACTATGAGATCAAAGTAGAAAATGAGGCGAAAAGTAATCCTAAGGGCTTCTTTCAGATGAATAGAACAAAAACACGGGAGAAAATTGGACCGCTGAAAACAAACACAGGGGAGCTAGTAGAAAATTACGAAAATATGAGCACATTGTTGAACGACTACTTCCTTTCAGTATTCACACAGGAGGATCGAACGACTATACCGGAAAGAATTCAGGTGTACGAGGGCGGGGATGGCGATAAATTGAGGGATATAATCATTACCAGGCAAGTAGTTCAGGATGAGATAGATAAGCTTAAGAAGAACAAGTCGCCAGGTCCTGACGGGATATTTCCGAGGGTATTAAAGGAATTAGGCGATATACTCAGTGACCCACTAACCGACATCCTTAAGATGTCGGTAAATACTGGCTATGTGCCGAGCCTATGGAAAGTAGCTAGTGTGACGCCGATTTTTAAAAAGGGGGACAGGTCAGTTGCTTCAAACTATCGCCCAATTAGCTTAACATCGGTTATAGGCAAGATGCTGGAGTCCATAATAGCCAGGAACATTCGGGAGCATTTAGAGAAACATAGCTTAATTCACGACTCGCAGCATGGGTTCACAAAAGGTAGGTCATGCCTCACCAATCTCTTGTCCTTCTACAATAAAGTATTTGAGGCGGTTGACAGAGATGAAAATTATGATGTAATCTATCTTGATTTTAGTAAAGCGTTTGACAAAGTTCCTCACCAACGACTGTTGCTTAAATTACAGGCTCACGGAGTAGAGGGTAAAGTTTTGAACTGGGTCAAGGCGTGGCTTAGCAATAGGAAGCAAAGAGTGCAAATCAATGGTAAAAGATCTGACTGGGGATGTGTTACGAGTGGGGTCCCACAAGGTTCGGTATTAGGTCCACTTTTGTTTATTATTTATATCAATGACTTAGATACAGGAATTAGTAGTGATGTTAGTAAATTTGCAGATGATACCAAGATCGGTAGAGTAATTGAGGCGGATCAGGACGGTAGTATTCTCCAAGGTGAGCTCAACAGATTGTATGACTGGGCGGATAAATGGCAGATGGAGTTCAATGTAGGGAAGTGCAGTATTCTGAGTGTAGGTAGGAACAACCCCTCACATAACTATTGCTTAAATGACACTCTCATAAGTAGGTCTGTTGTGCGAGAGGGATTTAGGGGTCTTAGTGAGCTCTGATCTCCGTCCAAGGGCACAATGCATTCAAGCTAGAAATCGAGCTAATAGGGTACTGGGATTTATTTCAAGGAGCGTAAGCAACAGAAGCCCCGAAGTTTTCCTCAAACTATATTTAGCATTAGTTAGACCTCATCTTGACTATGCGGTTCAGTTCTGGTCACCTTACTATAGAATGGATATCAAAATGTTAGAATCGGTGCAGAGGAGGATGACTAAGAAGATTCAGGGGTTGAGAAACTTGCCATACGAGGGAAGACTCAAACAGTTAAACTTGCATTCTCTAGAAAGGCGAAGGGTGCGTGGAGACATGATCGAGGTTTATAAATGGATGAAGGGCTTTAATAAGGGAGACATTCATAAGGTTTTGTTGGTAAGAGAACCGGGTAGGACACGAAGTAATGGGTTTAAACTGGATAAATTCAGATTCAACAGGGACATAGGCAAAAATTGGTTTACTAACAGGGTGGTGGATGAGTGGAATAGGCTTAGCAGTCATGTGGTGAGTGCCAATACAATTGTCACATTCAAAAATAGACTAGATAAATTCATGGACAGCGATATTAGGTGGGGTTAGATACACGGGAGCTTAGGGTCAAAGGAGCTGCCTCGTACAGGCCTACCGGCCTCTTGCAGACTCCTGCGTTCTTATGTTCTTATGTTCATATTGTACAGTAACTACCCGCGGTTGGTAGGTTATCCATTATGCACTTAACTACCTAACCACCTCGAGTCGGTATCACTGCAACTGATACGGGAGCTCGCTCGCACGTCCGCGCGCGCGCACACACACACACACACACACACACACACACACACACACAGACAGACAGACAGAGAGAGAGAGAGAGAGAGAGAGAGAGAGAGAGAGAGAGAGAGAGAGAGAGAGAGAGAGAGAGAGAGAGAGAGAGAGAGAGAGAGAGAGAGAGAGAGAGAGAGAGAGAGAGAGAGAGAGAGAGAGAGAGAGAGAGAGAGAGAGAGAGAGCAGGACAGCGTAATAACGTCAAAATCATTTGCGTACAAAGGTCTTTTTCTTTTATAGGACACTTCCTAACAAGGTCAGAGGTCAAGCGTTCTGTAGCGTCCAGCCTTGAGTTCTGTCATTCCCTTGGGCGGGTCCGGAGCTACAGGATGATGACTAATGCGGAGTAGAGTCATCGGCGTGGGAGTAGGCAGAATGGCTTGCTTTGAAAATGTCTTAATGAACAACAGAAAGAGTGTTAGACAGAACAGAGCCCTGCATAGCACCACCGTTGATAAGTTTGAGGCAGAACAGAGTCAGTCATATACAGAAGCGATAAATCGGCCTGAAAGAAAACTGGAGATAAAAAGTTCAAAGAGAAGGATGAAAACCGCAAGAGGGTAGTTTAGAATGCCAAGATTTGTGAGAGATTAGAAATCGAAATCAACCTAAGAAGAGAAGGAATTCCTCGGAGTCTTACAAACTCAATGAACTTGCGTAGAAGAATTCCCCGGTCAGCATTTATTATTCAAGGCAGTTAAGGAGCCCATACAACGGGGGAACTTTAACAATAAAAAAATTAACGAAAGTGTCACCAAACTTCTCAACAAGTAGTAGAATACAAAAAGGAAACCATTTCAAGCTCCTTGCTTAAGCCAGATTGATAAAGCACGTTGAAACATGAAATTCAGCCCAAGGTCAAATATGAGCAGAAGGTTATAAAAACTTAAGAAAAAAATGTAGAAGGATATAAAAGCTACACATGATGTAAGGTGACTCATTTTGTTTAATATAATGTCCTTCATATTAGGCACAATATTGACTATTATGACGTACATGTACGTACTATATAGAGGAAAATGAGTCTGCTCACAACGTTCTTACATATTCCGTTGCACAGCTGTGAGACTTGCAGAGCAGTTAAGTAAAAAACTGAATTGTTTGGTTGCCACAAAGAAGGTTGATCATACGCTACTTCCAGTCATGTGCTTGGAACAGACTCCAAGTGTGTGAATGCAAGGATGTAAAATGACAAAGAAGAATAGTTACAACGATTAAAATGTTGGTCAAATATGAAGCCGGGAGAGGTGCTCTATGAGGCAATTTGTTGTGAATGTCAGCACACTCTGGGAAAGGGAGAGCTCAGGAGTAATTGTCTGCACCTGAAACACAAGAGTGGATACAAAAGCTGCGCGCGGCCTCGGTGGTCATCTCCGTCGCACTGGTCGTTGAGCCCGTCGCGGGAAGTAACCCAATACCCCGGGACACAGGGCTCGTGTGACATCCGGGTTATCTCAGTTGCCTTCCGCAGGTTTCCCTTGGTGCCCCATTTCTTGACCTGCCCGGAACGGAAGATGGACAGCTGCATGAACTGCGCACTGTCTGTCTGGGCCAAGACTCAGCCAAAGCCCGTGTATTCGTAGCTGGCGTGCTAATCACTACACCACGGCGTTTAAAAATTATGTTTTGAAAGGTCAGGTACCCAAGATAGATATGACATCTGGTGAGCTGCCATCCTGGTGAGGATATGTCTTATTTGCGTAGGAAGCGAAGATGAGTTAATGTTCTTCATTTTATCTATTTATTTATAGTGATTGCTGTTTTAGTGTACACGAGGCAGTAACAAACACCCACGAAACATATAAGGTTCATGGCGTGGCAAACGCGACCTTCTTGATCCAGGCGAGGTAGGGCGGGTGGCGCAGGTTGGCGTACAGGCCAGGGTAGTCTTTGTGGCCACAGCCGTAGCCCCGTGATATAATGCCCGCCAACACATAGTGTCCACGAGCATCCTCCGTCACCAGAGGCCCGCCAGAGTCACCCTGATGGAGGAAAACACAAGGGTGAGTCATTGCTAAGTCAAAGGAGCGGCCCAGCGCAGCTCATCACTTTCTGCAAACCTACGCGCCAGAATACAATCAATCAATCAATCAGTCAATATTGGCATACGCTATGAGGGGCGTTGCCTCGCCTTGACCTCGGTCCAGTCAAAGGAGTACCTGGCAAGCGTCCCGGCCTCCAGCGAGATCTCCGGCACACAGGGTCTCTTGCCCGATGCCACGAGGCCAGGTTGATGGGTAGCGTGGCAGGTTGGAGTAGCTTCGGTCACACTGCCCCGGCGAGAACACCGTCACCTCCACCTCCTGGAGGACAGAGCTAGGCTTCCCACCTGAAAAATGGAGCCTAGAATAATGAGGCCATCTTTTGGCTATCCGTTTGCAGCTAAGATGTGGCGGAGCCAAAACACTGTTGACGAAAAGACTGCTACTGACCAAACTGTGTGTCGCCCCAGCCTGTAAGCGTCGCCCGGTGGTTCAGGAGATCTTTGTCGCTCTCCTTCCCCCAGGGCAGGCAGACAGGACTGATGTGATCCTGAAGCCGAGAGAAAATCGCTAAAAATGTCTCTCCTTCTCTACTGGGTGCTCAAGATGGTTGATATTCTGATGATTACTTCCTCCCGAACATTCTACGTCAAATGTAAATAGCAATTACAAGGAAGACTGACCTTCAGGGCGACCCTGGATGCCAGTCTGAGGAGTGCAAGGTCATGGTAGGCCTCGGGGCGGTTGTGGTCTGGGTAGAGCACCGTTTCGGCCACAGAAAAGTCTTTGTGATTCGCATCGTCATAATCATCGTTGTAGTCATGCTCACCAAGACGCACCACATCAGCATTGCTACAGAGCGTTTATGTATTCAATTTTTAATAGATGATAGATACATAGATAGGCAGGACATTCAGTATGGACCAGATAGTGAAGTGTCCATTTTTCTGTTATACTAAAGTTTAAAAATTTATATGAACAGCCACTCACTTGTTAAAGAAGCAGTGAAGAGCTGTGAGGACCCATCGGTCGTTTATCAACACCCCGCCGCAGAACCACCCGATTCCGTGGGCGTCCCTCTGCCCAATCAAGGCCTACAGGAGCAACAACAAGGCATTGAGGCACGGTACCAAATGTTTAGTCGTTTGCAACATGTTATTCATGCTTGTATAACTTTTACCCGTGTTCGTAACGCTCCGGCACATACCATCCAGGGCCAGGCATGTCGGAGGACCGGCCTACCGCCTACTGCTGGTGGCGGTATCCTCACTGGGGGCGGTGGTTGAGCCATTAAATCCCTGTTACTTATTTTTGACACGCCAGTAATGTTGGGGCGAGCGATTGTCGTTTCTTGAACCTTGGGTAAAGTAGGATCAGGAACTGCTTCTGGGCGCAGTATGAGCACATCCCCTGTTCCTGGCATACCCGGGAAGATGAAAGCATTCTCTAATGCGTTTATTCCACATTCTGAAAAAAAATAATGGAGGGTTTTACTACTGATAGCAGTTTACAATTCCATACTGTGTTGAACATGAATGCATCAGCTTCAATACCTGTGCCTGCTGAGACCTGTAGACCTGCGGGTGGTGGAACACTCACCGAATGGGACGCTGGGCGGGGCGATGTCTGTGGAAGGCTGCGGCCCACCACCTGCAACGGCGAGGAGTTGTGTTGGCAGTGTTACCAGTGTTACGCTGACTGTGGTGATGGATGACGACCGCCCCCCCTTCCCCCTCTCTCTCTCTCTCTCTCTCTCTCTCTCTCTCTCTCTCTCTCTCTCTCTCTCTCTCTCTCTCTCTCTCTCTCTCTCTCTCTCTCTCTCTCTCTCTCTCTCTCTCTCTCTCTCTCTCTCTCTCTCTCTCTCTAAGGGATTCTCTCTCTCTCTCTCTCTCTCTCTCTCTCTCTCTCTCTCTCTCTCTCTCTCTCTCTCTTCTCTCTCTCTCTCTCTCTCTCTCTCTCTCTCTCTCTCTCTCTCTCTCATGAAGAGCTGCTCTGTGGGCCAGGACCTGTTGTAGCCACATTTTTGCAATAGAATTTTGAAAAAAAGTTCTGTTGAAAGCTTACGCTGAGGCCTATCTATGGAATATATTATATCCACTCATTATGATTTTGACTTTATTATAATGACAATTTTAAAAAAATAATAAAGGGGGCTTCTTACCCCGCATGTGGGGTAAGAAACCCCCCGGGTAGGCCTTTTTCCCCACTCTGGTTTACAATAATAAAATTCACAGACACATAAGGAAAATATTTTTTTTCACATTATAAAAATATAAAATGTATTCCCTTTTTGAAAACTACACCCTATAAATCTCTCTTAATATGAAATATAGGAACACAGTCAAATTTGTATCTCCTAATAAACAGAATGTAAAACTAAAAAATTAATTAATTTTCTAAAAGGTATTCCCTTCTTTTAGACTAGTAATATTAGACTAGCTTCCCTTTCTTCTGAATTTTTGTAAGAAAAGGAACATCTACTTTCATGAAAAATATATGGAACTAAATATTCAATTAATTTGATAAAATATGTCCTTTCTGTTGAATATTGATATCTGAAACAGTTAAAAACACCAACTTCCTTATAGTCTCAAACTCAAAAGTGCTCACTTATGGATGCCTTTCAAAACTTAAACATGCAGAATGCACAACTGGAGTAGGCCTAGATCTGTATGTATGTCAAAACTGCGAGTCTGATTAGGTATTACAGTACTGCTATTTTTTTTATTTATAGCAATACTGTAATGTCTAATCAGACTCGCAGTTTTGACTTACATACAGATCTAGGCCTACTCCATTTGTGCATTTGGCAAGTGACCAATTTCTACAACCTCGACATTGGAGCCATTTTTCTGAAGGTCTGCTATTAGCAAATGGTTGCCCATACACCAAACAAGGCCATTCATCCTCATCAGACAAAGCTGGAGATGGAGTTTTTTTTCTTTTTGATGATAATGGATGAGTTGCTGATAATAAATGAGAGCTCTGAGATAATTACACAAGACAATCCCACATGTGGGGTAAAAGGCCTCCATGTGGGCAACTTACCCCAAAGGCACAGGGGGCCTCTTACCCTGGCAACTCATATATACACAAAATGTCACCATCTTTCCTACAAGTAAGTAGACAGAGTATAATCACATGCAATATGGTCTAGACATCTTAGAGCAAGTATCCATAGCCATCAGGCTAACTCTACAGTTCTTTGTCGGTATTATCAAAATCACTGAAAACTTACAAGAAATTAGTCAAAAAGAAGAAATGTCCCCTTGTGGCCAGAACAACTGTCCATTGTTTACTCCAGTAATTCCTGTGAGCACAGAGTTGGCGTTGCCTACTTGATCATGTGACTGGTTAAGAAAATAAAGAAAGAAAGACAAAACCCAGGGGGGGCCTATCACCCCAGGGGGCCATCTTACCCCACCTTACCCTACCGTTTATCCAGCAGTAAAAATCTAAATTCCCTAATATTGTGATTTCAGGAATTCTACCACGGATGTCGGCGGAGAGCCACTTTTCCGCATGGCCTTCAGCCTTAACCGCCTACAGACCCTTTGCAGGGACCTGACGTCGAGTTCTTTAACGCCTGGGACAATATCTCCGGCCAGGGTGAGCTCTTCCAAAGAGACGGACTCCATCTGTCCTCCGTCGGGGCAGCCAGATTCGGAAGGCTCCTTAACGACGCAGTACGTAACACCGGAACAAAAAAATGCCCTTGGCCGCGTCCCTCCACCCCGCCCATGTAAACAGATGGAATGCAACACAACAAACTCGAAACCGTGAACCCGCAAGTAACACCACCTCTATTACTAAACCTTAAGATAACATTAAAGTCGTAAGTTTCAATGCACGTAGCCTAAGAAACAAGTTTGATGAATTGACATGTCTTGCTTCAACAGAAAATTTTGACGTAATTGCTTTAACCGAAACATTTATCGATACCACAAATATTGATCTAAGTTCAGAATACAACATTGATGGCTACAGACTCTTCAACAAAGATCGTGTCAACCGTAGAGGTGGTGGTGTCGCCCTTTACGTCAAAAGCTATTTGCAACCTACCGACAGAATACCAAGAGACAGTAACGTTGAACATTTGTGCGTGCGAGTAAACATTGTAAAAAATAATTTAAATATATCCGTCTCCTACAAGCCTCCGGGGCGATCACTCGAAGATGTTGAAATGTACAGCGTTTTAAGGCAGTCACTTAATAACAGCGACTCACTGATATTAGGAGACTTTAATCGCCCTCATACTGACTGGTCGACACTGTCGGATACGGAAGGCAAGTCACATGAAATGAACGAATTTTTAGAAGAAATTTACCTAAACCAAATAAATGGTTACTGAACCAACTCGAGAAAATAACATACTAGACCTTGTCATAGCGACCCAAGATAACCTAGTCAGTAATGTCACGGTAGGAGAACACCTCAGTTCTTGCGATCATAAATTAGTGCGCGTCGACATTAGAGCTCAAACAACAGTGACTGAAAATAAAGTAAGGGTGCCCAATTTCAAAAGAGCAAATTTCGTAGAAATCCGACAAAAAACAAACAAATACAACTATCAGAGAAAGCCTGGCTAAACTTTATAAATCATTTACTTACTCAGCAGAACACATTTGTCCCATTTTGCGAGAAGCGAAGTAACATTAATAAAAGTCCACCTTGGTTTAATAGTGATATTACACATTATGTTAGGGAGAGAAAATGGTCTTACAGGCTAAAAGAAAGAGCAAAACACGCTCGAAATTATTAGACTTTATCATGAAGCCAGGCGACGAGTGAAAAGATTAGTATATCAGGTAAAGCGTAGATATGATTTCCACGTGGCTGCTTCGCTGAGGCCTGAGATGCCAGCGCTTAGAGCTTTTCCACGGTCGATGCCTCGCTAGTACCAGTTGATGTGTTTTGTCTTAGTATGTTTGACAGTTTGAATAATGTTTCACACTGTTCCCGTCATGACTTTACAATATTAGTAATCTTTCGTTTTCCCTCAAACACCGGAGAATTCCTCCCCTTCCTGCCCTCCTCACCGTCCCCTTCACTCCCCCATATCCTCCCTACCTTTCCTCCCTGACTACTGCAGCTGTTATTCAAGGTCGCACCACCCTTCCTTCCTTCCTTCCTTCCTTCCCACCCCCCACTTCCTTCTCTCACATGACGCTGATCTCTCCTCTTCCCCTTTCCCTGTCCTCTCCCTCCTCCTTCGGAAAGTTGCAGTGTATAAAATATGATAAGTATTAAATAAATTGGTTCCAAAAGTGGATTTGTAGCTGTTTGATTATTATTGCTTTTATTTTGGGAAAATCTATTGTAAATTAAGGCAAGTGTACTATTTTAAGCATATTTGCTTTGTTTGGATAGCCAGGATAGGCACTGAAGTTTTTATTTTTACTACCGCTACCGCAGTACCGCTTACCGCTCTGGGAAAGAAAAAAATGGGACCGCATTACCGCAACCGCACTACTCCGGAAAAAGTACCGCACTACCGGAACCGCACCACAGATTTTTCAGTACCGCGCCCACCTCCGCTAGCTTGATTTCTAGAAAGCGTTTGATAAATTTCCACATTATAAATTTCTTTATAAATTAAAGCAACTAGGTCAAGTACAGCAATGGATCGCGAATTGATTGAGCAACAGACCACAAAGATTTATCATCGACGGATTTAACTCCAAGTGGGCGCCAGTCACTAGTGGCGTCCCTCACGGCTCGGTCCTTGGCCCAGTGCTCTTCATTATTTACATCAACAACGTGGATGTTAGAATCAATAATTTAATTAGTAAATTTGCAGACAACAAAGATTGGTAACTCGGTTCTCACTGACGAAGAGAGACAAAGCCTCCAAGAGGATTTCCATAAAATTTCAGCTTGGTCTGATAGATGTGAGATGTCCTTTAATGTAGATAAGTGCCAGGTCCTTCAAGTTGGAATAAGAAATAAGAAGTTCGATTACGAAATGCGTGGCGTCAAACTCAAAAGCGTTCTTTACGTCAAGGACCTGGGTGTCATAATCGCGTGAAACCTCAAATTATCACAGCGATGCATCAATGCAGCAAATAAACCAAACAGAATGTTGAGCTTCATTAAAAGAAACTTTTTATTAAAAAAAAAAAGTAATACTTCCGCTATACAATAATTTAGTAGGATCCCACTTGGAATATGCAGTACATTTTTGGTCTCCCCACCATACAAAGGACATTGCCAAATTAGTAGGTGTTCAACGTTCGGCAACAAAAATTCTCGTGGAATGATTACTGCTTCCAGGAGAGAGACCCCTCTGTGTGTGCCCAGAGCATCACAGAGGTGATTGTCTCTGGATTGGAGGCATACATTCCACGTACTTTCTCTACTCCTCATGCTAAAAGCCTTGGTATAATCACGCTTGTTCTCGTGCTGTTAAAGATAGAGAGGCAGCTCACAAAAGGTACCAGAGTCTTCGAACTCCCACTAACCATGATCTTTACATTTCTGCCCGAAATCGTGCCAAATCTATTCTTCGACATACCAAAAGCTCTTTCATTCGTAGAAAATGTCAAAACCTTGCTTTTTCTAGTTCTTCCAGAGACTTCTGGCACCTAGCCAAAAAATATCTCCACCAACTTCACTTCTTCTTTCTCTTCTCTCCTTAACCTTGACGGCACCATTGCCGTCTCACCTATCTCTAAGACTGAACTCTTCGCTCAAACTTTCTGTAACAACTCCACTCTGGACGATTCTAGGCATATTCCTCCTACTCATCCCCCCTCTGACTCCCTTATGCCTGTTATTAAGATTCTTCAGTGATGTTTTTTTATGCCCTCTCTGGCCTCAACTCTCAGAAGACTTATGGTCCTGATGGAGTGCCTCCTATTGTCCTTAAAAACTGTGCCTCCGTGCTGACACCCTGCCTGGTCAAACTTTTTCGCCTCTGCCTGTCAACATCTACCTTTCCTTCCTGTTGGAAGTATGCCTTCATACAGCCTGTGCCTTAGAAGGGTGACTGTTCTAGTCCCTCAAACTACCGCCCTATAGCTTTACTTTCCTGTCTCTCTAAAGCTTTTGAATCAATCCTTAACCGGAAGATTCAAAAACACCTTTCCGCTTCTGACCTTCTATCTGATCACCACTATTGGTGCTGCAAGGGGCGTTCTACTGGCGATCTTTTTACTCTCTTAACTGATTCTTGGTCATCCTCTCTTAGCCGTTTCGGTGAAACTTTCTCTGTTGCTCTAGACATATCGAAAGCTTTCGATAGAGTCTGGCACAAGTCTGTGCTCTCTAAACTCCCCTCTTTTCCTTTATCTCCAGTTTCTTTTCCGGCCATTCTATCTCTGTTGTGGTAGACGGTCACTGTTCTTCCCCTAAACCTATCAACGGTGGTGTTCCACAGGGCTCTCTTCTATCACCCACTCTCTTCTTGTAATTCATCAATGATCTTCTTTCCATAACAAACTGTCCTATCCACTCATACGCTGATGACTCCACTCTGCATTATTCAACTTCTTTCAATAGAAGACCCTCTCAACAGGAATTACGTGACTCCAGACTGGAGGCTGCAGAACGCTTAACCTCAGACCTTGCTATCATTTACGATTGGGGTAAAAGGAACCTTGTGTCCTTCAGTGCCTCAAAAACCCAATTTATCCACCTATCAACTCGACACAATCTTCCAAACACCTATCTCCTATTCTTCGACAACACTCAGCTGTCATCTTTTTCAACACTAAGCATCCTCGGTCTATCCTTAACTCAAAATCATAATTGGAAACTTCACATCTCTCTCACTAAATCAGCTTCCTCGAGGTTGGGCGTTCTGTATCGTTTCCGCCAGTTCTTCTCCCCTGCGCAGTTGCTATCCATATACAGGGGCCTTGACCGCCCTCGTATGGAGTATGCATTTCACGTGTGGGGGGGCTCCACTCACACAGCTCTCTTGGCACAGTGGAGGCTAAGGCTCTTCGTCTCATCAGCTCTCCTCCTCTTACTGATAGTCTTCTACCTCTTAAATTCCGCTGCCATGTTGCCTCTCTTTCTATCTTCTATCGATATTTTCACGCTGACTGCTCTTCTGAACTTGCTAACTGCATGCCGCCCCCCCCTTCCCGAGACCTCGCCATACACGACTTGCTATTCAAGCTCTTCCATTTACTGTCCAAATCCCTTACGCACGAGTTAACCAGCATCTTCACTCTTTCATTCCTCACGCTGGTAAACTCTGGAACAATATTCCTTCATCTGTATTTCCTCCTGCTTACGACTTGAACTCTTTCAAGAAGGGGGGGTACCAGGACACCTCTCCTCCCGAATTTGACCTATCTTTCGGACACTCCTCTAACTCTTTTTAGGAGCAGTGAGTAGCGGGCTTTTTTTTCATTATTGTTTCCTTTGTTATGCCCTCGAACTGATTCCTTTGCTGTAAACACACACACACACACACACACACACACACACACACACACACACACACACACACACACACACAAATAAGAAAACAATCGCGCGCGCACACACACATACAAAAAAAAATCGCGCGCACACACACACACACACACACACACACACACACACACACACACACACACACACACACACACACACACACACACACACACACACACCGGTATTTCTTATCTACGGCAACCAAATTTTTCCATCATTACAATACTCTATGTTTAATGAAGTGAAAATTAATATAAACAAATTTGAACTAGTTTTTCTACTGTGATATTAACCAAAAAGTATAATTCTTATGAAATATTTACTTCTAGTCAATGACGTTGTTACCGCGTTTATCGACACCTTCAAATCTGTAAACGAATTCCAAATCACTATAAGAATATGAGATCCACAGCGTTCTGATTATATACTAATTCGGGAGCATAAAGGTCGCTTGCCTCACACTTACGTAAGTTTGGTTCACAGCAGACGAGAAACTTGGAGTCCTTTATGCCGCACTTGGGTGGGTCACCGAGGCCAGGCGAGTGTTGGCAGGCCTGGGAACACCTGCCTGAGCCGCCCGTGTTTGTGCGGCAAGTGTCACCCTCGACGTGGTCCAGCTGGCCGGGGAATATAATGTCCGCGGCCTCTGAGAAAGAAATGAGTCATGAGTTTTGATGAATGAAAAACATAATCGTAGAACATGGAGTGAGGGTGGTGGTGGTGATGTAATGGTGGCGGTGACATTGTAAAGGATATAGTGAGGCGGTGCTGAGGTGGTTGAGGTAGTGGTGATGTAACGGTGCTGGTGATGGCGAGGAATACGCACCCTCGCTAACCTTCCGCTGACCTGCCTGCCGGCGCCACTTCGTGAACGCCTGGCCGCTGTTATGTTGCTCTTCCTCTGTTTCAGGTTTAACTAGAGGACACTAATCATATCCTCCCTCGGAAGGCGTGTGATGATTGACTTGTTAAACGATTCGAGTTAAAAGAAGGCTGTTATTTATGTTGTAAACTAAAGTATTTGTTCTGCTTTACGAGGTCTATTTGCTGCTGATGAAAGGTTCGTGTATCAGGCGAAGGTTAAGGACGCTCATCCCACTCTGCAGGTTTACTTTTCATATTTTCTTTTCTGTTTTGCGTCACTTGGTTTTCTTGCTGCTCATCTGAGGTTCATTTATCAGGCCAAGGACACTCATCCCTTCTCTCTAAAGGCGTTTCACTTTCGCCGAGTGGCCTCAGACTATCCACATGCTGTTCTGAAGGCCACCTATCAACCCGGACTCTAGACTCTAGAGCACCTGTTCTAATTAAATCAACAATGAGCATGAGCCAAGAATGGATGCCGCCTCTATAAACACTTGCGTGCGCCATGACGGGCTCCTAAAAGAAAGCCTGCCGGCGCTATAGGTCAGGACGTAGAAAAATAAAGCTCCTTTCCGATAAGTAAGCATAATGTGCAGGATGTTTCAGTGGACGAGAGGACAGGAATCAAGGAGTCGAGAGAGGCACACACTGTTCAAACACACCTGCATCCAAAGTACATACCTGTGTGGACTGCGAGCACCTGAGCCGCAAGGTACAGCCACAACACACCAAGGCACCCCATCACGCCGCGCCGCTGCCTGACCGTCGACTGGCCTGCCACTTTCTCCAAGCCTGCTGTTTGGTCCGTGTGTGTAAAGCCAACGGGGTAGTGCCTCAAACCGGTTTTTTTGTTTTTTATCATCAACATGTGTTGCGTGGCGAACCCTGACCATGTGCTACCACCGCATGGCTTGTGCCCGTGACTCCTGCTGCCTGCCGTCCATGTGGAGAGGAGCACCAACACAACATTGATACCCGTGCTGTACGTAGTGGGCATGAGTACCTTGTTTTTTTATAGTTTCGTCAAGGGAATCGTGGTTTGTATAGTGTTGATTAGCGTATAATTCTATTCCTTATATGACTCGACAATTAACTCATTCAAATCTTAAGTTGACATAATTCTATATCGAAAAAAAATAATTCCACAATCTCAACAAATCTGCTCAACTGCTAAAACAAATATTAGATACAGGGACGACTAAACCACGTCTTACCGTTGTGTCCCAAACCTGTTTAATCCGGGACGCGGTGTCCGAAACGCGCCACTTCTCTGTCTTTAAAATGTCTTGCCGCCCTCAGACACACTGGGAAAACTTTGAGATACTGTGAGAGAGAGAGAGAGAGAGAGAGAGAGAGAGAGAGAGAGAGAGAGAGAGAGAGAGAGAGAGAGAGAGAGAGAGAGAGAGAGAGAGAGAGAGAGAGAGAGAGAGAGAGAGAGAGAGAGAGAGAGAGAGAGAGAGAGAGAGAGAGAGAGAGAGAGAGAGGGGCAGGGCCAGGGACAGGGAACAGGGAACGGGGACCGGGAACAGGGGCAGGGACAGGGAACAGGGGCAGGTACAGGGACAGGGAACAGGGGCAGGGACAGGGACAGGGACAGGGAACAGGGGCAGGGACAGGGACAGGGACAGGGAACAGGGACGGGGACGGGAACAGGGACAGGGACGTGGACGGGAACAGGGGCAGGGACAGGGACAGGGAACAGGGAACGGGGACAGGGAACAGGGGCAGGGACAGGGAACAGGGGCAGGTACAGGGACAGGGAACAGGGGCAGGGACAGGGACAGGGAACAGGGGAAGGGACAGGGACGTGGACGGGAACAGGGGCAGGGACAGGGACAGGGACAGGGACAGGGAACAGGGACAGGGACAGGGACAGGGAACAGGGACAGGGACAGGGACAGGGAACAGGGACAGGGACAGGGAACAGGGGCAGGGACGGGAACAGGGGCAGGGACGGGAACAGGGGTAGGGACAGGGACGGAAATAGGAACAGGGACGGGAACAGGGATAGGGACGGGAACAGGGATAGGGACGGGAACAGGGACAGGGACAGGGACGGGAACAGGGATGGAAACAGGGACAGGGACGGGAACAGAGACGGGAACAGGGACAAGGACAGGGACAGGAACAGGGACAGGGACAGGGGCGAGAACAAGGACAGGAACGGTAATAGGGACAGGGACAGGGAAGGGAATAGAGACAGGGACAGAGAGAAAATGCGAATTGATGAAAATAAAGCAAAAGCCCAGACTTGTTAAAAGGTTATAGATGGCATATATTAGTATTTTCATGTTCACTCCTACGCTCCAACCCACCACGGAGCAACAGTACAGCGGGGTGGGTGAGTGCACTACGCTCCTCACCCGGATAGGCCTGCTCCTGCCTGGAGTGACTTCGACTCAAACCAGCGATTGCTTCATAAAGCTAAAACGAATCTTGTTACCATCTTAGTCTGTGGACGCCTACTCCGGCTGTATGGGCACGTGGCACACATCCCGGACGCCGATCCTGCTCAAGGGTTGTTTGTTTACGAGGCAGCCCTGAGTCGAGTAGACCAAGGGGACTCCCACGTAACTCATGGATGGGGCAAGTTGACCGATCCTGTTATGAGTGGCTTTTGATGGGAAGGGTAACTACGTGGGGGCTTGCTCGTAAGGACCGTCGCAGGTGCAGGCGTCGAGTGAGGGAAGCAACATCCTCCCTGTGGTATGCTCCCCGTTAGTTTGTTAGATAATGTGCTCCCGGGTATTTCCCAGGTCCATTATATATATATATATATATATATATATATATATATATATATATATATATATATATATATATATATATATATATATATATATATATATATATATATATATATATATATATATATATATATATATATATATATATATATATATATATATATATATATATATATATATATATATATATATATATATATATATATATATATATATATATATATATATATATATATATATATATATATATATATATATATATATATATATATATATATATATATATATATATATATATATATATATATATATATATATATATATATATATATATATATATATATATATATATATATATATATATATATATCTATATATATATATATATATTATATACTATTATACGTATTTTCAAATTTCCGCCTCTACTGATGGACGTTCGGCATCTTGGGAGTATGGTCCCCCAGTTAGTCTGCAAAACCTCGGGTTTACTGGCAGGTCCTGCCCTAACGTCGTTTCGTTTAAAGTAGTTTTGTTATAATGTTTTGATGAAAAAATGTAAAATAAAATGAAATGAAAATACGAAGCATAAGATTATCATACTCCAAACTTATGACAGTAAA
Organism: Eriocheir sinensis; assembly: GCF_024679095.1. Lineage (NCBI taxonomy): Eukaryota > Metazoa > Arthropoda > Malacostraca > Decapoda > Varunidae > Eriocheir > Eriocheir sinensis. The sequence continues at coordinate 12,931,888 of NC_066528.1, forward strand.
TGATTGTGTGTGTGTGTGTGTGTGTGTGTGTGTCATTTTCATCAGCCAACTCCTATAATCACAGAATATTCAATGATCTTACCTGTGTAAATTAGTAAAATAGTGGCAGTCAGTGACGCGGTCAATCTCAGATAAGCGTTTCTTGTCTACTGCTGAGCAGCCTCGATCAGGTTGAGACTTGAGAGTGGAGACGCGTATGAGTACTACAGGAATCAGACACGTTTGGTACAGGATGTTTCATGTGTTGTTGGGTATGTTTTCTCCGACATCGTCTAGATATTTATCTCAATGATCTCTATAATTATTTAATGAGGCGAAATATCATGAAATATAACATTTTTACACACACAAAAGAAAAATCCACGTTAAATCAATATTTCCGCCATAATAACGTAACCCATAATGCTTGCCTGAAATGTCCGCCCACAGGAGCCCCTACAAAAGTTAGTTTCTTCCACAAACTTGTGGGAATGCCCCACAAAGTAGCAAAACTGACGGCGGGCAAATATCACGGCAGTAACGGGCCGGGATTGCCAAAGAGGCCGCTCAATAGGCAGCTATAGGCAGCACTTCAGAAAAAAAATAAAAATTCACAACCACATTACACGATAAATGATTACGTAAAGGAGTCTGAGTCGGGGGCATTTTTACAGACTCCGACTCCGACTCCGGCCAAAAGTAGTCGACTCCGACACCACACCCCTGGTGGCAAACACAACCTTCTTGATCCTGGAGAGGTAGGGCGGGTGGCGCAGGTTGGCGTACAGGCCAGGGTAGTCTTTGTGACCACAGCCGTAGCCCCGTGATATAATGCCCGCCAACACAAAGTGTCCACGAGCATCCTCCGTCACCAGAGGCCCGCCAGAGTCACCCTGATGGAGGAAAACACAAGGGCGAGTCATTGCTAAGTCAAAGGAGCGGCCCAGCGCAGCTCATCACCTTCTGCAAACCTACGCGCCAGAATACAATCAGTCAGTCAGTCAGTCAATATTGGCATGCGCTATGAGGGGCGTTGCCTCGCCTCGACCTCGGTCCAGTCAAAGGAGTACCTGGCAAGCGTCCCGGCCTCCAGCGAGATCTCCGGCACACAGGGTCTCTTGCCCGATGCCTCGTGGCCAGGTGGATGGGTAGTGTGGCAGGTTGGAGTAGCTTCGGTCACACTGCCCCGGCGAGAACACCGTCACTTTCACCTCCTGGAGGACAGAGCTAGGCTTCCCACCTGAAAAATGGAGCCTAGAATAATGAGGCCATCTTTTGGCTATCCGTTTGCAGCTAAGTTGTGGCGGAGCCAAAACACTGTTGACGAAAAGACTGCTACTGACCAAACTGTGTGTCGCCCCAGCCTGTCAGCGTCGCCCGGTGGTTCAGGAGATCTTTGTCGCTCTCCTTCCCCCAGGGCAGGCAGATAGGACTGATGTGATCCTGAAGCCGAGAGAAAACCGCTAAAAATGTCTCCCTTCTCTACTGGGTGCTCAAGATGGTTGATATTCTGATGATTACTTTCTCCCGAACATTCTACGTCAAAGGAAAATAGCAATTACTAGGAAGACTGACCTTCAGGGTGACCCTGGATGCTAATCTGAGGAGTGCAAGGTCATGGTAGGCCTCGGGGCGGTTGTGGTTTGGGTAGAGCACCGTTTCGGCCACAGAAAAATCCTCTGGATTCGCATCGTCATAATCATCGTTGTAGTCATGCTCACCAAGACGCACCACATCAGCGTTGCTACAGAGGGTTTATGTATTACATTTTTAATAGATCATAGATACATATAGATAGGCAGGCCATTCAGTATGGACAAGATAGTAAAGTGTTAATTTTTTCTGTTATACTATGTAATGTTCATAACAGCACTGTTGTAAAGCTTATGAACCATCACTCACTTGCTAAAGAAGCAGTGAAGAGCTGTGAGGACCCATCGGTCGTTTATCAACACCCCGCCGCAGAACCACCTGATTCCGTGGGCGTCCCTCTGCCCAATCAAGGCCTACAGGAGCAACAACAAGGCATTGAGGCACGGTACCAAATGTTTAGTTGTTTGCAACATGTGATTCATGCTTGTATAACTTTTACCCGTGTTCGTAACGCTCCGGCACATACCATCCAGGGCCAGGCATGACGGGGCACCGGCCTACCGCCTACTGCTCCTTGTTCCAGGCCCGGTGGTGCTGGTGGCGGTGGCCTCACCGGGGGTGAGTAATGTTGGGGCGAGCGATTGTCGTTTTTTGAACCTTGGGTAAAGTAGGATCAGGAACTGCTTCTGGGCGCAGTATGAGCACATCCCCTGTTCCTGGCCCACCCGGGAAGATGAAAGCATTCTCTAATGCGTTTATTCCACATTCTGAAGAAAAAAAATGTAGGTTTTTACTACTGAGAGCAATTTGCAAATTTATACTGTGTTGAACATGAATGCATCAGCTTCAATACCTGTGCCTGCTGAGACCTGTAGACCTGCGGGTGGTGGAACACTCACCGAATGGGACGCTGGGCGGGGCGATGTCTGTGGAAGGCTGCGGCCCACCACCTGCAACGGCGAGGAGTTGTGTTGGCAGTGTTACCAGTGTTACGCTGACTGTGGTGATGAATGGCGAGACCCACCCCCCACCCCTCTCTCTCTCTCTCTCTCTCTCTCTCTCTCTCTCTCTCTCTCTCTCTCTCTCTGGCCGCGCTCACTCGCACGCACGCACGTACGCATGCACGCACATGCATTAAACAAAGTTACACACACGCAGGCGCACACACACACACACACACACACACACACACACACACACACGCACACATGCACACGCACACCGGTAATTATTATCTACCCAACCAAATTATTCCATCATTACAATACTATAAGTTTAATCAAGTGAAAATTAATTCATATGAAATCGAGTCCTATTTAGTAACGCTGTTACCACGTTTATCGACAACTTCAAATCGGTAAATGAGCTCCAAATCACTTTAAGAATATGAGATCCACAGCGTTCTGGTTTTACTAATCGAGGAGCATGAAGGTCGCTTGCCTCACACTTACGCAAGTTTGGTTCACAGCAGACGAGGAACTTGGAGTCCTTTATGCCGCACTTGGGTGGGTCACCGAGGCCAGGCGAGTGTTGGCAGGCCTGAGAACACGGGTAAATCATTTGTAGGTCAGCAGCAGGGAATTGGGTATATTTTATTTTATTCTCCGTCGTGCTGATTGATGTCGGAGATGTGGATCAGGAGCAGCAGGGGTCCAAGGACTGATCCCTGTGGTACCCCGCTGACAACTTCCGATGACTGAGAGACTGCACCATCAGCCGCTACACATTGAGACCTGCCAGTGAGAAATGAGTGCAGCCACATCCCGAGTTTTCCCGTAATGCCCATTTGTCTGGCTTTGTGTAACAAAATGCCATGGTCTACCTTGTCGAAAGCTTTCGCAAAATCAAGGTAGACCACATCGACATCTGCATTATGTTCAAGCTTATCTATGATTGAGTCATAGTGGGCCAAAAGTTGTGAGAGGCACGAGCGCCCAGTACGAAAGCCATGTTGGTCCGGGTTCATTCTGTTATTGCTTTCTAGATATGCAGACATGTTTTTAACCATAATTCTCTCTAGAACTTTAATAATATGGGAGGTCAATGCAACTGGTCGATAGTTTTTTGCCTCTGCTCTTGACCCTCCCTTGTATATTGGTGTAATGAATGCACTTCTTAGCTTTTCTGGTATTATGCCAGAATCTAGAGTGTTTCTATAAAAAAATAACAGAGGAACACTCAGCTCTTCAGCACATTTTTTAAGAAGTACTGCAGGGAATTGATCGGGGCCAGCTGCCGAATTAGTGGCCACCCTTTTAATTGCTTGCTGTATGTCGTCGTTGTTTGAGCTTATGTCCGTCAGGTGTGATATGTGATCAGTTCCTTGGCTGAAAAAGTCCATAGGTAAGTTGACAATTTTGTCTTCCATGGGTTTGCCGAAGACGCTTTTGTACTGAATCAGTAGTGCTTCAACGATATCCTGGGCTTTGTTTATGGGGTGGCCGTGTACGTCAGTCAGTGGGCCAACACTCGCTCTCACTGCCGATTTGTTAGCAGCATATTTGTAAAAGTATTTGGGGTTGGTTTTGATGCATGACACAGCTTGTATTTCTTTCCGGTCAGTCTCTGATTCAACTGATCTTTTAAGTTTTTCTTCTATAATGGCAATTTTGTTTTCGAGTTGCGTCAGTATTTTGGTGTAGTTGGTATTACCGAGTTTCTTCCTTAGTTTTGTTCTCTTTCTCATTAGTACTTTTCGGTCTCTTGGTATGTTACCATTGAAAGGAGAGGTCTTTTAGACGGTCTCCTCAACGGTACTTGCTTCTTTGATATTTTCAAGCATGTGTTAATGATTGTATCATATTGGGCCTCAGGGTCACAGTCCCTCATGAGTATGTTGGTGGTAGCGAGTGTTATAAGTGCTAGTCGGTTCACGGATAAAGAAACTCAGTATCCGTTAGGGTTGCTTTATTGCACAAAAATACAACAAGTCATTGAGACAAACACAACACAAAAAAAAGGTGTTTGTGTGGGTATGCGTTTGTGTGAATGTTGTTTGTGTAGGTTAACATTTAAGTGTTGGTGTATGTGTATAACAATGTGTAACGGTGGACAACAAGAGAACGTGGACGGACAGTCAAAGGTAAACGAATACAAGGAAAGTTAACGATGAAGACGCGACAAGACAGACTGACAGACACAGTGACGATGGACATTACATGAAAACACTGAGAATCTTAGTCTCTCTTTGCAGCACCCCATTTTCTTGTGTCACTGAGGGGAAGGAACACGCGATTCGAGCGGTGACTGCTACAAGTAGATCCCAGCTTAGCTCACCCAGGTCTTTCTTTATACTGTCCCAGCAGACTGACTCGCTTAGGAAGTTGAGTTGGTTAAAATTAATATTAGGAGCCTGCTCCACTTCACTGGACAATCTAAATTGTGTATTTATAAGTAGGTTGGTAGTCACGGTGATGATGTTATGGTCAGGGAGATTAGTTTTATTCACCCTAACATTATGTATAATATCATCATTATTTATCATAACGATGTCTAGTATGTTGTTACCTCTTGTAGGAGTGTCGATGATTTGATTGAGGCAGTATTCCTCGGCAAAGTGCATGACAGCTTTTGCCTGGGTCCGCATGTCTTCCGCTCCTCCATACGCACACTCCAAATTCCAGTCAATTAGCGGAAAGTTTAAGTCTCCAGTAAGTATAATGGTGGGCATGGGCGGTGGTAGCGAGCCAATGATATCTTTTATCTTTGTTAGTTGCGTCATAAATTTCTCTGTTGGGCATGCTGGTGGTCTGTATATGTTTATATATACCCAGTCAATGTCTTGAATGTATAGTACCAGTGATTCTGTGTACATGTTTGATTCCTGGAAAAGTACTTTTGTTCTAGCTGCAAAATGGCTATCAACGTAAGTGATGACCCCGCCTTTTTTCCGTTGCATTGGTCGGTCCGTCTTGTATGGTACAAAGTGTGGTATTTTTATTTCTGCTTCTCTAATCTCCTCTGTTAAGTGTGTTTCTGTGAGAGAGATTATAAAGGCATTTTCAGTTTGTGCCATTTCTGTTAGCAGTTTTATTTTGCCTCTAAATTTGTATGGTAGGAGGCCGGCGATATTTAAGGTTATTAACTTGTATAGGGCATTGGCATTGTTGTCGCTTGTTGTTGTTGGTGTCCTTGCGATAGGTGGCCCGGGCGTGGGGCCCGGGCCACGGTGTTATTTTCAGCATTTGTAGTATTTGTTGCTGCACTTGTTGCATTTGCTGCAACAGTTGGAGTAAAAAAGATTCATTTTGTTGCTTTTCAGTGTGGTGTGGCTGGCCGTTTGCCCATGCGTTGTGTGGCTGAGGGGCTGGTTGTGATTGTTTGGGTACCTCCTTGACTGGTGATAATTGTTGCCTTGTTTGTCCGGTAATTGTTTGCTCATAGGGGTTGCGGCGAGTGCCTTTTAAATGTAGTTTTCTACATTCCATATTTAGGCATTCTCGCTTTCTTTCGGATCCATAACATGTTGGTGGGTGGAGAAATTTGCAGGTTTTGCCTTTTCTACAACCTCTTACTGGGTCACAACCGTTAACCTTATACTTGGTGCACAGTTTGGGGTGAGCATATGGACAATCTCTGCCCCTTAGTCCATATTTACAATTGTTGTTTTTGTAGAAGTAACATACCTTGTCATTTTGCTGCTCACTAGCTTGGTTGGTGTTTGCTGAGGTAGTTTGCTCGCTGCCTTGTTTACCACTCGGGTGTTGTGTTGTGTTGTTAGGCGGGAGAGCTTCGCTGGGCACTCTATTCAAACTACTTTCATGTTCGTCCACAGTTTCGTTTGTAATAATAGCGTCACTTTCAGCACTTTTCTGTTGTGATTTTTGCTTGGCCTCAATCTCTTTATCAATAACAGTGTACACTTGTGCAAACAGCCGGTCGCAGTCTTCGCCCAGCTTGTTTCTGGTGCATTACTCACACGTGTACTGGCACCTAGTGTTAAAGAAGTGCACTATAGCATAGACTGGCAGATTTAAACAGCCAGCGTGTATATATTTTTTGCATTTGTTGCACTTCAAACACTCTTGTACACATTGGTTGTTGTTGTTGTCAGTCAGCGCGCGACCTTCCTTGGGTTCACACGTGACTTTGCCCCGCTGCTGTGTGGAGCCAACTCGCTCTTTCCTCTGCTTTTGCGGTGTGAGGCGTTCTGTGCTTCTGTGAACTGCTGCTGTACTGGAGGACTACAAAACCAGGAGGATTACCCTGCCTTCTACTACAGACCGCTAAGTGTTCTGATTTAGTATCTACTTAGATAGTGATCCACAGTTACTCCTAGGACGAGTGTATTAAGCTTCCCACATCTACACTAAATTCAACATTCTTTCACGCCAACCCAGTGCTACACGGTTTTATATTGCTTTTGTGTTTTTTATATTGCTTTTGTGTTTTCTTCTCCTTCTATTATTAAGATACTTTACTGTGCTGTGATAATAGGACTACGTGAATCAGGCGCGCCAAGCTACGTTAATTTTTAAGTCCACACAAAACACTAGATAATTCACTTTACGCGCAAACCTAGTGAACACAGTTATTATCTTCTTTACGTAAGTGATTTCTCAGTATATTAATATTGGCCTTTGTTTTGTCTTGGTGGGTAGAAATAACCGCGCCTTTTTACCCGAGACACACCCTTTTCCCCGGGGAATTGACCTGACTGCGACCTCACAGCAGCTGTTGGTTTGTTTTCCTAGATACACATTTTTGCCCAGAGATTTGACCTGACGACCTCACCGCAGCTGCGTACTTTGTTATCGTCTTAACGCGCCTAAGTGTTTCCGTCTTGCCTCGCCCATATCTTCACCATGACGTCCCTCAAGCGTTGTTCTGGGTGTGGCCTTCGCATGGCCAAGCAGTACTTTCCTTCCAAGGACGTTTGTAGGTTCTGCGTTAAGACTCAGAAGGATGATCAGAGGATCATAGAGTTAGAGAATAGGGTTACGACTCTCGCCGCCCAGGTACACTTACTAGTTAGTGCAGCAGCAACAAGCCCCGCCTCCTCCTCCTCCCCTTCCTCTTCCTCTTCCTTGTCTTCTCCCATACAGCAGCCCCTCCCATCCTTCTCCTCCTCCTCCTCCTCGACCATCTCCGCTCTCCCCGCTTCCCACCCCTTCTTCTCCTCTTTCTCCCCCTCCTCCTCCTCCTCCTCCTCTTCCGTCCCCCTCCCTCCCCCCGCCCACCCTCCTCCTCCTCTCCCTCTTTCTCCTCCTTGTCCTCCGCCTCTTCGCTCGTCCCTCCCTCCCACACTTGTCCTTCACCTTCCCTTTCCCCCTCTTCCTCCTCCCTCTCCTCGTCTGTTCCTCCCTCCCCCACCTCACTCTCCCTTTCACCTACTCCTCCTTCCTCCTCCTCCTCCCCCTCCCCCTCCTCCTCCTCCGCCTCCAATTCCTCGCCTTCCTCTTCCGTCCCCCCTCTCCCCTCTTCCCGCCCACTCTTCTCCTCCTCCTCCCCCTCTTTCTCCTCCTTGTCCTCCTTGTCCTCCGCCTCTTCGCTCGTCCCTCCCTCCAACACCTGTCCCTTACCTTCCCTTTCCCCCTCTTCCTCCTCCCTCTCCTCGTCCGTTCCTCCCTCCACCACCTCACCCTCCCTTTCTCCTACTCCTTCTTCCTCTTCCTCCTCATCCTCCTCCTCCTCCTCCTCCTCCTTTCCACCTTCCACCTCTTCCACAATTTCTCCTCGTCCCCCCTTCACCCACCCCTCCTGGCCCCCCGTCCGACCGTCGGGTTCTTGTTGGTGATAGTCAGGTTCGTTATGTTGACAGGTATTTTTACTCCAAGGATAAGAACAGGACGAGGGTGTGTTTCCCAGGGGCAGGGGTGGGCCATATATAAGACAGGATTGAGGCGTGTATGGCAAGCGAGGAATCGAACCCCATTGTCTTTCTCAGCTGTGGCGGAAACGACGTTTCTCGTGTGCCAAGCGAGGACCTTCTCAGGGGTTTTAGAGAATTGTTAGGCAGGATACGTGACGCTGGTGGGTCGCCAGTAGTGTGTGGCGTCCTGCCAAGGAGGGGCGTTGGCGATGGATGGCTGTCCAGGGCGATAGCAGTGAACAGCAGACTTGCTGAGCACCGCGGGCGCAATGGGTGGCTGTTCGTCGACAATTGGGACCTCTCCTTTGGCAACGACGCCCTCTACGCCCGTGACGGGATACACCTAACGTTCAAGGGTGCTGAGGCTCTCTCAGACTCCCTTGAGTGAGCATTTGGTACCCTGAGGGATTTTTTAGTATAGGCGAGGGGGGGAGGAGTAATGGAAGCAATGGGAGGAGTAATGGGAGGGGACATCTAGCTCATAATATAACCAGGCAGCTTAGAAGTAATTCTAGGGGAGTAACAGAGGACGGGCTAAGAATCTTCTATACTAACAGCAGGAGCCTCAGAAACAAGATAGACTTACTAAGGGGTGAAGCTTGTTCAGAAAATTTTGACATAATACCGATCACTGAGACATGGATAGACACTGCCAATAGAAATTTTAGATCAGAATTTGAAATAACGGGTTATCAGATGTTTCACAAAGACAGAAGGGGCAGAAAGGGAGGTGGAGTTGCGCTATATGTAAAAGACTCACTTAAATGTTTAGTTAACAATTCAGTCAAAACTAACATGGATTCAGAATCAGTTTGGGTGGACGTTTACAAAGGGAAAGAAAAACTAACTCTAGGAGTTATATACAGGCCACCCAACCTTAACAGGCAGGACACGAGTATATTACTACAGGAGATTGGCAGGGCGAGTATGAGTAGAAATGTCTGCGTAATGGGGGACTTTAATTATAGGAATATAGACTGGGAAGACCTAGTGGGGGACCTGGAAGCCGAGGACTTTCTTGAAGTTATACAAGATAATTTCCTTAAGCAGGTAGTTACTGAGCCTACCAGAGGAGATAACATATTAGACTTAGTCCTAACCAATAATGGGAACTTGCTACGTGAGTTGGAGGTGGGCGGAGAGTTAGGAAATAGTAACCACAGAACGGTTCGTTTTAGCTTAGACTGGGCGGTAACCCGCGAACCAAACCCAGTGTTAGTGCCAGATTTTAGAAGAGCAAATTACGAGGGGCCTCGAAGACATCTTGAAGGGGTAAACTGGGATAATTTAGGGATTCATGAGGGCCAGAACTGCGGATTGGAGAGCCAGGAGAACCAGGTAGAAATGTCTTACAATAATTTAGTTAGAGTAATAGTAGAGGGGCAAGGACAGCATATACCACAGCGAACACTTAGAAAAGAAAACAATGATCCTAAGTGGATGACTCGTGGACCAAAACACGAGATTGGGTTAAAGAAGGGAATTTATCAGAAAATAAAGAATGGTGAAACACATCTCAGGGGCCGGTACGTCGAACTATCTAGATTAGTTAAGAAAATCACAAGTAGAGCAAAAAAATCCTATGAGATCAAAGTAGCAAATGAGGCGAAAAGTAATCCTAAGGGCGTCTTTCAGATGTAGAGAACAAAACACGGGAGAAAATTGGACCGCTGAAAACAAACACAGGGAGCTAGTAGAAAATTACGAAAATATGAGCACATTGTTGAACGACTACTTCCTTTCAGTATTCACACAGGAGGATCGAACGACTATACCGGAAAGAGTTCAGGTGTACGAGGGCGGGGATGGCGATAAATTGAGGGATATAATCATTACCAGGCAAGTAGTTCAGGATGAGATAGATAAGCTTAAGAAGAACAAGTCGCCAGGTCCTGACGGGATATTTCCGAGGGTATTAAAGGAATTAGGCGATATACTCAGTGACCCACTAACCGACATCTTTAAGATGTCGGTAAATACTGGCTATGTGCCGAGCCTATGGAAAGTAGCTAATGTGACGCCGATTTTTAAAAAGGGGGACAGGTCAGTTGCTTCAAACTATCGCCCAATTAGCTTAACATCGGTTATAGGCAAGATGCTGGAGTCCATAATAGCCAGGAACATTCGGGAGCATTTAGAGAAACATAGCTTAATTCACGACTCGCAGCATGGGTTCACAAAAGATAGGTCATGCCTTACCAATCTCTTGTCCTTTTACAATAAAGTATTTGAGGCGGTTGACAGAGATGAAAATTATGATGTAATCTGTCTTGATTTTAGTAAAGCGTTTGACAAAGTTCCTCACCAACGACTGTTGCTTAAATTACAGGCTCACGGAGTAGAGGGTAAAGTTTTGAACTAGGTCAAGGCGTGGCTTAGCAATAGGAAGCAAAGAGTGCAAATCAATGGTAAAAGATCTGACTGGGGATGTGTTACGAGTGGGGTCCCACAAGGCTCGGTATTAGGTCCACTTTTGTTTATTATTTATATCAATGACTTAGATACATGAATTAGTACTGATGTTAGTAAATTTGCAGATGATACCAAGATCGGTAGAGTAATTGAGGCGGATCAGGACGCTAGTATTCTCCAAGGTGAGCTCAACAGATTGTATGACTGGGCAGATAAATGGCAGATGGAGTTCAATGTAGGGAAGTGCAGTATTCTGAGTGTAGGTAGGAACAACCCCTCACATAACTATTGCTTAAATGACACTCTCATAAGTAGGTCTGGGTGCGAGAGGGATTTAGAGGTCTTAGTGAGCTCTGATCTCCGTCCAAGGGCACAATGCATTCAAGCTAGAAATCGAGCTAATAGGGTACTGGGATTTATTTCAAGGAGCGTAAGCAACAGAAGCCCCGAAGTCTTCCTCAAACTATATTTAGCATTAGTTAGACCTCATCTTGACTATGCGGTTCAGTTCTGGTCACCTTACTATAGAATGGATATCAAAATGTTAGAATCGGTGCAGAGGAAGATGACTAAGATGATTCAGGGGTTGAGAAACTTGCCATACGAGGGAAGACTCAAACAGTTAAACTTGCATTCTCTAGAAAGCCGAAGGGTACGTGGAGACATGATCGAGGTTTATAAATGGATGAAGGGCTTTAATAAGGGAGACATTCATAAGGTTTTGTTGGTAAGAGAACCGGGTAGGACACGAAGTAATGGGTTTAAACTGGATAAATTCAGATTCAACAGGGACATAGGCAAAAATTGGTTTACTAACAGGGTGGTGGATGAGTGGAATGGGCTTAGCAGTCATGTGGTGAGTGCCAATACAATTGTCACATTCAAAAATAGACTAGATAAATTCATGGACAGCGATATTAGGTGGGGTTAGATACACGGGAGCTTAGGGTCAAAGGAGCTGCCTCGTACAGGCCTACCGGCCTCTTGTAGACTCCTGCGTTCTTATGTTCTTATGTTCATATTGTACAGTAACTACCCGCGGTTGGTAGGTTATCCATTATGCACTTAACTACCTAACCACCTCGAGTCGGTATCACTGCAACTGATACGGGAGCGCGCTCGCACGTCCGCGCGCGCACACACACACACACACACACACACACACACACACACACACACACACACACAGACAGACAGACAGACAGACAGACAGACAGAGAGAGAGAGAGAGAGAGAGAGAGAGAGAGAGAGAGATTTACATTTACATATAGATTTACATAGAAAATCAGACCACACAGACCCCATGGTCCAGACTTGGTGGTCTGTCCTTAAACCTAAGTGATTTTACATTAATCAGAAGACTCCAAAACGTTGCATTTCTGCTCTAGTTGATATTAAGTTGAAGGAAGTGACGGTCGAGCTTATTTTTGAAGGAGTCAATCGTGTTACACTGGACCACTGATGGTGGAAGCTTATTCCATTCTCGCACTATAACGTTGGTGAAGAAAAATTTGGTGCAGTCTGAATTTACTTGTCTACATCTGAGTTTTACGCCATTGTTCCTCGTGCGCAAAGTGTCATCGATCATAAACAATGTTGATTTGTCTACATTCGTGAAACCTTTAAGTATTTTAAAACATTCGATCAGTTTTCCTCGGAGGCGACGTTTCTCAAGAGAGAACATGTTAAGGGTAGAAAGCCTTTCTTCGTAGGATTTGTTGCGCAAGGAAGGGATCATTTTCGTTGCCCGACGCTGAACACCTTCTAATTTAGCAATATCCTTTGCATGGTGGGGAGACCAAAACTGTACCGCATATTCCAAGTGGGGTCTGACTAAACTGTTGTAGAGCGGGAGTATTACATCTTTATTCTTGAATACAAAGTTTCTTTTAATGAAGCCCAACATTCTGTTCGCTTTATTTGCTGCATCGATGCATTGCTGTGAGAATTTGAGGTTTGACGCGATTTTGACCCCCAAGTCCTTGACGCATTGAACGCTTTTGAGTTTAACGCCGCGCATTTCGTATTCGAGCTTCTTATTCCTCGTTCCAATTTGAAGGACCTGGCACTTGTCTACGTTCAAGGGCATCTCCCATCTCTCCGACCAAGCTGAAATTTTGTGCAAATCCTCTTGGAGGCTTTGCCTGTCTTCGTCAGTCAGAACCGAGTTACCAATCTTTGTGTCGTCTGCAAATTTACTAATGCGGTTATTGAGTCCAACATCCACGTCGTTGATGTATATAATGAAGAGCACTGGGCCAAGGACCGAGCCCTGAGGGACGCCACTAGTGACAGGCGCCCACTCTGAGTTAAATCCGTCAATCACTACTCTTTGTTGTCTGTTGCTCAACCAATTCGCGATCCATTGGTTTACTTGACTGTCAATACCTATTTGCTTTAATTTGTAAAGTAATTTATGATGCGGGACTTTATCAAACGCTTTCTGGAAATCAAGATAGACTACGTCCAGTGATTTGGTTACGTCATAAACAGTGAAGAGGTCGTTATAAAAGGTTAATAGGTTTGATAGGCAGGATCTTTTGTTTCGGAAGCCATGTTGTGAGTCCCCAGTCAATGAGTGGCTTTCAAGGTAACTCACAATTTTGTCTCTAATTATGCCCTCAAGTAGCTTACCTACAACCGAAGTTAGACTAATGGGCCTGTAATTACCTGGTACTTTTTTGTCTCCTTTCTTAAAAATCGGTGTCACGTTAGCCTTCTTCCAATCTGAAGGGATGATGCCTTGTCGCAAAGACATATTGAATACGGTTGTGAGGGAGGAGAGTATTTCGCTCTTTGTTTCTTTCAGCAGAGTTGGATATACTTTGTCAGGTCCAGGACTTTTATTTGTTTTAAGTGATTTGAGGGCTTTAAGGACTTCATCGGGTTTTATTTCAAAGTTAGACAATGCATGCTCGGGATTTACATTAGTACTGGTGTTGTTGGTGGTGGCGGGAGGACTGTTATTATTAAACACCGAGGAAAAGTAATTGTTTAATAGGTTTGCAACGTGTTGGCTGTCAGTCACTAGTGCACCGTCGCTGTTTGTTAAAGGTCCAATTCCACTTCTGATCGCCTTTCTGTTGTTTATGTAACTGAAGAAGGATTTCGGATTATTTTTACAGTTGGCTGCAATATTTTCTTCATATCTACGCTTTGCCTGACGCACTAATCTGTTAACTCGTCGCCTGGCATCACTGTAAAGTCTAATGTTTTCGGGCGTGCTTTGCTCTTTCTTTAACCTGTAAGACAATTTTCTCTCCTTGACTGAGTGTTTAATTTCGCTATTAAACCAAAGTGGACTTTTATTAGTGTTAATTCGCTTCTCGCACAAGGGGACAAATGTGTCCTGCTGAGTGAGTAAGTGATTTTTAAAGCTTAGCCGTCATCTGATAGTTGCATATCTATTAGTTTTCGTCGGATTTCTACGAAGTTGGCTCTTTTGAAATTGGGCACCTTTACTTTATTTTCAGTCACCGATGTTTGAGCTCTAATGTCAACGCGCACTAGTTTATGATCGCAGGAACCGAGGTGTTCTCCTACCGTGACATTACTGACTAGGTTATCTTGGGTCGCTATAACAAGGTCAAGTATGTTATTTTGTCGAGTTGGTTCAGAAACCATTTGGCTTAGATAATTTTCCTCTAGAAATTCGATCATTCTGTGGGACTCACCTTCTGTACCCGACAGTGTTGCCCAGTCGATATGGGGGAGGTTAAAGTCTCCTAGTATCAGTGAGTCGCTGTTATTAAGTGACTGCCTTAAGACGCTGTACATTTCAAGATCGGCATCAAGTGATTGCCCCGGAGGCCTGTAAGTGACAGATATATTTAAATTGACTTTTGCAGTGTTTACTCGCACGCACAAATGTTCAACGTTACTGTTTCTTGGTGTTTTGTCAGTGGGTTGCAAGTAGCTTTTGACAAAAAGGGGGGGGAGAGAGAGAGAGAGAGAGAGAGAGAGAGAGAGAGAGAGAGAGAGAGAGAGAGAGAGAGAGAGAGAGAGAGAGAGAGAGAGAGAGAAGAGAGAGAGAGAGAGAGAGAGAGAGAGAGAGAGAGAGAGAGAGCAGGACAGCGTAATAACTAAGCTGTACAATGTCAAAAGTCAAAATCATTTGCGTACAAAGGTCTTTTTCTTTTATAGGACACTTCCTAACAAGGTCAGAGGTCAAGCGTTCTGTAGCGTCCAGCCTTGAGTTCTGTCATTCCCTTGGGCGGGTCTGGAGCTACAGGATGATGACTAATGCGGAGTAGAGTCATCGGCGTGGGAGTAGGCAGAATGGCTTGCTTTGGAAATGTCTTAATGAACAACAGAAAGAGTGTTAGACAGAACAGAGCCCTGCATAGCACCACCGTTGATAAGTTTGAGGCAGAACAGAGTCAGTCATATACAGAAGCGATAAATCGGCCTGAAAGAAAACTGGAGATAAAAAGTTCAAAGAGGAGGATGAAAACCACAAGAGGGTAGTTTAGAATGCCAAGATTTGTGAGAGATTAGAAATCGAAATCAACCTAAGAAGAGAAAGAAATTCCTCGGAGTCTTACAAACTCAATGAACTTGCGTAGAAGAATTCCCGGGTCAGCATTTATTATTCAAGGCAGTTAAGGAGCCCATACAACGGGGGAACCTTAACAATAAAAAAATTACGAAAGTGTCACCAAACTTCTCAACAAGTAGTAGAATACAAAAAGGAAACTATTTCAAGCTCGTTGCTTAAGCCAGATTGATAAAGCACGTTGAAACATGAAATTCAGTCCAAGGTCAAATATGAGCAGAAGGTTACAAAAACTTAAGAAAAAAATGTAGAAGGATATAAAAGCTACACATGATGTAAGGTGACTCCTTTTGTTTAATATAATGTCCTTCATATTAGGCACAATATTGACTATTATGACGTACATGTACGTACTATATAGAGGAGAATGAGTCTGCTCACAACGTTCTTACATATTCCGTTGCACAGCTGTGAGACTTGCAGAGCAGTTAAGTTAAAAACTGAATTGTTTGGTTGCCACAAAGAAGGTTGATCATACGCTACTTCCAGTCATGTGCTTGGAACAGACTCCAAGTGTGTGAATGCAAGGATGTAAAATGACAAAGAATAGTTACAACGATTAAAATGTTGGTCAAATATGAAGCCGGGAGAGGTGCTCTATGAGGTAATATGTAGTGAAAGTCAGCACACTCTGGGAAAGGGAGAGCTCAGGAGTAAGTGCCTGCACCTGAAACACAAGAGTGGATACAAAAAGTGCGCGCGGCCTCGGTGGTCATCTCCGTCGCACTGGTCGTTGAGCTCGTCGCGGGAAGTAACCCAATACCCCGGGACACAGGGCTCGTGTGACATCCGGGTTATCTCAGTTGCCTTCCGCAGGTTTCCCTTGGTGCCCCATTTCTTGACCTGCCCGGAACGGAAGATGGACAGCTGCATGAACTGCGCACTGTCTGTCCGAGCCGAGACTCAGCCAAAGCCCGTGTATTCGTAGCTGGCGTGCTAATCACTACACCACTGCGTTTATAAATAGTTTTGAAAGATAAATATGACATCTGGTGAGCTTCCATCCTGGTGAGGATATGTCTTATTTGCGTAGGAAGCGAAGATGAGTTAATGTTCTTCATTTTATCTATTTATTAATAGTGATTGCTATTTTAGTGTACACGAGGCAGTAACAAATACCCACGAAGCATCTGAGGTTCATGGCGTGGCAAACGCGACCTTCTTGATCCAGGCGAGGTAGGGCGGGTGGCGCAGGTTGGCGTACAGGCCAGGGTAGTCTTTGTGGCCACAGCCGTAGCCCCGTGATATAATGCCCGCCAACACATAGTGTCCACGAGCATCCTCCGTCACCAGAGGCCCGCCGGAGTCACCCTGATGGAGGAAAACACAAGGGCGAGTCATTGCTAAGTCAAAGGAGCGGCCCAGCGCAGCTCATCACCTTCTGCAAACCTACGCGCCAGAATACAATCAATCAATCAATCAGTCAATATTGGCATACGCTATGAGGGGCGTTGCCTCGCCTTGACCTCGGTCCAGTCAAAGGAGTACCTGGCAAGCGTCCCGGCCTCCAGCGAGATCTCCGGCACACAGGGTCTCTTGCCCGATGCCTCGAGGCCAGGTGGATGGGTAGCGTGGCAGGTTGGAGTAGCTTCGGTCACACTGCCCCGGCGAGAACACCGTCACCTCCACCTCCTGGAGGACAGAGCTAGGCTTCCCACCTGAAAAATGGAGCCTAGAATAATGAGGCCATCTTTTGGCTATCCGTTTGCAGCTAAGTTGTGGCGGAGCCAAAACACTGTTGACGAAAAGACTGCTACTGACCAAACTGTGTGTCGCCCCAGCCTGTCAGCGTCGCCCGGTGGTTCAGGAGATCTTTGTCGCTCTCCTTCCCCCAGGGCAGGCAGACAGGACTGATGTGATCCTGAAGCCGAGAGAAAACCGCTAAAAACGTCTCTCCTCCTCTACTGGGTGCTCAAGATGGTTGATATTCTGATGATTACTTTCTCCCGAACATTCTACGTCAAACGTAAATAGCAATTACAAGGAAGACTGACCTTCAGGGCGACCCTGGATGCTAGTCTGAGGAGTGCAAGGTCATGGTAGGCCTCGGGACGGTTGTGGTCTGGGTAGAGCACCGTTTCGGCCACAGAAAAGTCTTTGTGATTCGCATCGTCAAAATCATCGTTGTAGTCATGCTCACCAAGACGCACCACATCAGCATTGCTACAGAGCGTTTATGTATTCAATTTTTAATAGATTATAGATACATAGATAGGCAGGACATTCAGTATGGACCAGATAGTGAAGTGTTCATTTTTCTGTTATACTAATGTTTAAAAATTTATATGAACAGCCACTCACTTGCTGAAGAAGCAGTGAAGAGCTGTGAGGACCCATCGGTCGTTTATCAACACCCCGCCGCAGAACCACCCGATTCCGTGGGCGTCCCTCTGCCCAATCAAGGCCTACAGGAGCAACAACAAGGCATTGAGGCACGGTACCAAATGTTTAGTTGTTTGCAACATGTGATTCATGCTTGTATAACTTCTACCCGTGTTCGTAACGCTCCGACACATACCATCCAGGGCCAGGCATGTCGGAGGACCTCTTTACCGCCTACTGCTTCTATTCCCTCTGTTGGTAGTGGTGGTGGCGGTGGCCTCACTGGGGGCGGTGGTTGGGGCATTAAATCCCTGTTACTTCTTTTTGACACTCCTGTAATGTTGGAGCGAGCGATTGTCGTTTCTTGAACCTTGGGTAAAGTAGGATCAGGAACTGCTTCTGGGCGCAGTATGAGCACATCCCCTGTTCCTGGCCCACCCGGGAAGATGAAAGCATTCTCTAATGCGTTTATTCCACATTCTGAAAAAAAATAATGGAGGGTTTTACTACTGAAAGCAGTTTACAATTCCATACTGTGTTGAACATGAATGCATCAGCTTCAATACCTGTGCCTGCTGAGACCTGTAGACCTGCGGGTGGTTGAACACTCACCGAATGGGACGCTGGGCGGGGCGATGTCTGTGGAAGGCTGCGGCCCACCACCTGCAACGGCGAGGAGTTGTGTTGGCAGTGTTACCAGTGTTACGCTGACTGACCGCCCCCCTCTCTCTCTCTCTCTCTCTCTCTCTCTCTCTCTCTCTCTCTCTCTCTCTCTCTCTCTCTCTCTCTCTCTCTCTCTCTCTCTCTCTCTCTCTCTCTCTCTCTCTCTCTCTCTCTCTCTCTCTCTCTCTCTCTCTCTCTCTCTCTCTCTCTCTCTCTCTCTCTCTCTCTCTCTCTCTCTCTCTCTCTCTCTCTCTCTCTCTCTCTCTCTCTCTCTCTCTCTCTCTCTCTCTCTCTCTCTCTCTCTCTCTCTCTCTCTCTCTCTCTCTCTCTCTCTCTCTCTCTCTCTCTCTCTCTCTCTCTCTCTCTCTCTCTCTCTCTCTCTCTCTCTCTCTCTCTCTCTCTCTCTCTCTCGCTCTCTCTCTCTCTCTCTCTCTCTCTCTCTCTCTCTCTCTCTCTCTCTCTCTCTCTCTCTCTCTCTCTCTCTCTCTCTCTCTCTCTCTCTCTCTCTCTCTCTCTCTCTCTCTCTCATGAAGTAGGGTAAGGTGGGCTAAGTTGCTCCCCTTAAGGGAGATTGCCTGTTGTAGCCACATTATTTTGAAAAAAAAGTTCTGTTGAAAGCTTACGCTGAGGCCTATCAATGGAATATATTATATCCACTCATTATGATTTTGACTTTATTATAATGACAATTTTAAAAAAAATAATAAATGGGGCTTCTTACCCCGCATGTGGGGTAAGAAGCCCACTGGGTAGGCCTTTTTCCCCACTCTGGTTTACAATAATAAAATTCACAGACACATAAGGAAAATATTTTTTTTCACATTATAAAAATATAAAATGTATTCCCTTTTTGAAAACTACACCCTATAAATCTCTCTTAATGTGAAATATAGGAACACAGTCAAATTTGTATCTCCTAATGAACAGAATGTAAAACTAAACAATTAATTAATTTTCTAAAAGGTATCCCCTTCTTTTAGACTAGTAATATTAGACTAGCTTCCCTTTCTTCTGAATTTTTGTAAGAAAAGGAACATCTACTTTCATGAAAAATATATGGAACTAAATATTCAATTAATTTGATAAAATATGTCCTTTCTGTTGAATATTGATATCTGAAACAGTTAAAAACACCAACTTCCTTATTGTCTCAAACTCAAAAGTGCTCACTTATGGATGCCTTTCAAAACTTAAACATGCAGAATGCACAACTGGAGTAGGCCTAGATCTGTATGTATGTCAAAACTGCGAGTCTGATTAGGTATTACAGTACTGCTATTTTTTTTATTTATAGCAATACTGTAATGCCTAATCAGACTCGCAGTTTTGACTTACATACAGATCTAGGCCTACTCCAGTTGTGCATTTGGCAAGTGACCAATTTCTACAACCTCGACATTGGAGCCATTTTTCTGAAGGTCGGCTATTAGCAAATGGTTGCCCACACACCAAACAAGGCCATTCATCCTCATCAGACAAAGCTGGAGATGGAGTTTTTTTCTTTTTGATGATAATGGATGAGTTGCTGATAATAAATGAGAGCTCTGAGATAATTACACAAGACAACCGCACATGTGGGGTAAAAGGCCTCCATGTGGGCAACTTACCCCAAAGGCACAGGGGGCCTCTTACCCTGGCAACTCATATATACACAAAATGTCACCATCTTTCCTACAAGTAAGTAGACAGAGTATAATCACATGCAATATGGTCTAGACATCTTAGAGCAATTATCCATAGCCATCAGGCTAACTCTACAGTTCTTTGTCGTTAATTAGGTATAATTAAAATCACTGAAAAATTACAAGAAATTAGTCAAAAAGAAGAAATGTCCCCTTGTGGCCAGAACAACTGTCCATTGTACGGAAGGCAAGTCACATGAAATGAACGAATTTTTAGAAGAAATTTACCTAAACCAAATGGTTACTGAACCAACTCGAGAAAATAACATACTAGACCTTGTCATAGCGACCCAAGATAACGTAGTCAGTAATGTCACGGTAGGAGAACACCTCAGTTCTTGCGATCATAAATTAGTGCGCGTCGACATTAGAGCTCAAACAACAGTGACTGAAAATAAAGTAAGGGTGCCCAATTTCAAAAGAGCAAATTTCGTAGAAATCCGACAAAAACAAACAAATACAACTATCAGAGAAAGCCTGGCTAAACTTTATAAATCATTTACTTACTCAGCAGAACACATTTGTCCCATTTTGCGAGAAGCGAATTAACATTAATAAAAGTCCACCTTGGTTTAATAGTGAAATTACACATTATGTTAGGGAGAGAAAATGGTCTTACAGGCTAAAAGAAAGAGCAAAACACGCTCGAAATTATTAGACTTTATCATGAAGCCAGGCGACGAGTGAAAAGATTAGTATATCAGGTAAGGCGTAGATATGATTTCCACGTGGTTGCTTCGCTGAGGCCTGAGATGCCAGCGCTTAGAGCTTTTCCACGGTCGATGCATCGCTAGTACCAGTTGATGTGTTTTGTATTAATATGTTTGACAGTTTGAATAATGTTTCACACTGTTCCCGTCATGACTTTACTATATTAGTAATCTTTCGTTTTCCCTCAAACACCGGAGAATTCCTCCCCTTCCTGCCCTCCTCACCGTCCCCTTCACTCCCCCATATCCTCCCTACCTTTCCTCCCTGGCTACTGCAGCTGTTATTCAAGGTCGCACCACCCTTCCTTCCTTCCTTCCTTCCTTCCTTCCTTCCTTCCTTCCTTCCCACCCCCCACTTCCTTCTCTCACATGACGCTGATCTCTCCTCTTCCCCTTTCCCTGTCCCCTCCCTCCTCCTTCGGAAAGTTGCAGTGTATAAAATATGATAAATATTAAATAAATTGGTTCCAAAAGTGCATTTGTAGCAGTTTGATTTATTATTGGTTTTATTTTGGGAAAATCTATTGTTAATTAAGGCAAGTGTACTATTTTAAGCATGTTTGCTTTGTTTGGATAGCCAGGATAGGCACTGAAGTTTTTTTTTTTTTTGATTACCGCTACCGCAATATCGCGTACCGCTCTGGGAAAGAAAAAAATGGGACCGCATTACCGCAAACGCACTACTCCGGAAAAAGTACCGCACTACCGCAACCGCACCACAGATTTTTCAGTACCGCGCCCACCTCCGCTAGCTTGATTTCTAGAAAGCGTTTGATAAATTTCCACATTATAAATTTCTTTATAAATTAAAGCAACTAGGTCAAGTACAGCAATGGATCGCGAATTGATTGAGCAACAGACCACAAAGATTTATCATCGACGGATTTAACTCAAAGTGGGCGCCAGTCACTAGTGGCGTCCCTCACGGCTCGGTCCTTGGCCCAGTGCTCTTCATTATTTACATCAACAATGTGGATGTTAGAATCAATAATTTAATTAGTAAATTTGCAGACAACAAAGATTGGTAACTCGGTTCTCACTGACGAAGAGAGACAAAGCCTCCAAGAGGATTTCCATAAAATTTCAGCTTGGTCTGATAGATGTGAGATGTCCTTTAATGTAGATAAGTGCCAGGTCCTTCAAGTTGGAATAAGAACTCTTCGCTCAAACTTTCTGTAACAACTCCACTCTGGACGATTCTAGGCATATTCCTCCTACTCATTCCCCCTCTGACTCCCTTATGCCTGTTATTAAGATTCTTCAGTGATGTTTTTTTTATGCCCTCTCTGGCCTCAACTCTCAGAAGACTTATGGTCCTGATGGAGTGCCTCCTATTGTCCTTAAAAACTGTGCCTCCGTGCTGACACCCTGCCTGGTCAAACTTTTTCGCCTCTGCCTGTCAACATCTACCTTTCCTTCCTGCTGGAAGTATGCCTTCATACAGCCTGTGCCTTAGAAGGGTGACTGTTCTAATCCCTCAAACTACCGCCCTATAGCTTTACTTTCCTGTCTCTCTAAAGCTTTTGAATCAATCCTTAACCGGAAGATTCGAAAGCACCTTTCCGCTTCTGACCTTTTATCTGATCACCAGTATGGGTGCTGCAAGGGGCGTTCTTCTGGCGATCTTTTTACTCTCTTAACTGATTCTTGGTCATCCTCTCTTAGCCGTTTCGGTGAAGCTTTCTCTGTTGCTCTAGACATATCGAAAGCTTTCGATAGAGTCTGGCACAAGTCTGTGCTCTCTAAACTGCCCTCTTTTCCTTTATCTCCAGTTTCCTTTCCGGCCGTCTATCTCTGTTGTGGTAGACGGTCACTGTTCTTCCCCTAAACCTATCAACGGTGGTGTTCCACAGGGCTCTCTCCTATTACCCACTCTCTTCTTGTAATTCATCAATGATCTTCTTTCCATAACAAACTGACCTATCCACTCATACGCTGATGACTCCACTCTGCATTATTCAACTTCTTTCAATAGAAGACCCTCTCAACAGGAATTACGTGACTCCAGACTGGAGGCTGCAGAACGCTTAACCTCAGACCATGCTATCATTTACGATTGGGGTAAAAGGAACCTTGTGTCCTTCAGTGCCTCAAAAACCCAATTTAT
This sequence comes from Eriocheir sinensis, assembly GCF_024679095.1. Classification (NCBI taxonomy): domain Eukaryota; kingdom Metazoa; phylum Arthropoda; class Malacostraca; order Decapoda; family Varunidae; genus Eriocheir; species Eriocheir sinensis. The sequence goes on from NC_066528.1 coordinate 12,954,722, forward strand.
CCACCTATCAACTCGACACAATCTTTCAAACACCTATCCCCTATTCTTCGACAACACTCAGCTGTCATCTTTTTCAACACTAAGCATCCTCGGTCTATTCTTAACTCAAAATCATAATTGGAAACTTCATATCTCTCTCACTAAATCAGCTTCCTCGAGGTTGGGCGTTCTGTATCGTTTCCGCCAGTTCTTCTCCCCTGCGCAGTTGCTATCCATATTCAGGGGCCTTGACCGCCCTCGTATGGAGTATGCATCTCACGTGTGGGGGGGCTCCACTCACACAGCTCTCTTGGCACAGTGGAGGCTAAGGCTATTCGTCTCATCAGCTCTCCTCCTCTTACTGATAGTCTTCTACCTCTTAAATTCCGCTGCCATGTTGCCTCTCTCTCTATCTTCTATCGATATTTTCACGCTGACTGCTCTTCTGAACTTGCTAACTGCATGCCGCCCCCCCCCTTCCCGAGACCTCGCCATACACGACTTGCTATTCAAGCTCTTCCATTTACTGTCCAAATCCCTTACGCACGAGTTAACCAGCATCTTCACTCTTTCATTCCTCACGCTGGTAAACTCTGGAACAATCTTCCTTCATCTGTATTTCCTCCTGCTTACGACTTGAACTCTTTCAAGAGGAGGGTATCAGGACACCTCTCCTCCCGAATTTGACCTATCTTTCGGACACTCCTCTAACTCTTTTTAGGAGCAGTGAGTAGCGGGCTTTTTTTTCATTATTGTTTCCTTTGTTATGCCCTCGAACTGATTCCTTTGCTGTAAACACACACACACACACACACACACACACACACACACACACACACACACACACACAACAAAAAACAAACGCGCGCCCAAACACAAAAAAAAATCGCACACACACACACACACACACACACACACACACACACACACACACACACACAAATAAGAAAATAATGGCATACACACACACACACACACACAAATAAGAAAACAATCGCGCGCACACACACACACACACAAAAAAAAAAAAACAATCGCGGGCACACACACACACACACACACACACACACACACACACACACACACACACACCGGTATTTCTTATCTACGGCAACCAAATTTTTCCATCATTACAATACTCTATGTTTAATGAAGTGAAAATTAATATAAACAAATTTGAACTAGTTTTTCTACTGTGATATTAACCAAAAAGTATAATTCTTATGAAATATTTACTTCTAGTTAGTGACGTTGTTACCGCGTTTATCGACACCTTCAAATCTGTAAACGAATTCCAAATCACTATAAGAATATGAGATCCACAGCGTTCTGATTATATACTAATTCAGGAGCATAAAGGTCACTTGCCTCACACTTACGTAAGTTTGGTTCACAGCAGACGAGAAACTTGGAGTCCTTTATGCCGCACTTGGGTGGGTCACCGAGGCCAGGCGAGTGTTGGCAGGCCTGGGAACACCTGCCTGAGCCGCCCGTGTTTGTGCGGCAAGTGTCACCCTCGACGTGGTCCAGCTGGCCGGGGAATATAATGTCCGCGGCCTCTGAGAAAGAAATGAGTCATGAGTTTTGATGAATGAAAAACATAATCGTAGAACATGGAGTGAGGGTGGTGGTGGTGATGTAATGGTGGCGGTGACATTGTAAAGGATATAGTGAGGCGGTGCTGAGGTGGTTGAGGTGGTGGTGATGTAACGGTGCTGGTGATGGCGAGGAATACGCACCCTCGCTAACCTTCCGCTGACCTGCCCGCCGGCGCCACTTCGTGAACGCCTGGCCGCTGTTATGTTGCTCTTCCTCTGTTTCAGGTTTGACTAGAGGACACTAATCATATCCTCCCTCGGAAGGCGTGTGATGATTGACTTGTTAAACGATTCGAGTTAAAAGAAGGCTGTTATTTATGTTGTAAACTAAAGTATTTGTTCTGCTTTACGAGGTCTATTTGCTGCTGATGAAAGGTTCGTGTATCAGGCGAAGGTTAAGGACGCTCATCCCACTCTGCAGGTTTACTTTTCATATTTTCTTTTCTGTTTTGCGTTACTTGGTTTTCTTGCTGCTCATCTGAGGCTCATTTATCAGGCCAAGGACACTCATCCCTTCTCTCTAAAGGCGTTTCACTTTCGCCGAGTGGCCTCAGACTATCCACATGCTGTCCTGAAGGCCACCTATCAACCCGGACTCTAGACTCTAGAGCACCTGTTCTAATTAAATCAACAATGAGCTCCAGGGGGCAGCATGAGCCAAGAATGGATGCCGCCTCTATAAACACTTGCGTGCGCCATGACGGGCTCCTAAAAGAAAGCCTGCCGGCGCTATAGGTCAGGACGTAAAAAAATAAAGTTCCTTTCCGATAAGTAAGCATAATGTACAGGATGTTTCAGTGGACGAGAGGACAGGAATCAAGGAGTCGAGAGAGGCACACACTGTTCAAACACACCTGCATCCATAGTACATACCTGTGTGGACTGCGAGCACCTGAGCCGCAAGGTACAGCCACAACACACCAAGGCACCCCATCACGCCGCGCCGCTGCCTGACCGTCGACTGGCCTGCCACTTTCTCCAAGCCTGCTGTTTGGTCCGTGTGTGTAAAGCCAACGGGGTAGTGCCTCAAACCGGTTTTTCTTGTTTTTTATCATCAACATGTGTTGCGTGGCGAACCCTGACCATGTGCTACCACCGCATGGCTTATGCCCGTGACTCCTGCTGCCTGCCGTCCATGTGGAGAGGAGCACCAACACAACATTGATACTCGTGCTGTACGTACTAGACATGAGTAGCTTGTTTTTTATAGTTTCGTCATGGGAATCGTGGTTTGTATAGTGTTGATTAGCGTATAATTCTATTCCTTACATGACTCGACAATTAACTCATTTAAATCTGAAGTTGACATAATTCTATATCGAAAAAAAATAATTCCACAATCTCAACAAATCTGCTCAACTGCTAAAACAAATATTAGATACAGGGGCGACTAAACCACGTCTTACCGTTGTGTCCCAAACCTGTTTAATCCGGGATGCCGTGTCCGAAACGCGCCACTTCTCTGTCTTTAAAATGTCTTGCCGCCCTCAGACACACTGGGAAAACTTTGAGATACTGTGAGAGAGAGAGAGAGAGAGAGAGAGAGAGAGAGAGAGAGAGAGAGAGAGAGAGAGAGAGAGAGAGAGAGGCAGGGACGTGGACGGGAACAGGGACGGGGACGGGAACAGGGGCAGGGACAGGGACAAGGAACAGGGGCAGGGACAGGGACAGGGACAAGGACAGGGACAGGGACAAGGAACAGGTGCAGGGACAAGGAACAGGGACAGGGACGGGAACAGGGGCAGGGACGGGAACAGGGACGGGGACAGGGACGGGAACAGGGGCAGGGACGGGAACAGGGACAGGGACAGTGACGGGAACAGGGACAGGAACGGGAACAGGGACGGGAACAGGAACAGGGACAGGAACAGGAACAGGGAAGGGAACAGGAACAGGGACGGGAACAGGGACAGGAACAGGAACAGGGACAGGGACAGGAACAGGAACAGGGACAGGAACAGGGACAGGGACTGGAACAGGGACATGACCAGAGACGGAAACAGGGACAAGGACAGGGACAGGGACGGGAACAGGAACAGGGACGGGAACAGGAACAGGGACGGGAACAGGGACAGGGACAGGAACAGGAACAGGGACAGGGACAGGGACAGGAGCAGGGACAGGGACAGGGACAGGGACAGGGACGGGAACAGGGACAGGGACGGGAACAGGGACAGGGACAGGAACAGGAACAGGGACAGGGACAGGGACTGGAACAGGGACAGGACCAGAGACAGAAAGAGGGACAAGGGCAGGGACAGGAACAGGGACAGGGCCATCTTTTTGGCTATCCGTTTGAAGCTCAGTTGTTGCGGAGCCAAAACACTGTTGACGAAAAGACTGCTACTGACCAAACTGTGTGTCGCCCCAGCCTGTCAGCGTCGCCCGGTGGTTCAGGAGATCTTTGTCGCTCTCCTTCCCCCAGGGCAGGCAGACAGGACTGATGTGATCCTGAAGCCGAGAGAAAACCGCTAAAAATGTCTCCCTTCTTTACTGGGTGCTCAGGATGGTTGATATTCTGATGATTACTTTCTCCCGAACATTCTACGTCAAAGGTAAATAGCAATTACTAGGACGACTGACCTTCAGGGCGACCCTGGATGCCAGTCTGAGGAGTGCAAGGTCATGGTAGGCCTCGGGGCGGTTGTGGTCTGGGTAGAGCACCGTTTCGGCCACAGAAAAGTCTTTGTGATTCGCATCGTCAAAATCATCGTTGTAGTCATGCTCACCAAGACGCACCACATCAGCATTGCTACAGGGCGTTATTGTATTAAATTTCTAATAGATTATAGATACATAGATAGGCAGGCCGTTCAGTATGGACCAGATAGTGAAGCGTTCATTTTTCTGTTATACTAATGTTGAAAGATTTATATGAACAGCCACTCACTTGCTAAAGAAGCAGTGTAGAGCTGTGAGGACCCATCGGTCGTTTATCAACACCCCGCCGCAGAACCACCTGATTCCGTGGGCGTTCCTCTGCCCAATCAAGGCCTACAGGAACAACAACAAGGCATTGAGGCACGGTACAAAATGTTTAGTCGTTTGCAACATGTGATTCATGCTTGTATAACTTTTACCCGTGTTCGTAACGCTCCGACACATATCATCCAGGGCCAGGCATGTCGGAGGACCTCTTCACCGCCTACTGCATGTAATACTTCTTCTGATAGTGGTGGTGGTGGTGGCCTCACGAGGGGCGGTGATTGGGGAATTATATCCCTAATACTTCTTTTTGACACTCCTGTAATGTTGGGGCGAGCGATTGTCGTTTCTTGAACCTTGGGTAAAGTTGGATCAGGAACTGCTTCTGGGCGCAGTATGAGCACATCCCCTGTTCCTGGCTCACCCGGGAAGATGAAAGCATTCTCTAATGCGTTTATTCCACATTCTGAAGAAAAAAAATGTAGGTTTTTACTACTGAGAGGAATTCACAATTTCATACTGTATTGAACATGAATGCACACGCTTCAATACCTGTGCCTGCTGAGACCTGTTGACCTGCGGGTGGTGGAACACTCACCGAATGGGACGCTGGGCGGGGCGATGTCTGTGGAAGGCTGCGGCCCACCACCTGCAACGGCGAGGAGTTGTGTTGGCAGTGTTACCAGTGTTACGCTGACTGACCGCCCCCCCCCCTCTCTCTCTCCTCTCCTCTCTCTCTCTCTCTCTCTCTCTCTCTCTCTCTCTCTCTCTCTCTCTCTCTCTCTCTCCTCTCTCTCCTCTCTCCCCTCTCTCTCCTCTCTCTCCTCTCTCTCTCTCTCCTCTCTCTCTCTCTCCTCTCTCTCTCCTCTCTCTCTCTCTCTCTCTCTCTCTCCCTCGCTCTCACTCTCTCTCTCTCTCTCTCTCTCTCTCTCTCTCTCTCTCTCTCTCTCTCTCTCTCTCTCTCGCACGCACGCACACATAAAGAAACAAATGATTACACACACACACACACACACACACACACACACACACACACACACACACACAAACAGATAAGAAAACAATCGCGCGCACACACACACACAGTGGAGTAGGTAGGAAGACACCTACCAAAACGGGCGCAAGCCACCCTTGGTGAGGTATATATATATATATATATATATATATATATATATATATATATATATATATATATATATATATATATATATATATATATATATATATATATATATATATATATGGGAAGTGAGGAGAGTGCTGAAGCCCTCCAAAGACCCTTCCCATATTCTCACTATCCGTTTCCCTATTGTCTCATCAACACCAGAGAGTAGTTCAGCATGCTCTCTAAAGACAGATCCTCTCTTTTTCAACACCACACTACATTCACACAACACACACACCTTTTCCTATAATTCAAAATTCAGAATGGCGTACCATAGTAGTGCCTCGGAGTCCACACCTGGTGTGGGGACCACAAACTCCCCCAGGGAGGACTCCCCTTCCGGTTGCCGAATTGTAAGGTGTCTTGATAACTCCTCGAACCTCTTTATTATCAATTTCTGCAACATTCGCTCTAATTTTCATTCTGTGGAGCACCATCTCTCCTCCTCTAGACCTCACCTTCTCTTCCTCACCGAAACACAGGTTTCTGAGGCTACTGACAGTAATCGCTACTCTGTTCCATCCTACTATCTTTTTCCTTAATTTCAATCCAAAGCTGGATGTTGTGCCTACGTAGGCAACGACATCACTTGCTCTCGTGCCCACGACCGTGACTCTTCTGAATTTTCCACTATATAAGAACATAAGAACATAAGAACGCAGGAGTCTGCAAGAGGCCGGTAGGCCTGTACGAGGCAGCTCCTTTGACCCTAAGCTCCCGTGTATCTAACCCCACCTATTATCGCTGTCCATGAATTTATCTAGTCTATTTTTGAATGTGACAATTGTATTGGCACTCACCACATGACTGCTAAGCCTATTCCACTCATCCACCACCCTGTTAGTAAACCAATTTTTGCCTATGTCCCTGTTGAATCTGAATTTATCCAGTTTAAACCCGTTACTTCGTGTCCTACCCGGTTCTCTTACCAACAAAACCTTATGAATGTCTCCCTTATTAAAGCCCTTCATCCATTTATAAACCTCGATCATGTCTCCACGCACCCTTCGCCTTTCTAGAGAATGCAAGTTTAACTGTTTGAGTCTTTCCTCGTATGGCAAGTTTCTCAACCCCTGAATCATCTTAGTCATCCTCCTCTGCACCGATTCTAACATTTTGATATCCATTCTATAGTAGGGTGACCAGAACTGAACCGCATAGTCAAGATGAGGTCTAACTAATGCTAAATATAGTTTGAGGAAGACTTCGGGGCTTCTGTTGCTTACGCTCCTTGAAATAAATCCCAGTACCCTATTAGCTCGATTACTAGCTTGAATGCATTGTGCCCTTGGACGGAGATCAGAGCTCACTAAGACCCCTAAATCCCTCTCGCACCCAGACCTACTTATGAGAGTGTCATTTAAGCAATAGTTATGTGAGGGGTTGTTCCTACCTACACTCAGAATACTGCACTTCCCTACATTGAACTCCATCTGGTATATGGGTAAGACTTCGTTGTCATTCTGTTACTAAATACACCCACTCTTTTCCTGGTATTCATCAATGATCTTCTTTCCGTAACAAACTGTCCTATCTAATCTTACGCTGATGACTCCACTCTGCATTATTCAACTTCTGTCAACAGAAGACCCTCTAAACAGGAATTACATAACTTCGGACTGGAGGCTGCAGAATGCTTAACCTCAGACCTTGCTACCATTTCCGATTGGGGTAAAATAAACCTTGTGTCCTTCAATGCCTCAAAAACCTAATTTCTCCACCTATCAACTCGACACAATCTTCCAAACACCTATCCCCTATTCTTCGACAACACTCATCTGTCACCTTTTTCAACACTAAACATCCTCGGTCTATCCTTAACTCAAAATCTTAACTGGAAACATCACGTCTTCTCTCTCACTAAATCAGCTTCCTCGAGGTTGGGCGTTCTGTACCGTCTCCGCCAGTTCTCCCACACGCAGTTGCTATCCATATACGGGGGCCTTGTCCGCCCTCATATAGAGTATACGTCTCACGTGTGGGGGCGCTCCACTCACACAGCTCTCTTGGACAAAGTGGAGTCAAAGGCTCTTCGTCTCATCAGCTCTCCTCCTCTTACTGATAGTCTTCTACCTCTTAAATTCCGCCGCCATGTTGCCTCTCTATCTTCTACCGATATTTTCACGTTGATTCCTCTTCTGAACTTGCTAACTGCATGCCTCACCCCCTCCCGCGGCCCCCTGCACACGACTTTCTACTCAAGTTCATCCCTTTACTGTCCAAATCCTTTCCGCAAGAGTTAACCAGAATCTTTACTCTTTCATCTCTCACGCTTGTAAACTCTGGAACAATCTTCCTTCATCTGTATTTCCTCCTGCCTACGACTTGAACTCTTTCAAGAGGAGGGTATCAGGACACCTCTTCTCCTGAATTTGACCTATCTTTTGGCCACTCCTCTAACTCTTTTTAGGAGCAGTGAGTAGCGGGCTTTTTTTTCATTATTGTTTCCTTTTTTTATGCCCTCGAACTGACTCCTTTCCTGTAAACACACACAAACACACACACACACACACACACACACACACACACACACACACACACACACACACACACACACACACACACACACACACACACACACACACACACACACACACACACACACACACACACACACACACACACACACACACACACACACACACACACACACACACACACACACACACACACACACACACACACACACACACACACACACACACACACACACACACACACACACACACACACACACACACACACACACACACACACACACACACACACACACACACACACACACACACACACACACACACACACACACACACACACACACACACACACACTCAGACACACTCACACGCCGGTATTTCTTATCTACGGCAACCAAATTATTCCATCATTACAATACTCTATGTTTAAGTGAAAATTAATATAAACAAATTTGAACTAGTTTTCCTACTGTGATATTAACCAAAAAGTATAATTCATATGAAATCTTGACTTCTAGTGTGACGTTGTTACCGCGTTTATCGACACCTTCAAATCTGTAAATGAATTCCAAATCACTATAAGAATATGAGATCCACAGCGTTCTGATTATATACTAATCGAGGAGCATGAAGGTCGCCTGCCTCACACTTACGTAAGTTTGGTTCACAGCAGACGAGGAACTTGGAGTCCTTTATGCCGCACTTGGGTGGGTCACCGAGGCCAGGCGAGTGTTGGCAGGCCTGGGAACACGTGCCTGAGCCGCCCGTGTTTGTGCGGCAAGTGTCACCCTCGGCGTGGTCCAGCTGGCCGGGGAATACAATGTCCGCGGCCTCTGAGAAGGAAGAGATTAAGCGCAAGTCTTGAATTGTGATGAAGAATGATAAACACAGTCTTAGAGCATATAATGATGTGGTGCTGTGGTGGTGGTGGTGGTGATGTAATGGTGATGTAATGGTGCTGGTGATGCCGTAAAGGATATCGTGAGGTGGTGCTGAGATGGTGGAGGTGGTGGTGGTTCTGATGTAAGGTTGGTGGTGATGTAACGATGATGGTCATGTCGAGGAGTACTCACCCTCGCTTATCTTCCGCTGACCACCTGCCCGCCGGCGCCGCTTTTTCCACGCCCGGCAAGTGTTCACGTTGATGGACTTGTTAAGCGATTCTGGTTATAAGAAGGCATTACGTATTGTGCAACCTAAAATATTTGTTCTGCTTTTCGAGGCCTATTTGCTGCTGATGAAAGGTTCGTGTATCAGGCCAAGGTAAGGGAGGCTCATCCCATCACTCTGCATGTTTCATTCTCATATTTTCTTTTCTGTTCTGCGTTACTAGGTTGTCTTGCTGCTGATCTGAGCCTCATTTACAAGGCCAAGGACACTCATCTCTTCTCTCTAAAGGCGTTTCACTTTCGCCGTTTTGTCCTGAAGGCCACCTATCAACCCAGACTCTAGAGGACGTTTTCAAATGAAATCAACAATGAGCTCCAGGGGGCAGCATGAGCCAAGAATAGATGGCGCCACTATAAACACTTGCCTGCGCCAAGACTGGCGCAGGCCGACCACCAGGCCCCTAAAAGAAAACCTACCGGCGGTATAAGCCAGGATGTAAAAAAAAAAATGTTCCTTTCCGCAAAGTAAGCATAATGTGCAGGATGTTTCAGTGGACGAGAGGACAGGAATCAAAGAGTCGAGAGAGGCACACTCTGTTCAAACACACCTGCATCCATAGTACATACCTGTGTGGACTGCGAGCACCTGGGCCGCAAGGTACAGCCACAACACACCATGCCACCCCATCACGCCGCGCCGCTGCCCGACCGTCGACTGGCCTGCCACTGTCCCCGATCATACTTTTTGGTCCGTGTGTGTAAAACCAACGGGGAAATCCCTTAAACCGTTTTTTTTATATTTTTTTTATCATCAACATGTGTTGCGTGGCGAACCCTGACCATGTACTACCACCGGATCGCTTGTGCCCGTGACTCCTGCTGCCTGCCGTCCATGTGGGGAGCAGCACCAACACAACATTGATACTCGTGCTGTACGTGGTGGGCATGAGTAGCTCGTTTTTATAGTTTCGTGAAGGAAATCGTGGTATGTATAGTGCTGGTTAGCGTATAATTCTATTTCTTATGAGTCGACGATTCAATTATTCCAATCTTAATTTGACATAATTCTATATCGGAAAAGCCCATCCCACTGTCTCTTAAACAATTATACTCAGCTGATAAAACATATTAGATACAGGGACGACATTAACCACGTCTTGAGATTGTGTCCCAATCCTGTTTTATCCGAGATGTCCGAAACGCGCCAGTTTTCTTTACCCGCATAATGTATTGCCGGCCTCAGACACACTAGGAAAACGGAGAGACACTACAAAAACAGAGAGAGAGAGAGAGAGAGAGAGAGAGAGAGAGAGAGAGAGAGAGAGAGAGAGAGAGAGAGAGAGAGAGAGAATTGATGAAAATAAAGCAAAAGACCAGACCTGTCAAAGTACTGGATGGCATATATTGATAAATATTTAATGTTCACTCCTACGCCCCGACCCACCACGGAGCAACAGTACAGCGGGGTGGGTGAGTGCACTACGCTCCTCACCCGGATAGGCTTTCTGCCTGGACTGACCGTCTCAAACCAGCGATTGCTTCATGAAACTAAAACGAATCTTGTTACCATTTTAGTCTGTGGACACCTACTCCGGCTGTATGGGCACGTGGTACGCTTTCTGGACGGCGATCCTTTCTCACAGGGTTGTTTCGTACGAGAGAACCCTGAGAGGAGGAGAGCAAGGGGAAGCCCACGTAACTCATGGATGGGGCAAGTTGACCGATCTTGCTATGAATGGCTTTTGATGAGAAGGGAAACTACGTGTGGACTTCCTCGTGGGGACCCTCGGAGGTGGAGGCAGCGGGTGAGCGATGCAACATCCTCCCTGGGGTATGCTCCCTGTTCGTTGGTCAGAGAATATTATGTTCCCGCGTTTCCCAGTGAGGTCCAGTGCACAGCGCCTTCCTGTGATGCGCTCTCATTGGCCCTTGTGTCTCGCCTTGCCTTGCGATTCGTCGGGGTGCCAGTAATCCCTCATCGTGGTTTCTTATTATCAAGTAACCGGACACCACCACCACACTACAACAACAGCAACAAAAACAACAACAAAACAACAACTACAACAACAGAAACAAAACACAAACGCTCTCTCTCTCTCTCTCTCTCTCTCTCTCTCTCTCTCTCTCTCTCTCTCTCTCTCTCTCTCTCTCTCTCTCTCTCTCTCTCTCTCTCTCTCTCTCTCCCCCCTGAGGGCAAGCCGCACGCGCTCCTGCTTCCGTGACTTCTCTCGCTTGTGATTCCACCCTCGAGGGCTGTACTGTGTGCCATTACACTGTGTGCTGCGTGCTGGTTATTGCCTGCCGAGTTTGTTAGCTAGCTGCCGGCAGTGGTGTGCTGAGTGCCTTTGCTGATTGCTGTGCGACCACGTGTGCTTCGCTGGACAGGATTATTAAGTACATAAGAACATAAGAACATAGGGATACTGCAAGAGGACGGGTGGCCTACACAGGGCAGCTCCAGAATCCCCCCCACTACTCACGATGGGTGAGGTGTAGTTACAGGGGTTGCAGGTAGAGGCTTGATCCTCGTTATACCGGCGGTACTAGGCACACACCAGTACCCTGCCACCTTACTGCACCCACACCTCACTGCCACCTGTCGTCCTCGTCCATGTAGCTATCCAGTCTACTCTTAAAACAAGCTATCGTCCCTGCACTAACTATGTGATTGCTGAGTCTATTCCATTCCCCTACCACCCTATTACTAAACCAATGCTTGCCTATATCTCTCCTAAATCTATACTTTTCTAATTCAAATCCATCACTGAGAGTTCTAACCTGCTGGCTAATTATCAGTACTTTACTTATATCGCCTTTGTTGTAACCCTTGACCCATTTGAATACTTCTATCAGATCTCCCTGCACTCTTCGTCTTTCTAGTGAATGTAAGTTTAGATGTTTCAACCTTATTTTTACTACCTCTATCGGCCTGTATCTATCCCCTCGACGTAGCGTCCTGTAAAACATATAGACGCATATTCACAAAACACCTGTGTTGCACTCTTTCCGCCATATTTATTATATATTTCCAAATTCCAATCCCACACCATTCCCTCACAGGTGTGGAGAGTGACCTGACCTGACCTGACCTGAGTATTCCCCTGAGACACATCCCTCACCGGCGTCTCCTCTCGTCCCTCGGGTTCCGCTCCTTCTCTTCTTCTCTCTCCCCTCCCTCTCTTTCGCCTCCCCTCCCTTGTTCCCCCCCCCCCCCCCACAGACACAAAGATAGCGTGACAACTATGCTGCATTATACCAAAAGTCAAAATCATTTACGCACAAAAGTTTCTTTCTCTTGAAGGACATTTCCTTTTGTCCCATTCAGAAATGATAGCAAGGTCAGAGGTTAAGCGTTCTGTAGCGTCCAGCCTTGAGTTCTGTCATTCCCTTGGGCGGGTCCGGAGCTACAGGATGATGACTAATGCGGAGTAGAGTCATCGGCGTGGGAGTAGGCAGAATGGCTTGCTTTGGGAATGTCTTAATGAACAACAGAAAGAGTGTTAGACAGAACAGAGCCCTGCATAGCGCCACTGTTGATAAGTTTAAGGAAGAACAGAGTCAGTCATATACAGAAGCGATAAATCGGCCTGGAAGAAAACTGGAGATAAAAAGTTCAAAGAGGAGGATGAAAACCGCAAGAGGGTAGTTTAGAATGCCAAGATTTGTGAGAGATTAAAAATCGAAATCAACCTAAGAAGAGAAGGAATTCCTCGGAGTCTTACAAACTCAATGAACTTGCGTAGAAGAATTCCCGGGTCAGCATTTATTATTCAAGGCAGTTAAGGAGCCCATACAACGGGGGAATCTTATAATAACAATGAAGTCATTGACGAAAGTGTCACCAAACTTATAAACAAACCTCCAAAAGGAGTAAAAAGCAAAAAAGGAAACTACTGCAAGCTCGCTTCATAAGCCAAACTAATATAGCACGTTAAGATCAAGGCCAAATAAGAGCAGAAGAGCTTACAAAAACTTTATTGGAAAATGCAGGATATAAAAATTTACACGATGTAAGGTGACTCATTTTGTTCTATGTAAATTCCTTCACATTAGTCGCAATATTGAGTATTGTCTTTTATGACTTACATGCATATAGAAGAAAATGAGTCAGCTCACAACTTCCTTACATGTTCCGTTGAACAGCTGTGAGACTTGCAGAGCACGTTAGTTAAAAAGTTAATTGTTTGGTTGCCCCAAAAAGATTAATCATACACTACTTCCAGGGTGGAAAATTACAAAACATCAATGGCAACAGCTTCTAACATACTCCAGGTGTTTGAATACAAGGATGTAAAATGACTTTGAAAATAGTTACGATTAAAATGTCGGTCAAATATGACGCCGGGAGAGGTGTTCTATGAGGCAATTTGTAGTGATTGTCAGCCCGGAAAGGGAGAGCTCAGGATTAAGTGCCTGCACCTGAAAGGCAAGAGTGGAGACGAAAGTTTCGTTTTATGAAGGTTGGGTCTATAAGCTAAAGCTGCGCGCGGCCTCGTTGGTCATCTCCGTCGCACTGGTCGTTGAGCCCGTCGCGGGAAGTAACCCAATACCCCGGGACACAGGGCTCGTGTGACATCCGGGTTATCTCAGTTGCCTTCCGCAGGTTTCCCTTGATGCCCATTTCTTGACCTGCCCTGAACGGAAGATGGACAGCTGCATGAACTGCGCACTGTCTGTCCGGACCGAGACTCAGCCAAAGCCCGTGTATTCGTAGCTGGCGTGCTAATCACTACACCACTGCGTTTATAAATAGTTTTGAAAGGTCAGGTAACCAAGATAGATATGACATCTGGTGAGCTGCCATCCTGGTGACGATATGTCTTATTTGCGTAGGAAGTGAGGATGAGTTAATGTTCTTCATTTTATCTATTTATTTATAGTGATTGCTGTTTTAGTGTACACGAGGCAGTAACAAACACCCACGAAACATCTAAGGCTCATGGCGTGGCAAACGCGACCTTCTTGATCCAGGCGAGGTAGGGCGGGTGCCGCAGGTTGGCGTACAGGCCAGGGTAGTCTTTGTGGCCACAGCCGTAGCCCCGTGATATAATGCCCGCCAACAAAAAGTGTCCACGAGCATCCTCCGTCACCAGAGGCCCGCCGGAGTCACCCTGATGGAGGAAAACACAAGGGTGAGTCATTGCTAAGTCAAAGGAGCGGCCCAGCGCAGCTCATCACCTTCTGCAAACCTACGCGCCAGAATACAATCAATCAGTCAGTCAGTCAATATTGGCATACGCTATGAGGGGCGTTGCCTCGCCTTGACCTCGGTCCAGTCAAAGGAGTACCTGGCAAGCGTCCCGGCCTCCAGCGAGATCTCCGGCACACAGGGTCTCTTGCCCGATGCCTCGAGGCCAGGTGGATGGGTAGTGTGGCAGGTTGGAGTAGCTTCGGTCACACTGCCCCGGCGAGAACACCGTCACCTCCACCTCCTGGAGGACAGAGCTAGGCCTCCCACCTGAAAAATGGAGCCTAGAATAATGAGGCCATCTTTTGGCTATCCGTTTGCAGCTAAGTTGTGGAGGAGCCAAAACACTGTTGACGAAAAGACTGCTACTGACCAAACTGTGTGTCGCCCCAGCCTGTCAGCGTCGCCCGGTGGTTCAGGAGATCTTTGTCGCTCTCCTTCCCCCAGGGCAGGCAGACAGGACTGATGTGATCCTGAAGCCGAGAGAAAACCGCTAAAAATGTCTCCCTTCTTTACTGGGTGCTCAGGATGGTTGATATTCTGATGATTACTTTCTCCCAAACATTCTACGTCAAGGGTAAATAACAATTACTAGGAAGACTGACCTTCAGGGCGACCCTGGATGCTAGTCTGAGGAGTGCAAGGTCATGGTAGGCCTCGGGGCGGTTGTGGTCTGGGTAGAGCACCGTTTCGGCCACAGAAAAGTCTTTGTGATTCGCATCGTCCAAATCATCGTTGTAGTCATGCTCACCAAGACGCACCACATCAGCATTGCTACAGGGCGTGTATTATATATATATATATATATATATATATATATATATATATATATATATATATATATATATATATATATATATATATATATATATATATATATATATATATATATATATATATTATATCAGATTAATTATACAAAGATAGATAGATAAGTAGGCCTTTCAGTATTGACCAGAGAGTGAAGTGTTCATATTTTTGTTATACGTACTATGAAATGTTCATAACAGCACTGTTGTAAAGCTTATGAACCATCACTCACTTGTTAAAGAAGCAGTGAAGAGCTGTGAGGACCCATCGGTCGTTTATCAACACCCCGCCGCAGAACCACCTGATTCCGTGGGCGTCCCTCTGCCCAATCAAGGCCTACAGGAGCAACAACAAGGCATTGAGGCACGGTACCAAATATTTAGTTGTTTGCAACATGTGATTCATGCTTGTATAACTTTTACCCGTGTTCGTAACGCTCCGGCACATACCATCCAGGGCCAGGCATGACGGAAAACCACTATACCGCCGACTACAATTGGTATCACTGTCTGTGGTGTTGGTGGCTCAACCCGGATTGTAGTTTCTTCAACCTTGGGTAAAGTGGGATCGGGAACTGATTCTGGGCGCAGTATGAGCACATCCCTTGTTCCTAGCAAATCCATGACAGTTGCATTCTCTAAAGCGTTTTTTCCACATACTGAAAAAAAAATGGAGGGTTTTACTTCTGATAGCAGTTTACAATTTTATACTGTATTAAACATGAATGCATCAAAAGCTTCAATACCTGTGCCTGCTGAGACCTGTAGACCTGCGGGTTGTTGAACACTCACCGAATGGGACGCTGGGCGGGGCGATGTCTGTGGAAGGCTGCGGCCCACCACCTGCAACGGCGAGGAGTTGTGTTGGCAGTGTTATGCTGACTGTGGTGATGGATGACAACCCCCCCCCCCCACCGCCCCCCGTCCCCGCCACTGTCCCATCTCCCTCTACGTTTTCTCTCTCTCTCTCTCTCTCTCTCTCTCTCTCTCTCTCTCTCTCTCTCTCTCTCTCTCTCTCTCTCTCTCTCTCTCTCTCTCTCACACACACACACACACACACACACACACACACACACACACACAGACAGACAGACAGACAGACAGACAGACAGACAGACAGACAGACACACACACACACACACACACACACACACACACACACACACACACACGCACGCACACAGAAACACACACACACACACACACACACACACACACACACACACACACACACACACACACACACACACACACACACACACGGCCCGGTAGCTCAGTGGATAGAGCGTTTGCCTCACAACCATAAGGACTGGTTTTCGATTCCCCGGCCCGGTGAAGATAAGTTGGGTTTATCTTATTTCACGTGTAGCCCCTGTTCACCTAGCAGTGAGTAGGTACGCGACGTTAGGCGAGGAGTTGTGACCTCGTTGTCGCGGTGTGTTGTGTGTGAGTGGTCTCAGTCCTACCCAAAGATCGGTACTACGAGCTCTGTGCTCTTCCGTAGGGGAACGGCTGGCTGTCTCGAGAGAGACCCGCAGCAGACCGAGAGGTGAATTACACACACACACACACACACACACACACACACACACACACACACACACACACACACACACACACACACACACACACACACACACACACACACACTAACACACACACACACACGAGCTGATGCGGGAAGCGACTACACGCAGCTGTAACGTACAGCTCGACGACGACGCGTGGTCTCAGGCCTCCCTGCCGCTGCATTCTGGAGGTTTGGGCGTGAGGCGGCTGGCCGATGTGGCACTGCCTGCCTACATCGCCTCGGTAGAAGCTTCACGGGACATGGTCTGTACCATTAATCGCCTTCCCAACGGCGACAGACCCGCCCGTCTAGCCTCTGCCATGGGCGTTTTTACCACCATCCAGTGCCCGAACTTCGACCCGGAGCTCAGGCTTACGCAGCGCAACCTGGACGAGGCAGCCTCCACGCACCACCTGGACGACCTGTTAGCCCGCGCCAACTAGGTCGACCGTTCGCGCCTCCTCGCCGCCTCAGCACCAAACAGTGAGGCCTGGTTGTCAGCCGTTCCCGTCGAGGTCCTTGGCCTCCTTTTGCCCGACGAGGCGGTCCGCGTGAGCGTCGCAATGATGTTGGGCACACGCATCCAACAACCACTTCCCCTTCAGGCGAGGCAAGATGCTGATATGGGACGCCACCTGCATCAACACATTTTCCACCACCCACACCATCAACAGTGCATCCGCTGCTGGAGCTACCGCACGAGCTGCCGAGAAGCACAAGCGTCAATCGCTACGAGGCCCTCGCCCAGCGATACGATTTTGTGCCCCTCGCCGTGGAGACGAGCGGCGTGTTGGGACCTGCCTTCCGGGACCTCCTGCAGGACATCGGCAGGCGCGTCAGCCAGCGCAGCATCGCGAGACAGCATGGCTGAGGCAGCGCGTCAGCATTGCTGTGGGACGTGGTAACACAGCAATGTGCGTGCTCCCGCATCGTATTCCACACCACTAGCCGAAGCGCACGCACACACACACACACACACACACACACACACACACACACACACACACACACACACTTTTATTTATTTGCGGCAACTAAATTATTCCATCACTACATTACTATATCATTAATAAAGTGAAAATTAATGTAAACAAATATGAACTTGTTTTTTTCTGTGATGCTAATCAATAATTATAGTTCATATAAAACCTTGACTTCTAATTAGTGACGCTGTTACTGGGTTTATCGAGAGCTTAAAATCGGTAAATGAATTCCAAATCACTATAAGAATATGAGATCCACAGCATTTTGGTTATAGTGTACTAATCCCGGAGTATTTTTGTTTTACAGTAAGCAGCTCTTGGGCAAAATAAAAAAATGAGGCATAAGAGCCTTCTAACCGCTGCTCCAATAAGAGTAGTGTAAAGTGGCCAAAATAGAGCCCAGTTTCGGGTGTTCGTTGCCTGCCTCACACTTACGCATGTTTGGTTCACAGCAGACGAGAAACTTGGAGTCCTTTATGCCGCACTTGAGTGGGTCACCGAGGCCAGGCGAGTGTTGGCAGGCCTGGGAACACGTGCCTGAGCCGCCCGTGTTTGTGCGGCAAGTGTCACCCTCGGTGTGGTCCAGCTGGCCGGGGAATACAATGTCCGCGGCCTCTGAGAAGGAAGAGATTAAGCGCAAGTCTTGAATTGTGATGAAGAATGATAAACACAGTCTTAGAGCATATAATGATGTGGTGCTGTGGTGGTGGTGGTGGTGATGTAATGGTGATGTAATGGTGCTGGTGATGCCGTAAAGGATATCGTGAGGTGGTGCTGAGATGGTGGAGGTGGTGGTGGTTCTGATGTAAGGTTGGTGGTGATGTAACGATGATGGTCATGTCGAGGAGTACTCACCCTCGCTTATCTTCCGCTGACCACCTGCCCGCCGGCGCCGCTTCTTGCACGCCCGGCAAGTGTTCACGTTGATGGACTTGTTATAAGAAGGCATTACGTATTGTGCAACCTAAAATATTTGTTCTGCTTTTCGAGGCCTATTTGCTGCTGATGAAAGGTTCGTGTATCAGGCCAAGGTTAGGGAGGCTCATCCCATCACTCTGCAAGTTTCATTCTCATATTTTCTTTTCTGTTCTGCGCTACTAGGTTGTCTTGCTGCTGATCTGAGCCTCACTTACAAGGTCAAGGACACTCATCTCTTCTCTCTAAAGGCGTTTCACTTTCGCCGATTGTCCTGAAGGCCACCTGTCAACCCGGACTCTAGAGGACGTTTTCAAATGAAATCAACAATGAGCTCCAGGGGGCAGCATGAGCCAAGAATAGATGGCGCCACTATAAACACTTGCCTGCGCCAAGACTGGCGCAGGCCGACCACCAGGCCCCTAAAAGAAAACCTACCGGCGGTATAAGCCAGGATGTAAAAAAAAAAATGTTCCTTTCCGCAAAGTAAGCATAATGTGCAGGATGTTTCAGTGGACGAGAGGACAGGAATCAAGGAGTCGAGAGAGGCACACACTGTTCAAACACACCTGCATCCATAGTACATACCTGTGTGGACTGCGAGCACCTGAGCCGCAAGGTACAGCCACAACACACCATGCCATCCCATCACGCCACGCCGCTGCCCGACCGTCGACTGGCCTGCCACTGTCCCCGATCATACTTTTTGG
This sequence comes from Eriocheir sinensis, assembly GCF_024679095.1. Taxonomy (NCBI): domain Eukaryota; kingdom Metazoa; phylum Arthropoda; class Malacostraca; order Decapoda; family Varunidae; genus Eriocheir; species Eriocheir sinensis. Next base: position 12,974,150 of record NC_066528.1, read on the forward strand.
TCCGTGTGTGTAAAACCAACGGGGAAATCCCTTAAACCGTTTATTTTTTTTTTTTTTTATCATCAACATGTGTTGCGTGGCGAACCCTGACCATGTACTACCACCGGATCGCTTGTGCCCGTGACTCCTGCTGCCTGCCGTCCATGTGGAGAGCAGCACCAACACAACATTGGTACTCGTGCTGTACGTGGTGGGCATGAGTAGCTCGTTTTTATAGTTTCGTGAAGGAAATCGTGGTATGTATAGTGCTGGTTAGCGTATAATTCTATTTCTTATTTGAGTCGACGATTCAATTATTCCAATCTTAATTTGACATAATTCTGTATCGGAAAAGCCCATCCCACTGTCTCTTAAAAAATTATACTCAGCTGATAAAACATATTAGATACAGGGACGACATTAACCACGTCTTGAGATTGTGTCCCAATCCTGTTTTATCCGAGATGTCCGAAACGCGCCAGTTTTCTTTACCCGCATAATGTTTTGCCGGCCTCAGACACACTAGGAAAACGGAGAGAGACACTAGAAAAACAGAGAGAGAGAGAGAGAGAGAGAGAGAGAGAGAAAAATATTAAAATATAGCAAAAGACCAAACCTGTTAAAGTACTGGATGGCATATATTGATAATTATTTAATGTTCACTCCTACGCCCCGACCCACCACGGAGCAACAGTACAGCGGGGTGGGTGAGTGCACTATGCACACACACACACTCACTCACTCTTCCCAGACATTACAAAATGCGGTAGTGATCTATGCTTCCTTCTGTTAGCCTGTGTGAATGAGGGACGGAAGCAAATTGAGAAGGAATGGAGATAAGAAGAAAAAAAACTAGATTATAAAAAATAGGAATATAAATACAAATACTGAAAGAAAATGAGGGATGTAGGAAAAGGAAGAAAAGAAAAAAACTAGAGAAAGGTTAAGAAAAGGAAAGTAGGGGCGGGAAAAAAGAGCAGGGGAAGGTATTGTCCAGTTGGGCGTCTCTCCCTTCCTTCTTTTCTTCTCTCTCCTCACATGTCCCAGGAGGCGTGAAATTAATGTAGACTTAACACTCCTGACCTCTCCTCTCTCTTCTCGCTTCCAACTGTCATTTCACCACCATCACTACTATTCTTTGTCCTTTTTTTTTCTCTTCCTCCCTTTCCTCCTCCTTGAACTACGACTACTACGACTACAATTCTCTCCTCTTCCTCCTCCTCCTCATTATTATTTTTCTGTCCTGTTTTGTTTCTTTCCCTAGTCTTTCGTCATCTTCATCATTATCATCTTTTCTTTTTTTCTTCTTTTACGTCTTTAGCTTCGTCCTCTTCATCATCTTCCTCTCCTTTCCTTTCCCTTCCTTCCCCTCTTCCTTCTTTCTCCTTCTCCTACTCCTCCTCCTCCTCCTTCATATCCTGACCCGAATCACCTCGTCCGCGAAGTGACATCGAGGTTCGGGGTATAAAGTGGCAGTAAAGGGAGCTCTTCTTGGACACCTTTTGGGACACCTTCTGGGTCAGTGGGTGGGATCAAAAGAGATTCCAGTGGGTTAAAGGCGGATTAGCTGGGGATTCTGGAGTTGGATGCTGTTGGGAACTTTTTTTTTTTTTTTACAACAAAGGGGACAGCTCAAGGGCACAAAAAAAGGAAACAATAATAAAAAAAAAGCCCGCTACTCGCTGCTCCTAAAAAGAATCCAAAGACGTGGCCGAAAGAGGGGTCATTTTCGGGAGGAGAGGTGTCCTGATACCCTCCGCTTGAAAGAGTTCAAGTCGTAGGCAGGAGGATATACAGATGAAGGAAGATTGTTCCAGAGTTTACCAGCGTGAGGGATGAAAGAGTGAAGATGCTGGTCAACTCGTGCGCAAGGGATTTGGACAGTAAAAGGATGACCTTTAGTAGAGAGTCGTGTGCAGCTGTAGCTGTAATCGTCTTTTGAGGACTTCTGTTGGTTTGTTTTTGGTTCTTTTTTTGTTGTTGTTGATTTTGACTGGGTACTTTTTTTGTCGATTACTGTTTTTTTGGTTGGGTACTGTTTTTTTTTAAGGAATAAAATGTTTTGGAAGGAGGTGAAAAAGGTGCAAGGTTGCGAATCTGGTAGAGAGGAAAAGGTGAAAGGAGCAGATGGGAGGCTGCTGGTAGATGAGAGTGAGGTGAGAAGATGGGCTCAATATTTTAAAGAACTGTTGAATGTGGAAGATGAGAGAGAGGCAGTGACCGTGGCTGTGGGGGATGCTAGGAGAGTAACTGTGATGGGTGAGGAGAATGAAAGGAGCATCACAAGAGAGGAGGTGCAAGTGGCGTTAGGGAAAATGAAAGCGGGAAAAGCCCCAGAGTTGGATGGGTGTCACGGAGAATGTCTGAAAAAAGGTGGAATCGGGATTGTGGAGTGGTTGGTGAGGGTGTTCAACGTGTGGTTCAAAGAGTGGAGTGGAAGAGTACATGTGTAGTGCCACTGTACAAAGGCAAAGGTGATAAGTATGAGTGTGGTAGTTTTAGGGGAATCAGTTGAGCGTGGTTGGCAAGGTGTGTGGGAGAGTATTAATTGATAGGGTGCCGATGGGGGACAGAGTGTATGGTTGGTGAGAAGCAGTGTATCGGAGGGTGCATGGATCAGGTGTTTGCCGTAAGACAGGTGTGTGAGAAGTATTTAGGTAAAGGTAAGGAAGTGCTCTTGGCCTTAATGGACCTGGAGAAAGCCTATGATAGAGGTGATTGGGAGGCATTATGGAGTGTAATGCGGATGTATGGAATAGGAGGTATGTTATTGGCTGCAGTGAAAAGCTTTTATAGGAATAGTAGGGCGTGTGTGAGAGTTGGTAAAGGTGAGAGTGATTGATTCGATGTGAATGTGGGATTGCGGCAAGGTTGTGTGATGTCACCGTGGCTGTTTAACGTGTACATGGATGGAGTAGTGAGGGAAATGAATGCAAGAGTGCAAGGTGAGGGCTTGGCACTGGTGAGTGAAAATGAAAGGGAGTGGAAGATAAGCTAGTTGTTTTATACGGATGACACTGCCCTTGTGGCGGAGTGTGAGGAGGGCCTACAAAAGCTGGTGACAGAGTTTGGCAGTGTGTGAAAGGAGAAAGTTGAGAGTGAATGTGGGAAAAAGCAAGGTTATGAGATGTGTAAGGGATGCTGATGGTGGCAGAATGAATGTGAGGGTGAATGGGGACCTGCTGGAGGAAATTGAGAGCTTTAAGTATCTGAGGTCGCATGTAGCAGTAAATGGGAGAGTGGATGTGGAGATTGGAAACAGAATGAAAGAAGCAAATGTATATGTGGAATGAAGAGTGTATTGAGCAACAGAGCATTATAGGGATGAATGCAAAGAGAAGGCTATATGAGGGAGTAGTTGTGCCCACATCTCTGTATGGGGCCGAAACGTGGAATGTGAGACAGGACGAGAGGAAGAGGTGGGATGTGTTTGAGATGAGGTGCCTGAAGAGTATGGTCGGTGTAACGAAAATGAACAGAGTGAGAAATGAGGACGTGAGGCAGAGAACGGAAGTGGTGAGAAAGCTGTCTGAAAGGGTGGATCAGAGGGTGCTGAGTTGGTATGGGCATATGGTAAGAATGGGTGAGGAACGTCTGACGAAAAGGGTGCGGAAGGCTGAAGTGAGTGGGGTGAGAGTGAGAGGAAGGCCTAGAAGAGGTTGAATGGAGGGAGTGGAAAGAGCGTTGGGTGTGCGAGGTCTGCCAGTAGAGCAAGGAAGGGAGAATGCAAGAGATAGGAGTGATTTTTATTTTTACAACAAAGGAGACAGCTCAAGGGCACACAAAAAAGGAAAACAATAATAAAAAACACGCTACTCGCTGCTCCTAAAAAAATAACCAAAAGAGGTGGCCGAGATAGAGGTCAATTTCGGGAGGAGAGGTGTCCTGATACCCTCCTCTTGAAAGAGTTCAAGTCGTAGACAGGAGGAAATACAGATGAAGGAAGATTGTTCCAGAGTTTACCGGCGTGAGGGATGAAAGAGTGAAGATGCTGGTTAACTCTTGCATAAGGGGTTTGGACAGTATAGGGATGAGCATGAGTAGAAAGACGTCTGCAGCGGGGCCGCGAGAGGGGGGGAGGCATGCAGTTAGCAAGCTCAGAAGAGCAGTCAGCGTGAAAATAGCGGTAGAAGATAGAGAGGCAACGTCGCGACGGAATTTAAGAGGTAGAAGACTATCAGTAGGAGGAGGAGAGCTGATGAGACGAAGAGCCTTAGACTCCACTCTATCCAGAAGAGTTGTGTGAGTGGAGCCCCCTCACACGTAAATGGTGACGCAGGAACAGGGGGCCTGCGCAGGTGGGGAAAGTTTAAGTGGGGTACGGTGGATGAAGTGGTGAGGGTAAACCAGTTTTCGCTGTCGGGCCTCACTGGGGAAACTCCCGGTAACTTTGTTGTATGTGGGCCGCTTGTGGTACAGGAACGGTCAGTGCCCTAAAGCCCCTCGGGACTAAGTTGGTATGAATGGTTGTGTGGGTGTGTGATTGAAAGAGCATCTGCCGAGAGTGGGCCAACCCCCTTGGAATGGTGGACATTGGCCAGAGACTATAATACTGGTTTTTTTTTTTTTTGTTGTTGTTGTTGGAAAACCGTATTCTTTGTCAGGTATTGTGTTCTTTGGTTGGGTACTGTTTTATGGGGTCGGGTACTATTTTTTGGTCGGGTACTTACTGCTGTATTTTTTGTCGGGTATCGCTTTTTGGGGGGTCGGTACTGTTTTTTTGGGGGGTTGAGTGCTGTTTTTTTTTTTTTTTTGGTTGAGTGCTGTTTTTTGGGTCGGGTACTTTTTTAGTCGGGTACTGCTGTATTTTTGGTCGGGTATTGCTTTCTGGAGGTCGATACTATTTTTTTTGGTCGGGTACTGTTGTTTTTTTGTCGGGTACTGCTATAGTTTTGGTCTGGTACTGACTTTTTTGGGTCGGTACTTTTTTTTTGGTCGAGTGTTGTTTTTTTTTTTGTCGGGAACTGTATTTTGGTCGGGTACTGTTTTTTTTGTCGGGTACTGTTTTTTGGTCGGGTACTGTTTTTTTTTTGTCGGGTACTGTTTTTTGGTCGGGTACTGTTTTTTTTTTGTCGGGTACTGTTTTTTTTGTCGGGAACTGTATTTTGGTCGGGTACTGTTTTTTTTTGTCGGGTACTGTTTTTTGGTCGGGTACTGTTTTCTTTTGTCGGGTACTGTTTTTTGGTCGGGTACTGTTTTTTTTTTTGTCGGGTACTGTTTTTTGGTCGGGTACTGTTTTTTTTTTGGTCGGGTACTTTTTTTTGTCGGGCACTGTTTTTTGGTCGGGTACTGTTTTTTTTGTCGGGTACTGTTTTTTTGTCGGGCACTGTTTTTTTTTTGTCGGGTACTGTTTTTTGGTCGGGTACTGTTTTTTTTTTTGGTCGGGTACTGTTTTTTGGTCGGGTACTGCTTTTTGGTCGGGTACTGCTTTTTGGTCGGGTACTGTTTTTTTGTCGCGTCCTGTTGGTATTCTGTTCCGTATTCCGTTTTTTTTTTTTTTTTTTTTTTTTTTTTGCGTTCACTTGAATTTCTTTCGCTTAGCTTGGGGTATCCTGGGGTTTTGTTCTTTTTATCATCGGGTATTTCTCAAGTATTGCCAACAGCTAAAAAAGGGATGTTAATCGAGGTCTAATGAGTGTTTTTATACGTTCATGGGACAGACGAATGGTCACACTACCGCCAGGGTCATAAAAACCCCACAACAACTCCTACGAAAGCCTTGTCAACTGCGTGGGTCCTGCCCCGCCGTGTGTTTAACTTAGAATATAACCCCATGTGTCAAATACTCCTCTTTTCTTGGTAGTTCTTAAATGTTTGTTCTTTTTTCTTTTTGTGTGTATTTAGAATCGATTGGTATCTTACTTTTATTTATTTATTTTTCTTTCTACAGTAAAGGAAACAGCTCAAGGGCAAAAAAAACTAAAAAAAAACAATAATGAAAAAAAAGTCCAAAATAATTAAAAAAATAAAGCCCACATGGATTTTTGGCGCTTTTTGTTTATTTATACCGCTGGTTTTGTGGTTTCTGGTTCTCAATTGCGGGTTCTGTTTTCTAATTGCAAGGTTGGTGAAGAAAAAAAAATAATAGTTCTTTTTGTTTCTGATGTGTGACCCTGGTTCCTCATAGGCTTCCAAATGGTCCATGAAAAAGATGAATAGATAAACAGAGAGAGAAGACGAATAAAAGAATGCGATAAAATATATAAAAAAAGGGCGGATGAGGTCAAGGGAAAAGCAGAGAGATAAGAGAATGGTGGATGAGAAGAGGGAGGGAGGGAGGGAAGGGAGAGGGAGGTTGGAGGAAAAATCTGAGGAAGGCTGCGAGGGAAGGAATGGAAGAAAGTGGAGAGAGAGAGAGAGAGAGAGAGAGAGAGAGAGAGAGAGAGAGAGAGAGAGAGAGGAGGAAAATAATAAACGAAAGAAAGAAAAGGGAAAAAAAAGAGTAGAAAGGAAAAAAATCAGTCAAAGTGAAGAATAAGTTAGAGCAGTTACAAATAGAGGACGAGGAAGGAACATAATTATAAGGAAGAACGAAGGAAAAAAACATGGCAGGAAGAATAGCGAAAGGAAGAAAAGGCTGAGGGGAAAACAAGGGAAGAGGAAGACAGTTAAAGAAGATAAGAAAATATTAATAAAAATTCCGCCAGGATGAGATGAGGTCAGCTAGAATGGGGAATGAAGGGAGGAATGAGGGAGGGAGGGAGGGAAGGCCGGAGAGAAAAAGGGGAGGGGGGGTACCAGGATGGAAGGGAAGGGAAAAACAACCTAGTGATTTTTTGTATTTTTTATCAGTTTTATCTGGAGAGAGGAGGATCAGTGTGTGTTTGTGTTTGTGTCCCACAAAATTAGGCTCAACACTATCAGATCTCAGGTCCAACGAACCCTGCGCAACATGGAAAGTGAATGGTGGGCGAGAAAAGACCAGGAAATTCAACAACACGCCAACACTAACAATTCTCAGGGCTTCTATGACGCTATTAAATCTGCATACGGCCCACAGAAGAGGAGCATTGCTCCTGTTCTATCGGCTGATGGTGCTAGTCTTTACAAGGATAGCCAACAGATCCTTAACAGATGGGCAGAACACTTTTCCACTCTCCTTAACTCCTTAATCAAGAAAATCCCACTAGACCTGAAATACTCAACACCATACCAAACTTACCAGTCATTAATGATCTTGATGAGCCTCTTCAAATAGATGAGACTCGAACTGCCATACAAGGACTTAAAAACAACAAGTGCCCTGGCCCCGATGGTATTCCTGCTGAATGCTATAAGCATGGGGGTGATCACCTGGTTGATAGCCTCCACACCATCTTCAGCAAAATATGGGCCTCTGAGATTGTACCACAGAACCTGAAAGATGCTAACATCGTGACCATCTTTAAAAAGAAAGGAGACAGGGCTGTTTATGGTAATAGCAGGGGTATTTCCCTGCTTGCTGCTGCAGGCAAAGTGCTGTAAAAAATCATGCTAACACGGTTAGTTCAGAGAATCTCAGAAGGGATCCTCCCCGAAACACAACGTGGCTTCCGCAAGGGACGCAGCACCACAGACATGAACTTTGTTACCCGCCAAATCCAAGAAAAATGTCGGGAACAAAAGAAGGACATTTTTATGGCTTTCATAGATCTCTCCGAAGCCTTTGACACAATTAATCGCGAACTACTTTGGCTCTTGCTTGGAAAAGGTGGAGTTCCACCAAAGTTCTGTAATGTTCTACGTCAGCTCCATGATGGAATGCAAGCACGAGTTCTTGCTAGTGGACTCCAGTCTGAGCCTTTCGACGTCAAAATTGGAGTCAAACAAGGCTGCGTTATGGCACCAGTGTTATTTCATGTTTCTTTTTGCGGTGAAAAAATTACTCCACAATACACTAGGAGCACATGCGGGTATTGGGGTTCGGTACCGTCTCGACGGTAGTTTGTTTAATATCAGACGGCTACAAGCCAATACCAAAACCTCGGTAACCAGACTGCTGGAGTTGCAGTACGCTGACGACTGCGCTATTAGCACATGATCCACCGACTATGCAACAAACACTTAACGTCATTGCCGAGGTGTATGACGTTGCCGAGGTGTATAGCTCTCTCGGTCTTAAGATCAATGCCTCGAAGACCGAGATCATGGCTCAGTACATAGAACCACCACCTGAGCCTCACCGGTTTTACGTCCTTCAAGAGCCCATTAACACTGGCACAAACTTCAAATATCTTGGTAGCATCCTGCAGTCCTCCTGTTCAATAGACCTAGAAATACAAGCCAGAATAAATCAAGGATCAGCCGCATTTGGTCGACTGAGAAGAAGAGTATTCTCAAACAACAACTTAAGAACTACCACCAAGACTGCTGTATATCATGTCATATGCATATCCACACTACTCTATGGCTCTGAAACATGGACACCGTACAGACGACATGTAAAACAACTTGAAATTTTCCATACTACATGCCTCCAACGTATTCTGGGCTTGTCTTGGGAGAGCAGAGTGACACGAGAGGAGCTCTACCACCGAGCTAATACCACCAGTGTGGACACTATTCTAGCGCAGCGCCATTTACGTTGGCTTGGCCACATCATTAGACTGCTAGATCATCGCATCCCGAGACAGGTACTATATGGTCAACTCCTAGAAGGAACTCGCTCAGCTGGAGGACAAAAGAAAAGGTATAAAGACTACACCAAAGACCTGTTAAAGAAGGGTAACATCGCTCCTCCATCGCTGGAACAACTTGCTGCAGACCGGCCTCGCTGGCGATCAACATGCCAGCAAGGTCTAGATCATCTTGAGACATCATTTAATAGAAAAAGAGCTGACCAACGCTTAAGACGACACCAACGAGAACAGGGACTTGCCCCTCCTGGTGAGGAACATCCATGTCCTCACTGCAACAAAATCTGTGCCTCCCGCATCGGCCTTCACAGTCACATGCGATGGCATCAACGACAACCACGATAACTCATCTCATCAACCTATATGGAGCATAGTCGTCATCGGTCTACGATGGACTGCCAGGAAGGAAGGAAGCGTGTGTGAACTGAAAGAATAAAAAATGGAAGAAAGCGTAAAAATGAAAGAAAAAAAAGTAAGGATATAATGAAGAGCAGAATAAAGAAAAAAAAACATACAGCGGGGAGCATACGGGGGTTTCTCTTTCTCTTTTAGAAAGTTATTTTAGATTAAATGCAATGACAAACTGAAATTAAGTTGAGCATGACAACCTCCCATGTGACTGAGTGTTGCTTGGTATGCTGCCACCACCCCAAAGATCTGTTGATCGATCAACAGCTTGATGGGGAGAAAGGAAGAGATGAAACTAGACGTGAACGTAAACTAATACTCAGTCACACCGGGTGAGACACCTGAGAAAATTCCTGGGTAGCGCGGAAGCTTATTGTGGAGGAGGATGTGAGGCTGGTATCCCGTGTAGCGTCCGGCCAGTCTGCCGTAACATTTAACTAATGGGTAATTGGTAAGAGACAGTAATGTAATTACAAGGGAATTTACTGTATTATAAGTTTACAAAAGAAGTGACATAAATAATATAAAATATTAATCGCCTAAACTGGCCTGGGTAACTTACAAACTTACACTGATTAACCTTGGAGGGTCTTGGGTCCACTCATGAGGTGAAGAACAACGATTACATACTGATGATTAACTGGGGTACGAGGGGGGCTTGGGAGTGTTGTGTGCGGGGACAAGACAGGCGTAGCGCGGCGAGGCAACACCAAACGGACCTTGGAAAAGGCCACAGCGAGAGGGTCACTAACAAACAGTACACTATATGTCCTAAGATATACTTGATGATGAACAAGGGGAGGGATTATAAACACACGTAATATTTGAGGGGGTAGCGAGGATAACTGGGTTGCGCACAACTTACCTTGGAACAAGATCTAATTTATTTAGATCTTGCCTTGGAAGAGGCCACAGCGAGTGTGAGTCTCTCGGCGGCGGGGAGGCAGTTGGCGGGAAACACTAAACTGAATGTGCCAGAATGCATGAATTAGGGTGAAGGGAAGTGTTGAATTATAACAACATGGAAACTATTAAATATGTAATAATGCTGGGGAAGAGGGGGGAGGGCATTAATTTAATAAATACTCACTTGGTGAGCAAAATTTGGTAAACAAGAAGTAATTTACTTTACGAAGGCCGAAGCCAATAGAAACGGCTTTACGGACATGTGTCTAGAGTGTGTCCGGAAAGAAGGGGAGGGGGGGGGGGAGGTAGGGGCACGGGACAGTATTTGTTACCGAGCACTAAAAACAAAGTATATACGAAAGGAAAGGGAAGAACTGAAAAGAAAAAAAAAATTAAGTCCGATGTAAAAGAGAGAGAGAGAGAGAGAGAGAGAGAGAGAGAGAGAGAGAGAGAGAGAGGAAACAAGAAAGGAAACAAAGCCGATCTGGAAGAGAAAATAATAGATACCCAAGAAAAGATAGGAAGAAAGACTGATGAAGGAAAAAAACTACCACCCCTTTGCAGCTCGTGAGGTCGAGGTTTGATATAATGGAGGCTTTCTCTGCGGTGGTGGTGGTGGCGGTGGCGGGAAGGATGGAAGCGGAAGAGATGAGGAGAGAGACGAATGTGTGTAATCTAATTTGTTAAGCTGAGTCGCGTCCATCCACCCAACAGCCCGTCCTCTGAAGGTGCATTAAGCTGTCTTCATCACTACTGCTACTACTTCTACTACTACTACTACTACTAATAATAATAATAATAATAATAATAATAATAATAATAATAATAATAATAATAATAATAATAATAATCTTCGTCTTCCTCTTCCTTATTTTCATTTTTTATCTTGCTTTATTTTTTCTCTCGTCTTTCTTTATCATCTTTTCTTTTCTTCTTTTTTTTTGTCTTTATCTGCGTCTTCATCTTTCTCTCCTTTTTGTTTCCACTCTTTCCTCCTCCTCCTCCTCTTCCTCCTCATCTTTTTTTTCTTGTTTTGTTTTTCTCTAGTTTTTTTTCATCATCATCTTTTCTATATTTCTCATTTTGTCTTTATCTTCGTCTTCTTCACCTTGTTCATTTCTCTCCTTACTCCTCCTCCTCCTCATGTTTTATTTTCTCTTGTTTTGTTTCTTTCTCTAGTCTTTCTTTATCCTCATCTTTACTTTATCTTCTTCTTCGTCTTCATCTTCGTCTTCATCATCTTTCTCTCACTTTCCCTTCACTTCTTTTCTTCTCCTCCTCTTACCTCCTGTTTTATTCTTCCCCACTGGACGAGAGGAATATTAGAGCTTCGACGACGAGAAAGTATAAGTCTGGACTGAAAGGAGGAGTGAGTTGTGTTCGGAAGCATCATAAGCGTATTAAAGACAAAACAGGAGCGTGAGATAAGCTTCAAGGCGGGTTGTGAGGCTTTCATGTCTGTTCTGCTCGGAGATTCGAAGCTCTTGTGAAGGAAACGGAGGAATCGATTTTGATAAGAGAATCGAGTTGTGTTGGAAAGCATCTCAAGAGTTTTTTTTTTTTTTTACAACAAAGGAGACAGCTCAAGGGCACAAAAAAAGGAAACGATAATAAAAAAAAGCCCGCTACTCGCTGCTCCTACAAAAAAGAATCAAAAGAGGTTGCCGAAAGAGAGGTCAATTTCGGGAGGAGAGGTGTCTTGATACAAACAGAAGTGAGGGATAGTTTAAAAGCGGTTTTCTAGGCCTTCGGCTCTATAGTCTTTGCAGATTCGAAGCTCAAGTGAAGAAAACAGATAAATCGCTGTGAATAAGAGGACTGAATCGTGTGTCTATTTTGCCCTTAAGAGATTATGTGAACCAGAGAAATGAAAGGAAGGAACCCAACAGAAATGACTCCTTTGGTACTTCTCCTTTGACAGCTGACGGGTTGTATAATTTCAGTACATGCAAGCTATTTAATATGTACTTTCAAATAGGAGAATGCAATAGGATGAGGATGGAGATGGAACCGAACACGGGAAAGGTTGATGATGGAAGCTGAAGAAGGGGACAGAGGTAATGGGAAGGTTAGGTAATCTTCTGGAATAGGATAAGAATGGAAAAGGATGAGAATAGAGGTGAAACAGAGCAAGTAAAACATAAAAGTTGAAGGTAGGAAAATGGAACAGAACAATGAAAAGGTTAGGTTAGGTTCCGAAATAGGACGAGGATAGAGATTGAGCAGGACAAGGAAAAGATAAAAGTTGAAGGTAGGAAAATGGAACAGAATAGTGGAAAGGTTAAGTTAGGTTCCGAAATAGGACGAGGATAGAGATTGAATAGGACAAGGAAAAGATAAAAGTTGAAGGTAGGAAAATGGAACAGAATAGTGGAAAGGTTAAGTTAGGTTCTAGAGTAGGAAGTGAACAGAACAATGGAAAGGTTAGGTTAGGTGATGGAATAGGTCAAGAACGAAATGGGACGAGGATAGAGATTGAACAGGGCAAGGAAAAGATAAAAGTTGGAGGTGCGAAAGGGAACAGAACAATGGAAAGGTTAGGTTAGGTTTTAGAATAGGTCAGGAACGAAATAGGACGGGGATAGAGATTGATCAAGGAAAGGAAAAGATAAAAGTTGAAGGTGGGAAAGGGAACAGAATAATGGAAAGGTTAGGTTTGGTGCTGGAATAGGTTAAGGACGAAATAGGACGAGGATAGAGATTGAACAGGGCAAGGAAAAGATAAAAATTGAAGGTGGGGAAGGGGACAGAATAATGGAAAGGTTAGATTAGGTTCTGGAATATGTTAAGAATGCAAAAGGATGAAGATAGAGGTGAAACAGGGCAAGGAAAAGATAAAAGTTGAAGGTGGGGAAGGGGACAGAACAATGGAAAGGTTAGGTTATCTTCTGGGATAGGCTAAGAATGCAAAAGGACGAAAACAGACGTGGAACAGAGCAAGGGAAAGGTAGACGTTGAAGAGGGGAAGGGAATATAGTAATGGAAGGATTAGGTTAGCTGCTGAAAGAGATTAAAAAAGAAACATGACAAGGAGGAAGATGGAAAAGAGCAAGGGAAAGGTTGAAAAGTGAATGGGTAGAAGGGGAACAAATTAATGAAAGGGTTAGTTTAGCTTCTGGAATAGGTTCATATTGCAAAAGGATGAAGACAGCGAATGAACAGGACAAGGAAAAGGTGAAAAGGGATAGGAAATGAGGATTGGAAAAGGGGAATAGGAGAATGGAAAAAAGTTAAGTTAGCTTCTGGAATAGGTTAAGAACGAAACAGGACTAGAATGAAGATGGAACAGGGTATGGAAAAGGTTGAAAGTCGGTGTGGAAGAGGAGAGAGTAATGGGAGGGTTAGGTTACTGCGGGGGTAGGGGGAGGAAGAATGGGGTGTGTTGAGGGTAGTTAAGTTAGCTTTTGGAATATAAAGAACGAAACAGGACTAGGATGAAGATGGAACAGAGTACGGAAAAGGTTGAAAGTTGGTGTGGAAGAGGGCAGAGTAATCGGAGGGTTAGGTTAGCTGCTGGGATAGGTGGAGGAAGAATAGGGGTGGGTTGAGACTGGAAGGAGGGGGCGTTGGAGACATACATAAGACTTAAGCCGGAACGGAATGAGAGAGGCACGCGTTGAGAATTTCAGATTAATCCTTGAGAGAGAGAGAGAGAGAGAGAGAGAGAGAGAGAGAAGATACATATGATAGATAGATGAAGAAGACAAATTAAGAAGATAGATAGAGAGAATAGATAGACAGAGAAAATAGATAGAATGTAAACAAAAATCGATAAACATGAATAAGTAGATACAGGCAGAGATAATGCATAGAAATAGAGATAAAAAGAGATAGCTAGATAGATGGAGATAGATAGACAGATAGATAAATAGATATGAGCAACAAGTACACAAAGATTGACAAAGAAACATTAACACATACATACATACATACAGACAGACAGACAGACAGACAGACAGACAGACACAGACAAAGACAAACAGATAGACAGACAGACAGACAGACACAGACAAGAGCAGAGGATAAGTAAGGAAGATACACAATGAATAGAAAGACAAAGAAAATTAGAGAAAAATGAAGAGAAGAAAGAAGAGAAAAGAGCCACCAAACAGTTTCCTCCTTTCTCCTCCTCCTCCTCCTCCTCCTCCTCTTCCTGCTTTTCCTTTTTCTCCTCCAATTCATATTCATCTTTTTCCTCTTCCTCTTCCCCAGTCTTTTTGTAAATCCTTTTCTTTTTCCTTTTGTTTCTTTTTCTTTTTCCTTTTTTTTCTTTTTTCACATTTCTTTTTATTTTTCCCTCCTGACTATGGTAGTTGCGGCGCCATGATGGAGTGCCACAATCAGTCAGTTAATCAGTCAGTCAGTCAGTCAGTCAGTCAATCTTTCTTTTTTTCTTTTAGTTTCTTTGTTTTCTTTGATTTCTTTTTTTCAATCAGTCAATCTTTTTTCTTTCTCTTCATTTCTTTGTTTTTCTTTGATTTCTTTCTTTTTCAATCAGTCAGTTAGTCAGTCAGTCAGTCAATCTTTCTTCTTTCTTTTTTTTGTTTCTTTGTTTGTCTCTGATTTCTTTCTTTTTCAATCGTATTCAGTCAGTCAATCAAACAGTCAGTCAGTCAGTCAATCTTTCTTCTTTCTCTGAATTTCTTTGTTTTCTTTGATTTCTTTCTTTTTCAATCAGTCAGTCAGTCAGTCAGCCTTTCTTCATTCTCTTCGTTACTTTGTTTTTCTCTGATTTCTTTCCTTTTCAATCAGTCAGTCAGTCAGTCAGTTAGTCAATCTTTCTTTTTTCTTTTTTTTTCTTTGATTTCTTTCTTTTCCAATCAGTCAGTCAGTCAGTCAGTTAGTCAATCTTTCTTTTTTCTTTTTTTTTCTTTGATTTCTTTCTTTTCCAATCAGTCAGTCAGTCAGTCAATCTTTCTTTTTCTTTTAATTTCTCTGGATGTCTTTCTTTTTCAACTCGTCTTAACTTCCTCCTCCTCCTCCTCCTCCTCCTCCTCCTCCTCTTCCAATGCTAATAAAGAGGATGTCCCCGTCCTCTTCTTCATTTCCTTCCATCATTCCATCTCTTTTATTTCCCTTTCCTTCACTTTTATCTCCCTTCATCCTTCACCGTCTCTTCTCTCTTCGTCTTTACTTCCCTCCATTCTTCACTTGGCCCTCTCCTCCTCCTCCTCCTCCTCCTCCTCTTCCTCCTCCTCCTTTTGTTCTCTGCGTGGGTCTTTCTAATTCGGTTGTTTTCTTTCTTTTCTTTTTTTTTGCTTGATTTTTTTTCTTTTTTGGGGAGTAAGTTTGTCGCCTTTGTTGAGCTTGACCTAATTTTATGTCGTGGGGTGTGTGTGTGTGTGTGTGTGTGTGTGTGTGTGTGTGTGTGTGTGTGTGTGTGTGTGTGTGTGTGTGTGTGTGTGTGTGTGAGTGAGTGGGAGTGTGAGTGGGAGTGAGTGTGAGTGTGAGTGTGAGTGTGTGTGTGTTCTTCCTCTCCCTTCATTTTTCTTTTCTGTTTTTCCCTTCTCCATTTTCTTCTCTTTTCCTGTTTTTTCCTCTTTTCCTATTTTCTTCCTCTTTTCCTCCTTACATTTTCCGTTTCCCTTTTCTTATTTTTCCTTCTTTTTCCTTTTCTATTTTCCTTCCTCTCCATTCCTTCTTTTCTTCCTCTTCTCCTCCTTCTATTTTCTTCCTCTATCTTCATCTTCTCCCCCTTTAATTTTTCTTCCTCTTCCTTCATTTCTTCTTTTCTTCTTCTTTTTCCTCCTCCATTTTCCTTTATTCTTTTCCTATTCTTCCCTTTTTTCCCCTCCCTATTATTATCACATTCTCTTCTATGCCATGTTTTGTTATTTCTTTCTTTTCTTGTCTCTTCACCCTTTCCTTGCTCTCCTAACCTCTTCCATCTTTCTCTCCCCCTTTATTCTTTGTCCTCCTCTCCTTTGTTTTCTCTCTCCTTGACTTTTTCTCTCTCTCTCTCTCTCTCTCTCTCTCTCTCTCTCTCTCTCTCTCTCTCTCTCTCTCTCTCTCTCTCTCTCTCTCTCTCTCTCTCTCTCTCTCTCTCTCTCTCTCTCTCTCTCTCTCTCTCTCTCTCTCTCTCTCTCTCTCTCTCTCTCTCTCTCTCTCTCTCTCTCTCTCTCTCTCTCTCTCTCTCTCACTCTCTCTCCCTCTCTCTCTCTCTCTCTCTCTCTCTCTCTCTCTCTCTCTCTCTCTCTCTCTCTCTCTCTCTCTCTCTCTCTCTCTCTTCTCTTCCATTCAACTTCACTCCTCTCCCCTCCTCTCCCCTCGTATCCCTTCCCGTCTCTCCTCCTCCTCCTCCCCTCTCCCCCCCTCTCGTTTTCCGTCCCCTGAGTAATGCATTGCGAGTTAGGGAAGTATGGGCGTATTGACATTTTGAAGGGCGGTAATGCGGTAATGGTGGAGACAGAGGAGGAGGAGGAAAGTGAGTAAAAGGAGAGTAGGAGGAGGGGGCGACGACGCGGAGGAGAAGATGAAGACGATGAGACGAGGAGGAGGAGGAGGAGGAGGACGAGGAGAACTAAGAGGAGGACGAGGAGAAGGACGAGGAGGAAGACGTATAGGTGGTCGAAACATAGAAGCATGGAAGAGCAGACAACAGAAAGTCCATTGGCAGGTTGTGAGTGTTTGCTTAAGGGATACAGTCAGTTGGTCGGATACGTCAGTGACCTCCGGAACTGACTAAAGTACTTGCTCTATAAAGTTGACAGTACATTATTTTCACTCCTAACGTGTTGAAATATCGATCAATACGGTGTTTAAGAGTTGGTCGTTCTTGCATTCTTTACTTTTGCAGGCAGGTTGTTCCAGTGGCGGATGGCTGTTTGAGAAAATTATCCTGCCGATGACAGCACAGCATCCCCTGACTTGTAATGACTGACCGTTATATCTGGGTCTAGGGAGAAGGGTATCTGGACACCTCTCCTCCTGAAATTGACCTCTCTTTCGGCCACCTCTTTGGATTCTTTTTGGGAGCAGCGAGTAGCGGGCTTTTTTTTATTATTGTTTACTTTTTTGTGCCCTTGAGCTGTCTCCTTTGTTGTAAAAAGAAATAGTTTGCGGTTAAAAAAACGTGGAGTGATCGACGTGATCCAACGTGATGAGATAGACTTGCTGTACCCTCAACCAGCGTCTCTAGAATTATCTTACCCTTGCGATGGTTTCATTATCGTGGTGCGTCGCTTCACTCTTTAACCCATTGGATGCGGATTTCCTACAAGAAGACATCACCAAGCTACAGGAGTGGAACAAAAAGTGGCTGCTTCAATTTAGTGAAGAAAAATATGAGGTTATGCATCTGGGGAGGGGAAATACAGCATAACAATACCACATGGGAAACACTCCAATATACCCACCACAGAGGCACAGAAAGACCTGGGAGCATATTTTACCAGGCTACCAGTGAAAGCGAAATCCGTGCCAATCGCAGCGGACGGGTTAGTGTATTCGGCGTTCTTCCTACAGTGTCTTAACCAGAGCTGCACTGCGTGTTCCTGGCGGGGTCCCTCCAGCGAGATGAACATAAATATTACTTTCGGTGTATTATAATCAAGATCCCCGCTCCAGCGTTGACAAATTATCGTATTCATCGCATTGCATTGTCTTAGTTTCTGACCGATAACTCTAGTAAAAAAGAATGAAACCGTCAATATTTAAGTTTTAACGATAACTTTAATTTTCTATCGTTATTTGTGTGGTTACGACAAGCTGCTATTACTACTACTACTACTACTACTACTACTACTACTACTACTGCTACTACTACTGCTACTACTGCTACTACTACTACTACTACAACCACTACAACTACTACGTTAACATTTCTGCCTTCCGAGCTTAAATTCCCAGAAGAGAGCTTACTCCCATTCCCTTCCGTCCCTTCCTTTTAGTGTCCTTTCCTCATCCCTAACCTTCTCCTCCCCTAGGCCTAAAAATGATAAATATGTTCAGAGTACGATAATTCTGCAACGCTGCCCCGCTCCGACCCCAAACATAGTATTATCATTCTTTTATTTTTTACAGGCAGACACTGTGCAGTCCTGGTCAACAAACTACAGGAAAGACGTTGAGTTACTTGAGCGTGTTCAACGAGTGCAGTGTTTTGCATGTTTCGGGTCGTGGCTTATAGATGCTTTGGTGATATCAGAGTACGGACATAACCTTCTTCTTAAGGCTTTATTAAGTTAAGCAGAACAGACGAGTGGGTACAGGAAGCGAGGCAAGTGTAGTCTGAGCCACGGGGAGAAGAACTGGTAGGAGGAAACGTACTCAACGAAACAGTGAACCCGAATCGACTCCATTAGTTATTTGTACACCTTTAAATTGTTGAGAATCTAGTAGTCTAATATATAACAGATGCCTTAACAACTGATTTCTCCTGCATGACCAACGGCAGCTTCCCATGCATGTTGAATGTATGGTAACTGTTTCTGAACCCAAAGTGTATGGTTTTGCATTTGACGGGTCTGGAGGAGGTGTTTGAGGAGGGATAAGTGGACGAGGAGAAGGAGGAGGAGGAAGAGGAAGAGGTCGTTGAAGAGGAAGACGAAGAGGAAAAAAAAGAGAGGGGGAGGAGGACGTAAAATTGCAACGGTTCATTCCCTTGGTAATAAGAAGTAAAGGAGGTAATAAGAGGAGGAGGAGGAGGAGGAGGAGGAGGAGGAGGAGATAGCCTGATATGATGAGGTGCGTATGTTAATCTAGAGATCAAATATCGTTTCTTCTTTTTATCTTTTTTTTTCTTCTCGTCGTCCTTGTTTTCATGTTTATATTCATCACCATCTTCCTCTTCAGTCTTATCTTTAATTTCATCTTCACCTTCATTTCCATCTTCATTGTCATCATTTTCGCCTTATTCTCGTCTTCATCTTAATATTTTTCATCTGTATCACTATCTCACCTTTACATCTTTTAACCCGGTAGCTGCGGGGGTCATGTTTCTTAGGTTAGGCTAGGTTAGGAAGGCCCCTCTAAGCAAAATAATGAGAAAAAGTCATCACTCACGCAAACCATTTCATAATATATATCAACGCATATGTGATTAGTTTATGCATCATCTATTTTGGCCCGTCGCTGCTACACGGTAAAGCCACAAATTTTGCCCGTCGCTGCTACCGGGTTAACGATACCTGTACAGTTTATAAAAAAAATCGTATCAAAACACTCAAATTTTCAAAACGACTGAAGCCATAGAGTATGTATTTTTTTTACTCTCCCTAAACAAAAAAACAACTTTCTTTTCTGAATATAAGCAGTCTCATTCTCGACAATTTTACTTGGGCGTAAGTTTTCCTTGAATCTGCATAATTTCCCTGATTACGAAAATGTTTATGTGGTGGAAGAACTTTTGACTAAATTTATCTGCTCCGTTGCTCTCTTCATTATATTTTTATTTCTTTATCTACTCTACCCGCGTGCTCGTGCTTCACTCCTGGGCTGAGGCTGGGAGTCGCTGGTTGTGACGGCCGGCAGCACCGAGGCGAGTGATATTGTTCGTGTACTTGATTAGGTACTTACTTTTTGTTTATTTTTACGTCGCTGCCTGTTGCGCCGGTAGGCATCTTCCTGGTGGGGCCTGATGGTCGGCCCAAGGCTTCTTCCAGGTGGGGCCTGATGGTCGGCCCAGCCCGTTCTGGCGCAGGCGAGTGTTTATAGTGGCGCCATCTTGCATTGGCTCATAAAGCTGCCCCCGGAACTCGTTCTTGATTCGCTTGGACGGCTTCCTCTAGAGTCCGGGTTGATGGGTGGTCTTCAGGACAGCATGTGGGTAGTTTTAAGCCACTCGGCGGTGACTGAAAAATCCGAGTGGTAGCGTGGGGATTCGAAACCGCGTCGTCCATCACGCGGTGAATGTGGGCCCAGTACGCTACCACTTCGGCCACCGCCTACCTTAGATTAGTTGAGTTCTTAAAAGTATTTTCCGGATTCACGGTGCATAAGCCTTGTCACACTCTTACTAAACTCATAATACTACCCTTGGAAAAACCCACCACAACAACTACGAAGCCGTTTCTAATATTTTCAAAGGTCGCAAGTTAGGTTAGTTGAGTTCTTAATAGTACTCTCCAGATTCACGGCGCAGAAGCCTTGTCACACTCCTACTAGGCTCATAATACAACCCTTGAAAAGACCCACCACAACAACAACAAAGCCTTATCTAATATTTTCAAAGGCCATAAGCTAGGTTAGTTGATTTCTTAAGAGTGTTCTCCAGATTCAAGGTGCAGAGGCCTTGTCACACTATTACTATAAAAAAAATAATATAGGTTCATAATACTACCCTTGGAAAGACCCACCACAACAACTATACGAAGCCTTATCTGATATGGGTGGTGTACCCCGAAGCGCTTGAGAATAGGAGCTTAAAAGAAGACCGGATGCCCTTCCTGACCTTAATCAAAACCTTACGCAATGTTTCTTGTTTTGTGTGTGTTGGGCGTAGTATTAAGGGAGTATGTGATTGTGTTTAAAAATAGAAAGCTTTTATGTCATGAGGCTGTGTTTTGTTGCACTACTAAATACACTGTCTGTCTGTCTCTGTGTCTGTTTATCTGTCTGTCTGTCTGTTTGTCTATGTATGTATGTCTTTTCTTTAATCTTAGAGAATTTTTTCCTGTCGCTCCCCCTCCTCTCCCTCTTCCTCTTCTTCTTCCTTTCCAAGTGTTCTTTTAATCTCGTTCTTCTCCATTTTATTGCCATCTCGAGTTTGAGGTTATTTTTGAAGGTGTTGAAGCCTTGCCAATAGATTTTCTCTCCCTCTCTCTCTCTCTCTCTCTCTCTCTCTCTCTCTCTCTCTCTCTCTCTCTCTCTCTCTCTCTCTCTCTCTCTCTCTCTCTCTCTCTCTCTCTCTCTCTCTCTCTCTCTCTCTCTCTCTCTCTCTCTCTCTCTCTCTCTCTCTCTCTCTCTCTCTCTCTCTCTCTCTCTCTCTCTCTCTCTCTCTCTCTCTCTCTCTCTCTCTCTCTCTCTCTCTCTCTCTCTCTCTCTCTCTCTCTCTCTCTCTCTCTCTCTCTCTCTCTCTCTCTCTCTCTCTCTCTCTCTCTCTCTCTCTCTCTCTCTCTCTCTCTCTCTCTCTCTCTCTCTCTCTCTCTCTCTCACACACACACACCACACACACACACACACACACACACACACACACACACACACACACACACACACACACACACACACACACACACACACACACACACACACACACACACACACACACACACACACACAGATAGCTCAGTTGTAAAGCTTCTCGGCTCCGCGGCATGGCAGGCGGAGGTTCGACCCACTTTCAGGCCAGGAATTTTTCGCTGACAAGGAGCGGTTACAGTCCCTCCTAGCGCAAGGGAGATGGGGTGTGTGGTGTGTGGAGGTCCCAGCAGCACCCAGAGATCGACCATAATGAGTCTTGTTCTAATCGGGAGAGTACTTGCTGGCGATGACGAGTCCAGGCTGTGATCAGGCCGTGGTGAATTATACTCACCTCCTCCTCCTCCTCCTCCTCCTCCTCCCTTCTTATCTTTCCATTCCCTCTCCTGACGCCTGCTGACTCTAATCGACTATTGGTTGTGAAAATTTGTTACTTCGTTTTTTCTTATTTTTCTCGCGATACTTTTGCTGCTGGTACTGGTTGGTTTCTGCTACTACTACTACTACTACTACTACTACTACAACCACTATTACTACTAGTACTACTACGTTAACATTTCTGTCTTCCGAGCTTAAATTTCCAGAAGAGAGCTTAATCCCACTCCCTTCCGTCCCTTCCTTTTAGTGTCCCTCCCTCATCCCTAACCTCCTCCTCCCCTAAGCCAAGCAATCCTCTTACTATTCCTTCTCCTCCCCCCTCTCCCCCCTCCCCCCAGTCTCAAGCCCGTCTCCTATTTACCCGCAAACCCAAAAATACACGTAAATGGAATTCTTAAAAACTTCCTTGTCGCTTAAAACTAACGGAGAGACGGAATGTTGTGACGGTTTCAATTACGTGTGAGTGACGCTGATGACTCTGCCGGCTGTAGGGGACACACACACAGACACACACACACACACTACACACTCTCTCTCTCTCTCTCTCTCTCTCTCTCTCTCTCTCTCTCTCTCTCTCTCTCTCTCTCTCTCTCTCTCTCTCTCTCTCTCTCTCTCTCTCTCTCTCTCTCTCTCTCTCTCTCTCTCTCTCTCTCTCTCTCTCTCTCTCTCTCTCTCTCTCTCTCTCTCTCTCTCTCTCTCTCTCTCTTGTTTCCTTATTTTCTTCTTTTCCTTTTTTATCTCTTCTTATTTATTTTCTCTTCACCTTTGCTTCCTCATTTATTGCCCATTATTCCTTTTCCCTCTCTTTCATCATGCATTTTCCCCTCTCTTCTCTCCTCTCCTCTCTTCTTCTCTTCTCTCTCTGGTTTCATCCTCTTCCATTCCCTCCTCCTCTTTCTTCTCTCCTTCTCTTCTTCCTTTCATCACATCCTGGATCTTTTCTTCTACTCTTTTTCTCTCCTCTTTCTCCCATATTTTGTGACTGCTTCTTCCCTCCTCCTCCTCCTTCTCCTCTTCCTCCTCCGCCTCCTCCTTCTCCTCTCAACCTGCATCCTGTTCCCCCACTCTGTTTCTCTCTCCTGTTTCATCCTCCTCGACTCCTTCCTCCTCCTCCTCCTCCTCCTCCACCTCCTCCTCCTCCTGCAACCGTAGTCCAAAATCCTTTTAATAACTACTTAATTTACTTCCTTTACTTCCTCTCTTTTTTTCCTTTATATCACTTCTTTTTTCTTTTCTTTTTTCTTATTTTTTCCTGTTTTCTTTTCTTTCATTCTTCGTTTATTCGCCTCTCTCATTTCCTCCCCCTTCGTCGTTTGTCTCTCCCTCCCTTCCTTGCTTCTTTCTCTTCCTTTTTTTCCTTCTTTTCCTTTTCGTCTTTTTCTTTATTCTTGTGTTATTTGTTTCCTCGTTTCTCGCTCCTTATTTCTTTTCTCTTTTTCTTTATCCTCATTTTTTTCGCTTATAATTTCCCTTTTTCTTAATTTCTCTCTTTTTATTTTCTTCCTTCCTATTTTTCCCTTTTCGTACCTCTTTCTCATTTTCTTCCCGCTCTTTATTTCTTATCTTTTTATTCTCCTTTATCATACATTTTGTCTTCTCCCTTTCCCTTCCTTCCCCTTTATTCTTCTTCATTTTTCCCTTTGTTATCTATTCTTGCCCTTTCCGTTTCCTTCTTTTCCTCATGTTTTTTTTCTTCTTATCTTTAAATTCTTATTCTTCTTCTTTTTATCTTCCTTCTCTCCTTTCTCTCCCCTTTATTCTTTTATTCATTTTTCTCTTTTATTTATGCTTGCCCTTCCCTCTTCCTCCTTTTCTTCCCGCTCTTTATTTCTTATCTTTTAATCATTCTTCTTTATCTTATGTTTTTTTTCTTCCTCCATTCCCTTCTCCCCTTTATTTTTAATTCTTCATTTTCTCCCTCTATTCTTTATTCTCTCTCTCTCTCTCTCTCTCTCTCTCTCTCTCTCTCTCTCTCTCTCTCTCTCTCTCTCTCTCTCTCTCTCTCTCTCTCTCTCTCTCTCTCTCTCTCTCTCTCTCTCTCTCTCTCTCTCTCTCTCTCTCTCTCTCTCTCTCTCTCTCTCTCTCTCTCTATCTCTCTGTCTCTCTCTCTCTCTCTCTCTCTCTCTCTCTCTCTCTCTCTCTCTCTCTCTCTCTCTCTCTCTCTCTCTCTCTCTCTCTCTCTCTTTCTCTCCTTTATTCCTTCTTTCATTGTTCCTTTCATCTTTGCCCACTTCCCTCCTTCCTTCCTTATTGATTTCCTGCTCTCCTTTCGTGTTCCCTTCCTTCCGTCATTCTTTATTCCTTCTTTTCTTCTCTTTTCTTCCTTTTGCTTTCCTTCTTATTCTCGTTTTCTTCATTTACTTTGTTTTTTACCTGAACTTTACTTCTCTTTTTTTTAGAATTGATGTTCCTTATTATTTGTTCTGGGTGTTTTTTTCTTCTTTTTTTATCCTCTTTGTCTCTCTTTCTTTACACGACTCCTCTTTCTCTTTTATTTATTTTTATTGTTTTATTCTTTCTCTTCTTCTTTTCCTTCTTTTCTCTTTAACTTCTTTATCTCTTTCTCCAACTCTACTTTCTCTTCTTTCTATTCCTACTGTGGTTCTTTTCTTCCTCCTCCTCGTCTCTCTCATTCTTTCTCTTCTATTTTTTCTTCGTGTCTTCTTTTCTTTTTCCTCTTAATTTCCTTATTTCCTCTTTCCCTGCCTCTTCTTTCTCTTTTGCGTATTTTTAGTGTGTTTCTTCTCTTTCTCCTCTTCATCTCTTCCCTCCTTTCTCTTCTATATATTCTTTGTGTTTTATTTTTTCTTTCTCCTCCGTCTCCCTTCTTTTCTCTTCCTCTCTCTATCTCTTTCCCCATCTCCTCTTTCTCTTCTGTATATTCTTAGTGTGTTTATTTTCTTTCTTTTCTTCGTCTCTTCCTTCTTTTCTTCCCTTCTCTATTTCTTTCCCCACCTCCTCTTTCTTTTCTCTCTTTTCCTAGTGTTTTTTTTTTCTTTCTCCTCTTCGTCTCCTCCTCCTCCTTCCTTTCTTCCTCTCTATCTTCTCGCTTATTTTTTATACATATTCTTCTTATCATCTCCTACTTTGAATTATTTACTTCTTTACTAAATATTCTCTTTATGCATAGTTGATTTTTATTTATATTTTTACTTGCTTTTTTCTTCTTTTTTCCTCTCTGTCCCTTTTTATTCTTTATTTTTAGTTTGTTATTTTCCTTCTCCTCTTCGTTTCTTCCTTCCATTATTCCTCTTCCCTCCATTCCTCTTTTTCTTAATTACTGCGTTTGTCTCTCCCATTTTCCGGCTGGTTCGTTTTCTTCCCTTTTTTTAATTTCCCTGCTTTTTTTTTTCTTTCCCTTCTTTCTCATTTCCCCTATTTTTTTCTTAATTTTTCTTCTTTTCTTTCTTTTTTTCTTTTTTCTTTAATTGCTTCTTTTTTTTCTCTTGCCTTCTTTCCTCTTGGTTTTTTTTTTCTTTCTTTCATTTTCGTTATTTCTTTTTTGTACAAGTTGAGGAGGGAGAGAACGGGGGGGAAGAGGAAGAGGAAGAAGAAGAAGAAGAAGAAAAAGATGAAGGAAGAAGAAGAAAAAGAAAAACAAGAAAAAAGAAGAAAAAGAAGACGAAAAAGAAGAAAAAGGAAGAAAAAAGACTAATAAGAAGACTAGAAACAAGACTAGAAACAAGAAAAAGAAAAAGAAAAAGAAAAAGAAAGGAGGAGGAGGAGGAGGAGGAGGAGGAGGAGGAGGGAGACGAGTATGAGAGCAATATAATACTAAGATAAAGGAAAAGAAAAATGATGAAAAGGAGAGGGAGAAGGAAAAGAAAGAGAAACAAGAGAAGAAGTAGAAGAGGGAGAACGAAGGAGAAACAGAAGAAGTAAAAGGAAAAGAAAGGAAGAAGAACCATGGAAAGAAAACATCATGAACAAAGAGGAGGAATAAGAGGAGGAGGAGGAGGAGGAATGAATAGAATGAAAGGGATAAAAATGATTAGATGAAGAGGAATAGAAAGGGTTGGTAGAAGGAAGAGGGGATGAAAAGTAGAATGAGAAAAATGAAGAGAAAGAAAGAAGGAAAAAATGAAGAAAGAGGGAGTGAAGGAAATGAGGGAGGAAGAAGATAGGAAGAACAGAGAGAGAGAGAGAGAGAGAGAGAGAGAGAGAGAGAAATTTTCATAACATACACACATTTGCTTGTTTGTACGTGTATATGATATCTACACATACACACCGTCCATACATACATACATGCATACATACATACATACATGAGCGTTTCCAAAGTGAAAAATTATTCCCACATAATTTATTCATCGTTTCCTGAACTTTTTCCCTCACATGCTCCCTCCCTCCCTCCCTCCCTCCCTCCCTTCTTCCTTTCTTCCTTCCTTCCTTCCTTCTCTCCCTCCCTTCTTTCGTTCTTCCTTCCTTCCCTCCCTCCCTCTTTCCTCCCATTCTTCCTTTCTTCTTTCCTTCCTTCCCTCCCTCCCTTCCTTCTTCCTTTCTTCCTTTATTCCCTCCCTCCCTTCTTCCTTTCTTCCTTCCTTCCTTCTCTCCCTCCCTTCTTTCGTTCATCCTTCCTTCCCTTCCTCTTTTCCTCCATTCTTCCTTCCTTCCTTTCACCTCTCTCTTTTTCTTCCTTCCATTATTCCTTCCTTCCTTTTTTCCACTCTCCCTTCTTTCCTTTTTCTTTCCTTCTATTATTGATTTATTCCCTCCCATTCTCCCTCTTTCCTTCCTTCTACTCAACTTTGTTTCTTTTCTTCCCTCTCTCATTCCCTTCCTTCCTCCTTCCTTCCTCCCTTTCATTGTTTCTTCCTCCCATTCCTACTCTCCCTCTCCCCCTCTCTTTCTCTTTCCCTTCTTCCCTTACTCCTAACCTTTCTTCCCTCTTTCTTTCCTTCTCTCCTTCTCTCAAATTCAGAATAGCCTATCTCTTAAAAAACGCGTATACAGTGGATACATATCAACTCAGAGTGAGGCTGACAAACTAGAGTTGGACAGAATCGCCGCGAAACCAAGAAATTAATAAAACGAAGCAAGAAAAATCTTGAAGAATATATAGCGGAAACGAGTAAATCTAATCCTAAAGAATTTTTTAGCAATGTAAATAATAAAAAGTCACTCACTTGTGGTATCGGACCGCTTGCTAATGATAATGGTAACCACACGAACGATGAAAATGAAATGGCTACAAACCTAAATAACTTTTTCGCATCCGTATTTACCGACGAAGATTGTTTATCACCTCAACCGCCGGAGGTTAGAAGGACCGAAAAGATGTTAAGTGGCGTGCTCATCGTAGAAAGTGACATTTTACGCACAATTGAAAAGATTAAAGTAAGCAAAGCTCCTGGTCCAGACAAAATTACCCCTAGGGTCTTAAAAGAAATCAAACATAAAATGTGTAAACCGCTCTCCATCATATTCAATAAAACTTTAACAGCTGGAAAAGTTCCGTCGGATTGGAAACTTGCAAATGTCACACCAATTTTCAAAAAGGGGGACAAGTCTCATCCAGGAAACTATCGACCAATTAGCCTGACATCGATTGTTTGTAAGTTAATGGAGACTATCATTCGCGACAATATGGTGAAATTCTTCGGAGAAAATAATATAATAAACAATTCGCAACATGGCTTCCGTAGTAAACGTTCGTGTTTAACTAGCTTACTTGATTTTTTTCATTATATTTTTGAGGTGTTCGATGAAAGCAGATCAGTAGATATCATATATCTGGATTTTCAAAAGGCATTTGATAAGGTTCCCAACCAACGATTGCTCAGCAAACTATTGGCGCACGGTATCTCGGGTAACATTCACAATTGGCTTGCGGACTGGCTCTCTGAGCGGAAACAGAGAGTAGTTCTAAACGGTGTTACATCTAACTGGCTCGACGTCAGAAGCGGCGTACCTCAAGGATCGGTGCTTGGCCCCATGCTCTTCTTAATTTATGTTAATGATATCGATGATGGGCTCACTTGCAAAGTATCAAAATTTGCTGATGACACAAAAATTGCTAGTAAAGTAACTGCGACACTCGACGAAGAAGCTTTACAATCAGATCTAGATCGACTTGCACGTTGGGC
Organism: Eriocheir sinensis; assembly: GCF_024679095.1. Classification (NCBI taxonomy): domain Eukaryota; kingdom Metazoa; phylum Arthropoda; class Malacostraca; order Decapoda; family Varunidae; genus Eriocheir; species Eriocheir sinensis. Next base: position 13,001,664 of record NC_066528.1, read on the forward strand.
CAATCAATGGCAAATGAAATTTAACGTTGACAAACGTAAAGTGTTGCACATCGGAAAAAATAACAATCGCGTTCGGTACGTAATGAATGGCCAACAACTTTCTGCAGTAAGTAAAGAAAAGGATCTTGGAATCACTATATCAAGCGATTTAAAGCCCGGTCAGCATTGTTCAGAGGTAGTTAAAACTGCAAACAAATTGGTTGGCTTCGCTGGACGAGTCTTTAATAATAAATCCGAAGAAGTAACATTAAAACTGTATGATTCATTGGTTCGACCCCGTCTAGAGTACTGTGTACAGTTTTGGTCTCCCTACTACAGAAAAGACATAGAAAAGTTGGAACGGGTTCAACGAAGAGTAACAAAGATGATTCCTAGGTTGAGAAATTTATCATATGAACAAAGGCTTAAAGAAGTAAATTTATTCAGCCTATCAAAACGAAGAATGCGAGGCGATCTAATAGAGGTGTTTAAAATGTTTAAAGGATTTAGTGATATTAATGCGGAAGATTACTTTACAATTGATCGATCAAATAGAACAAGAAGAAATCACAATTTGAAGATAAGTGGTAAAAGATTCTCGTCGCACGAAGCTAAACACTTCTTCAATCGAGTTGTTAATGTTTGGAACTCTCTACCCTGTGATGTCGTTGATAGTACAACAGTTACGGCCTTCAAGAATGGATTAGACAAGTGTTTTGAATCCAACCAGCAGCTAAGATATTACTCATTGTCGTAATAACGTTAAGGTCTTTCGAATACTGGTGTCCTTGTCCGCTTTTATCGCCCGGTTAGTGGTAGCAGTAATGGTAGATCTTTCCTCTTTCCTACAAAATTTCCATGCAATTTTTCCATGCTGCATGGTTTTTTTTCCTTTCCTGCCAGCTTTGGCTGGAGGGATGAGGGGTGGGGAGGAGCCTTCGCCTTTGCTGTCCTTCATCTTCCACCTTTGATTAGATAGTTAGTGTAGCTTGTCACAAACAGCCTCGTAAGGACCAGCAGGTCTGCTGTCGTTTGTTCTTCCTTTGTGTTCTCTTGTGTTCCTTTGTCATCTTCCTTCTCTCCCTGTCTTCCTCTCTCCCTCCCTTCTATTACCTTCCTCCTTTCCTCTGCCCTTTATTCCTCTCCTCTCTCCCTCCTTTCTCATTTTTCTCCTTCCCTCCTTCCCTTCTTCCTCTTCCTTCTTTTTTTCGCCTCTTCCTCTCTTCCTTGTTTTCGTGAGTTCTTTGCCTCCTACCTCATTTCCCTTCACTCTCCTTTTTGTTTTTTATTTTATTTTCTTGCCTCCAGGTCATTTAATTTCAGGATCATATTTTCTCCTTCCTTGCCTCCTCATTTTTATCTAGTTCTGCTTATTCCTTCATTTCCTCATCTTTTTCTTGGCATTTGCTTTTCCTTATTCTTTCCTTTCTTTATTTTTCGTTTTCTTATTTTCTCCTTTCCCTTGCTTCTCATTTTTATCCATTTCTGCTTATTCCATTATTTTCTCATTTTATTCTTGGTGTTTGTTATTCCTTATTCTTTCATTTTTTTTCTTATATTCTCCTTTTTCTTGCTTCTTCTCATCTTTATCCACTTCTGCTTATTCCTTTATTTACTTTTTTTTGGTGTTTGCTGTTCTGATTCTTTCATTTGTTTATCTCTTCCTTTTTACATTATCTTCCTTTGTTTATTATATTTTGTTTTTGTTTTTTTTGTTTTCTCTTCCTTTCGTTCCTTCCTTTCTATCCTTCCTTCATTTCCTTCTTTTTCTACATCTTTTCTTCCTTCTTTTCTAACTTCGTTCCTTCCTTCCTTCCTTCTTTTTATTCTTCCTTCTTTTTTCCATCTTTCTTTCCTCCTATCTTTCTTCCTTCCTTTCTTCATCCCTTTCTCTCATATCTTCCTCTCCTCCTTACTTCCCTACTTCCTTTTTTCCTTCTCTCCTTCCTTCTTTCCTTCCCTTTTTCCATTGTCTTCCTTTCTTCCTCTTCCCTCCTTCCATTGTCTCCCTTTTTTCCTCTTCCATCCTTCCTCTGCCTCCCTTTCTTCCTCTCCCTCCTCCCTCCCTACTTCCTTCTTTATTGCCTCCCCTAATGTTCCTCTTCATTGGTTATTCTCCTCCAACCTCTCTCCATCTCCTATTCATTTATATTTCCTTTCTCTCCCTCCCTCTCTCCCTCCCTCCATTTCTTTCCTCCACTTATCTCACTTGTTTGATAGATTTCCTGCCTCCTCTTTCTCCCTCCCTCCCTTCCTTCCCTTCCTCCTCTCCTTCTACCCCTCTCCCCCTCCCTCCCTTTCTTCTTCTCCCAGTTTATTTTCTTCATGTTCCTCAATCCCTCTTCCTCTCTTCCTTCTCTCTCTCCCTCCAACTTCTCTCTCTCCCTCCCTCCTTCTCTCTGTCTCCCTGTTATTAATTTCTCTCCTTTCCCTCTCCTTCCCTTCTACTTCTCTCTTCCTCTCTCTCTCTCTCCCTTCTTTTCTCTTTCCCACCCCTTTTTCCCTTCTTCATCTTCCTCCTTCCCTCCCTCCATCTTTCCTTCCTCTGTCCCCTTCATTCCCTTCTTCTCCCTTCTCTCCTCCTACTTTTCTCTCCCTCCTTCTTCCCTCCTGCATTCCCTCCTTCGCCTCCCTCCTTACTTTCCTCCCACATCTTTATTTCTTCCTCTTCCTCAATATATTCATTCACTCCATCATCTTCCTTCCTTCATCTTCCTCTTACATCTTCTTTATTATCTCCTCGTCTTCTTCCATTCACATAATCATTCAGTACTTCATGTCTTTTATATTTAACGTTTCCATCCTTCTTCAGACACGGAGTAGTGATGGTGATGGTGGTGGTGATGGTGATGGCGGGTAAGAGGGTGTGTTAGTGAAGGGATCGTGTAGGGAGGTGATGGTGAAGGTGACGGTGGAGTAATGGTGAGGTTGTGATGATGGTGGTGATGGTATTGTTAGGGGAGTTGGGATGGTGATGGTGAGGGTGTGAGGATAGTGAGACTGTGGAGATGATAATGAGGATGTGATGGTGATAGTGAGACCGTGAAGATAATAATGAGGGTGTAATGGTGAAAGTAAGACTGTGGAGATGATAGTGAGGTTTTGCTGGTGAAAGTAACGGTGATGGTGACAGTAGTTTTGTTGGGATTGGGTTGATGGTGATGATAGTGATTGATAGTGAGGGTGATGATGATAGTGAGACAGCGGTAATGATAGTGAGACTGTGACAATAGAACGATGATAGTGATGGCGGTAATAGATAGTGATATATAGTGAGGGTATGGACTATTATGAGGGAGATATGATTGTTTGTTTAATATTGATGGTGACGTTATGATAGTGAGACTCATGATGATAATAGTGAGATGGTGATGACAGTAGTAATAGATAGCGATAGATAGTGTGGTGATGAGATGGTGTAAGAGAGGAAAATGATAATGATGAGGATGATGGTGAGAATGGTGTTGTGTTGATAGTGGTGGTAGTAGTAGAAATGGTGGTGGTGGTGAGGTTGTTGTTGGTGGTGGTGATGGTGGTGGTGGTGGTTGTAGTGGTGGTGGTGGTGGTGGTGGTGGTGGTTGTGGTGGTGGTGGTGGTGGTGGTTGTGGTGGTGGTGGTGGTGAGGGTCTTGGTTGTTGTGACATTCAGTTCGCTGTGGTGTGACGAAAGGCCTTTGACGTCACAGAGAGAGAGAGGAAATGAACATTATTCCAATACTATATTAGATTGGATATGAGATTGCAAAAGGCGTATAAATAAAGGATCTCTCTCTCTCTCTCTCTCTCTCTCTCTCTCTCTCTCTCTCTCTCTCTCTCTCTCTCTCTCTCTCTCTCTCTCACACACACACACACACACACACACACACACACACACACACACACACACACACACACACACACACACACACACACACACACACACACACACACACACACACACACACACACACACACACACACACACACACACACACACACACCTGACTGAAGTTTGAGAAAGTGAGTCGAGAAAGAAAACTCGTCTGCATGAAAGTACAAATTTGTTTAGATGAGTTTTGCAATTTAGGGAAAGTGTTGAGGAGAGGAGATGAGGGGAGGAGATGAGGGGAGATAGGTGTAGAAGAAAAAGGATGGTGAAAGAGATACTGGGCGTGAAGTGAAGGAGAGGAGAATGGGAGCTGTTGAAATGGGTGGATTTGAGGTGAAGGAAAGAGATAAGATGAAAATAAGAGATAAAATGAGATAATTAAAAGAGAAAAGATAAGGTTGAGGAGACATTGGTTGTGAAGAGGAGGAGAGGAGAATTGGAGATGCTGAAATAGAAGGAAATGAGGTGAAAGCAGTAGATAAGATGAGAAGATGAGATAAATGGGAGATAATTAAAAGAGAAAAGATAAAGCTGAGGAGACATTGGGTGTGAATTGGAGGAGAGGAGGATGGAAGATGCTGAAATGGAAGGAAATGAGGTGAAAGGAGTAGATAAGATGAGAAGAAGAGGAGATAAAAGGAGATAATTGAAAGAGAATGGATGAGGTTGAGGTGACATTGGTTGTGAAGTGGAGGAGAAGGGAATGGAAAATGCTGAAATGGAAGAAATTGAGATAGAGGAAGGGGATGAGGAGAGGAGATGAGAGAAGATAAGTATAATATAAAAAAAGGATGCTGGGGAGATGCTGGAAGTGAAGTAGATGAGAGGAGAATGGAAGATGCTGAAATAGAAGGAATTGAGATGAAGTAAAAGAAGATGAGGGAAGGAGAGGAGATGAAAGAGAGATAAACATATGATGAAAAGATGATACGAGAGATATACTGGTTATGGTGTGGAGGAGAGTGGAGTGAGAAACAGTGAAGTGGATGGAATGTGGAGAAGATACGAGTGGAAGATGAGGGGAAAAAGAGGGGAAATAGGGAGATGAATAGAGAAGAAAAACTGGAACTGGAGATTGTGGGGGAATGTGGAATGGAAGAGAGTGGAATGAGAATAAGGCAAAGTGGAGATGAAAGAATTGGATGTAAGTGGAACAGAAGAAGGAAAACGAGGATGTATGATGGATAAGTGTAGATAAAGTGACGCAATAAAGGGCGATTAATAGAGAGGAAAAGTAGAGGTTATAGATTGTGATAGACTGAGGAGAGTGGAACGACAGTGAGGAGGAGGATATGTGGAGATGGATGAGCTTATTTTTACATCAATGGAACAGCTAAAAAGGCATAACAAACAGAAAAACAAAAGGAGTAAACAGAAAAAAAGGAGTAAACCAAAAAGTAAAAGTAAAGTAAAAAAGTTAAAAAAAAGTAAGGAAAGTAAAAAAGTTAAAAAGTAAAATAAAGTAAAAAAAGGAGTAAACCAAAAGACAAAAGGAGTAAAGAATGAAAGGCCAAAAGAGAGACCAATAATTTCAATCAGAGAGTCGAGTTGAATTAGAAGGAAATAGAAGAAAAGGAGAATATATAAAAGTTTTGATAATGACTAGTGAAGCAAGGAAGGAAAAGTGTAGAGAAGGAAGGGAGGGAAAATAAGGGAAATAAAGCCAAACAGAATGGGAAAATATAAGCCATTTAAAAACATTGTAAGGAAAGGAGAGGAGGGAGAAGAGAGAGGGTGAGGGGAGAGAGAAGAGGAGGAGGGGAAGTGAAGGGTAATGAGAGAGGGGAATGAGAGAGAGGAAAGGCAAATAATGGTCCAGCATATTTGTATTGGAGTAAATGAAGGGGTAGGAGCGGGGAAGGGGAAGGGAGGGGAAGGGAAGGGAAGGGGAAGTGGGAGGAGAGGGGAAGGGGAAGGGGGAGGAGAAGGGAATGGGAAGTGGGAGGAGAGGGGGAGGAGAGGGGAATGGGAAGGAGAAGGCGAGGGGAATGGGAAGGGGGAGGAGAAGGGAAGGGGAAGGAGGAGGAGAGGGGAAGGGGAAGGGGAAAGTGGAGAGGGAAGAAGGAAAGAAGAGGAGATGGGGAAAGTAATGAAAAATTTAATGACGGAAATTGTGTGTGTGTGTGTGTGTGTGTGTGTGTGTGTGTGTGTGTGTGTGTGTGTGTGTGTATGTGTGTGTGTGTGTGTGTGTGTGTGTGTGTGTGTATGTTTTTTTAATGAATGGAAGGGGAACTTACTTAAATATATAATGTTTCCTAATGAGAAATAAATATTGCTGCATGCGAAACTAATATGGATGAATGGGATATAAGAATAGAGGAAGACGCTGAAATGCAAGGAATAATATTAAAGTGCAATTGACATGTTAAAGGAGGAGGAGGAATATAAAGAAACGGAAAAGAAGGAATGGGATGAGAGAGAAAAAATAACTGGAAAAAAGTAAATCATAAATAGCAAAAGGAAAAGTAGAGGAGGGAGAAATATAGGAAGTTATCACTGAAGAGAAACATAGATATAGATATTGAGAGATGGAATTATAGATAGGTAGAGACACAGGAAGAGAGACGTGAAAGATGGGCGAGGAACGAAATATGAGTAAGAATTTATAATGGCCAGAAAAAGTGATAAATTTGATGCCAGATATCGAAATGTGAGAAAAATATCCGTAGGAGGAGTGAGCTAAAGTGAGGGAAGGCCGAGATGGAGAAGAGATTGTGCCTTGAGGGGAATTAGGAGGAAAGGGAGTATGTGAGGGGGAGGAAGGAGAAGAAGAAGAGTTGGAGGAATAATAGAAGGCGGATGAGGGGAGCGAGGCAATGAATAATATAAAATGAGACTGGCATATTAAGTCGAAAGAGCAGGAGGAGGAGGAAGAGGAGGACGATTGAAAGGAAAAAGGAAGGGAAGGAAGAGGAGGAGAAGGAAAAATAATCGGAAACAAATAAATGTCATAAACAGTAAAAAAAAAAAAGGAAAATGTAAAAAATAAAAAGCCAAAGAAACAAGAAATGTAATAATGAATGGAGGAGGAAACCTGGAAACATAGAATGGCAGGCAACAGGAAGCTTATTGGCTCATTACGAGGTTGCCCGCCATTAAGCCGTGATCTGCCTGACATTCACTTTGTATCTGCAGAACAGTTCAAATCACTTCGGTGCGATTTTTCAGTTTACTCCTGTCGCCAAGAAGTAACGGCCGATGCGATTTTTGAAGGAGTTGATGTTTTCTGCACTTACTACTTCATCAGGGAGGTTGTTCCAATGGCGTATGGTTATTTTGGAGAAGAAACTCCTACCAATGTCTGTGTTGCATCGCTTCTCTTGAATGGGTAGACCGTTGTTTCTAGTTCTTGAGTTGGTTTGTAAGAGGATGAGGATTTGCCTCACCCGCCATTTCCCTACCGTATGTCTTTCAAAATTCTCTTCTCATTTTCCCTTTATTTCCCTTTATTCCTTTCCTCTCTTCCGTATTCCTTCCTTCCTTCCTCTCTCTGATCACTCTTCCTCCCATTTTCCTTCTCTGTTTGCCTCTCCCCCAATTTCCCTACCGAATGTCTTTCAAAATTCTCTTCTCATTTTCCTTCTATTTCCCTTTATTTCTTTCTTCTCTTCCATATTCCTTCCTTCCTTCCCCTCTCCAATTACTCTTCCTCCTACATTTTCCTTTTTTCTATCAGCCTCTCCCGCCATTTTCCTACCGTATGTCTTTCAAAACTCTTCTCATTTTCCTTCTATTTTTCCCTTTATTCCTTTTCTCTCTTCCATATTCCTTCCTTCCTTCCTCTCTCTGATCACTCTTCCTCCCATTTTCCTTTTTTTATTTGCCTCTCCCGCCATTTCCTTACCATATCTAAATTCTGTTCTTATTTTCCTTCCTTTTCCTTAATTACTTTTCTCTCTCCCATATTCTTTCTTTCCTTTCCCTTTCCAGTCTCTCTCCCTCCAACATTTTCCTTCTTAATTTGCCTCTCCCGCCATTTCCCTACCTTCCAAAGTTCTCTACTCATTTTCCTTCTACTTTCCCCTTTATTCCTTTCCTATCTCCCATATTCCTTCCTTCCTTTCTCTCTCTGATCACTCTTCCTCCATTTTCCTTCTTTATTTGCCTCTCCCGCCATTTCCCTGCTATATGTTTTTCAAAAGTCTCTTCTCATTTTCCATTTATTTCCCTTCATTCCTTTCCTCTCTTCCATATTCCTTCCTTCCTTCCTTCCCCTCTCCAATCTCTCTCCCTCCAACATTTTAATTTTTACTTTGCCTCTCCCTCCATTTCCCTACCGTATGTCTCCTTAACTTCTCTTCTCATTTTCCTTCTATTTTCTCCTTTATTCCTTTCCTCTCTTCCATATTCCTTCCTTCTTTCCTCTCTCTGATCACTCTTCCTCCATTTTCCTTCTTTATTTGCCTCTCCCGTATTTCCCTACCGTATGTCTTTCAAAATTCTCTTCTCATTTTCCTTTTATTTTCCCCTTTATTCCTTTCCTCTCTTCCATATTCCTTCCTTCCTTCCTTCCCCTCTCCAATCACTCTTCCTCCAGCATTTTCCTTCTCTCTTTGCCTCACCCGCCATTTCGCTAGCGTATGTCTTTCAAAAATTTCTTCTCATTTTCCCTTTATTTCCCTTTCTTCCTTTCCTCTCTTCCATATTCCTTCCTTCCTTCCTCTCTCTGATCACTCTTCCTCCATTTTCCTTCTTTATTTGCCTCTCCCGTATTTCCCTACCGTATGTCATTCAAAATTCTCTTCTCATTTTCCCTTTATTTCCCTCTATTCCTTTCCTCTCTTCCGTATTCCTTCCTTCCTTCCTCTCTCTGATCACCCTTCCTCCATTTTCCTTCTTTGTTTGCCTCACCTGTATTTCCCTTCCTTATTTCTTTCAAAATTCTCTTCTCATTTTCCCTTTATTTCCCTTTATTATTTTCCTCTCATCCATACTCCTTTCCTTCCCCACTCCAGTTACTCTTCCTCCTCCATTTTCCTTTTTTATTTGCCTCATCCGCCATTTCCCTAACGTATGTCTTTCAAAATTATATTCTCATTTTCCCTTTATTTCCCTTTATTCCTTTCCTCTTTCCCATATTCCTTCCTTCCTTCCCCTCTCCAGTCACTCTTCCTCCTCCATTTTCCTTCTCTATTTGCCTCTCCCGTATTTCCCTACCGTATGTCTTCTTAAATTCTCTTCTCATTTTCCATTTATTTCCCTTTGTTCCTTTCCTCTCTTCCATATTCCTTCCTTCCTTCCCCTCTCCAATCTCTCTCCCTCCAATATTTTCCTTCTTTATTTGCCTTTCCCGCCATTTCCATACTTGATATTCTGTTATTATTTTTCTTTATCTTTATTCCTCTCCTTTCCCATATTCCTTCCTCTTTCCCCCTCTCCAATTTATCTTTTTCCAACATTTTCCTTCTTTATTTGCCTCTCCCGCCATTTCCCTTCCGTATGTCATCCTAACTTCCGTTATTATTTTCCTTTATCTTTATTCCTCTCATCTCCCATATTCCTTCCTTTTTCCCCCTCTCCAATTACTCGTCATCCAACATTTTCCTTCCTTATTTTCCTCTTCTGCGATTTCCCCACCGCATGTCTTTCTAAATTCTGATATTATTATCCTTCCAGGAAAAGAAAAAACAAACTTCTATGTGTGAAAATAAAAGAAAAAAGAAAAAAGAAAAGAAAAGATAAGAAAAGAAAACGGTATGTGTGAAAATAAAATAAAAGAGAAAAAAAATAAAAGCTGTATTATGTGTGAAGGTGTTTTGAGACCGAACAACATGAAAGAAAGGTGAAAATGTGTCAGTCGAAGAACCATGAATGTCTGATGTGGCTGGGAAGGATAAATATAGATGAATGGTATCACTGAATCTCTTATCTATCTATCTATCTCTGTCTACCTATCTCTCTACCTATCTTACATCGCCTTGCCTTACTTCGTTTACTATACCTGGCTTTATATATCACCTTTTATTACCTTGCCTAACCTATTTTCTCTACTTTACCTGACTTCTTACCTTCCTGTACCTTACCTTACCTAGCCTTACCTTTCCTATTCAGTCCCTTACCTTACTTAAACCTTCTCTCACCTTAGTTTCCTTACATCGCCTTTTCTCAATTACTTACCTACCTTCCTACCTACCTACCTGTCTCTCTCTATCTATCTGTCTATCTCTATCTGGAAAGCACTGAAAAAGATATTAAGGAAAGAAAAGAAAGAGTAACAGACAAGGAAAAGAAAGAAAAAAATAGAGGAAAGCCGTGAGAAAAAAAAAATGAATATGAAGAAGAAGAATAAAATAACAGAAAAAATTAAAAGAAAAAGAAATATAATATAGAAAATCAATGAAAAAGATTAAATAAGAAGGAAAAAGAATAAAAGGATAAAAGGCGGGAAAGAAAGAGAGAGGAAAGCAGTGAAGGAAAAAAATATATGTACAAAGAAAGAAAAGAGAAAAGAAGAAAAAAGAAGAGCATAAAAAAGGAGATAATGAAGGAAATAAAAGCAGATAATGGAAAGAAAAAGAATATCTATCAATCTATATATCTGTCTATCTGTCTATCTATCTATCTATCTATCTGTCTCTCTCTCAGATCTCAACAGATACAAGTGAATTTTATCTATCTATCTGTCTATCTCTCTATCTATCTGTCTCTCAAATTTCAACAGATACAAGTGAATTCTATCTATCTATCTGTCTATCTATCTATCTGTCTCTCTCATATGTCATCAGATGCAAGTAAATTCTATCTATCTATCTGTCTATCTATCTATCTGTCTCTCTCTCAGATGTCAACAGATGCAAGTAAATTCTATCTATCTATCTGTCTATATCTATCTATCTGTCTCTCTCTCAGATGTCACCAGTTGCAAGTAAATTCTATCTATCTATCTGTCTATATCTATCTATCTGTCTCTCTCAGATGTCAACAGATGCAAGTAAATTCTATCTATCTATCTGTCTATATCTATCTATCTGTCTCTCTCTCAGATGTCAACAGATGCAAGTAAATTCTATCTATCTATCTGTCTATCTATCTATCTGTCTCTCTCTCAGATGTCAACAGATGCAAGTAAATTCTATCTATCTATCTGTCTATCTATCTATCTGTCTCTCTCTCAGATGTCAACAGATGCAAGTAAATTCTATCTATCTATCTGTCTATATCTATCTATCTGTCTCTCTCTCAGATGTCACCAGTTGCAAGTGAATTCTCGGAAACATCTCTTTTGCCACGGTGCCCCAAGAGGAGACTTTCAATGGCATCCGTGCACTGGAATAAAGTTGGGTCATTATAAAAACTGTGTGTGTGTGTGTGTGTGTGTGTGTGTGTGTGTGTGTGTGTGTGTGTGTGTGTGTGTGTGTGTGTGTGTGTGTGTGTGTGTGTGTGTGTGTGTGTGTGTGTGTGTGTGTGTTTCTCTACCTGTCTTATTTTCTCTTATTCTCTTTCCGTTTGTTCTTTTCTTTCATTATTTTCTTTCACAACTTTTCTCCATTTTTTTTTCTCTTCATTATCTTTTTTTTCTTTTATGCTTTCCTTTCTTTATTATTTTATTTTCTCTTCTTTATTTTCTATCTTTTTCTTTTACTGTTTTTCTTCCGCTGTTGTTTTCCTTTCCTTTTTTATTATTTTTCTTTATTTTTATATCTTTTTCACTGTTTCTCTACATAATATTTTCTCTCTTTTGTTATTTCTTCCTCTTATTTGATTATTTTTCTTTCTATCAACCTTTTTCACTTCTTTTCTTTATTTTTTCTTTCTTTCCTCTTATCATTTATTCTTTCTTTTCTTTCTTTCTTTTGTATCTTTTTCAATGTTTTTTCACTCCTCTATTATTATTTTTTTCTTGTATTCTTTAATTCTTTCTTCTTTTATTACTTTGCATTTCACTTTTTTCTACATTATCTTTATTTTATTTATTTTTATTTTTTTCTTCTTTCTTATCTGTCTTATCTATCTTATCTTTCTTATCTTTCTCCATTGCTTTTCTTTCCATCAATATTTATTTTCTATCCTTTCCTTTTATTCATGTGTTTTCTTCTTTTATTCCTCTTAAGTCTTTGTCACTAATTTTTTTTCTCCATTTTAACCTCTTTTCACCTTTCCTTACCTACCTTACTTTGCCTTGCCTTACCTAATCATTCTTTACCTTACCTGACTTATAAGTTTATCTTACATTGCCTTACCTTCTCTAATTTTTTCCTTACCTAACCTAACCTCTTCTTTCCTTACCTTACTGACCATACTTTTCCTTGCCTTACCTCATCTTTCTTTACCTTACCTGACTTATAAATGTACCGTGCATTGGCCTACCTTCTCCATTTTTCCCTACCTTACCTCTATCTCTACTTACCTAACATCGCCTTGCCTTACCTCATCTTTCTTTACCTTACCTGACTTCTTATTAACTTACCTCACATTTACCTTACTGTATCTATTATTTACCTACTTTATCTAATATCTTGTTACCTTATCTTACCTTACATCACCTTGCCCTACTTTCTCCTCCCTATCCTACACGACTTTTTTATTGCACCTTATATCACCTTACCTTACCTATCTTTGCCCCACCTTACCTAACCTCTTCTTACCTTACATCGCTTTACCCTCTTCTTTCCTCCCTCCTCCCTACCCGATCTGACCTCTTTTTTCAGTATATGTCTGGAATCTAGGTCAATATATTCTCTATGCTCGTATACCCGTGACAAGCGTTTATTTTCTGCTCTGGTTTTCAATAACAAAGGTGAACGCCCCGAGGAAACAGGCTACAAATATTCAACCGTCTGTATCTATTTTTATTTGCCCGTGCAGACTTTCGCTTATTTTCGGCCAATAGGTTTGATGCCAGAAATATGTGCGAGTGATGGTCTCAGTCTAGCATACCCAAGGCTGGTTGCTCTGCGGTTCCAGTTGTTATGATGTTAGTTAGGAGTGAGAAGTTAAGGGAGAGAAGTTAGGAGAAGTTAGGAGAGAAGTTGGGAGTAAGAAGTTAGGAGAGGTTACTTGGGAGTGAGAAATTAGGGATGAGAAGTTAGTAGTGGGAAGTTAATAATGGGAAGTTAGTAATGGGAAGCTAGTAATTTGAAGTTAGTAATAGGAAGTTAATAATGGGAAGTTAGTAATGGGAAGTTAGTAATGGGAAGTTAGTAATGGGAAGTTAGTAATGGGAAGTTAGTAATGGGAAGTTAGTAATGGGAAGTTAGTAATGGGAAGTTAGTAATGGGAAGTTAGTAATGGGAAGTTAGTAATGAGAAGTTAGTAATGGGAAGTTAGTAATGGGAAGTTAGTAATGGAAAGTTAGTAATGGAAAGTTAGTAATGGGAAGTTAGTAATGGGAAGTTAGTAATGGGAAGTTAGTAATGGAAAGTTAGTAATGGGAAGTTAGTAATTGGAAGTTAGTAATGGGAAGTTAGTAATGGGAAGTTAGTAATGGAAAGTTAGTAATGGGAAGTTAGTAATTGGAAGTTAGTAATGGGAAGTTAGTAATTGGAAGTTAGTAATGGGAAGTTAGTAATGGGAAGTTAGTAATGGAAAGTTAGTAATGGAAAGTTAGTAATGGGAAGTTAGTAATGGGAAGTAGTAATGGGAAGTTAGTAATGGGAAGTAGTAATGGGAAGTTAGTAATGGGAAGTAGTAATGGAAAGCTAGTAATGGGAAGTTAGTAATGGGAAGTAGTAATGGGAAGTTAAGATTGAGAAGTTAAGAATGAGAAGTTAAGAATGAGAAGTTAGAAATGAGAAGAGATATGAGAAGTTAGGAATGAGAAGTTAGGAGAGAGTAGTTGGGAGTGAAACATTAGGAGTGAGAAGTTACGAGTGGTTGTTCTTTAGTCTCAACAAGCGTAAAGCCATGCACTTGGGGCTCAGAAATAGTATAGTAACAATACATAAAACATGCGTGGAGTCTCTAAAGGTCGTACAAGAGAAAATGGATCATGAGTCAATGTCAGTAGTGATCTAAAACATACGAAGCTTGTAAAAAAAGCTGATATAGTACTCGTGTTCATCCCGAAGAATTGTGTGTGTAAAATATTTTGAGTAGAGACCTTGACTGGAAAACGCAGTGCAGCTCTGGCCTCTCATTACAAGTCGGATTACTCGAGACTAAAGCGACGCACTGCAAAAAAATGTATCATCGTTGAGGCCACAACCGCATGAAAAACTACCCAAAAGAGGAGAAAACTACTCAAGATATAAGAAGAGAAAAAAGATGTCTTCAAGTACCTCCATAAACACAATAATACCGATCACTCCAAATTTTAGAGCAATAAATTTACTAACGAGAAATTGAAATAAACGTCTATCATATCAAGGGAGGCGATGCAATAGAGATCGGTAATATATATTTTTTTTTCGTCAATTACAGCATCCGGCAGTGGGTTAACTTTTCAGCACAAGTAGTCGATACGAAGACTATTAACTTTGAAATCTCGTTGACCGTCATATACATCGTAGCAACATGCGTGAACTGAACATTACCGTAATTTAGTACTGAATATACTTTAATGCATTCCACAGGTTCCTAAGTGCCTAACGAAATGACTAAGGTCCATATATTTCAACGTATCGGTCTCCCATCACGACTATTTTCCAAGGACACGGAGAAGATTATTCGGGTTTTCATGGGTGTTTTTCCCGCTCAAGATGCTGAAGTTGGATAAAATTATCACTGGGATCACAAAGCAGTCCACGAAAATCCCAGCACTTCTACGAGAGGCTTGATATTTGCTAACCTGCGTCACGTCCCCTGCCTTTCCATGTTTCCACGTTTTCTCCTCGCGTCAACACCCTCACCTGCCCACCGCCGGCACACCTGGTCGTCATGGCAACCTCTCCCCTCCCTGCGTCACCATCACCATGGGGATGCCGCTCCAGCCGCCGCTTTGCTCTGTGGTTGTTGACGCCGAGCCCTGCCTTTTTTTTTTTTTCTTCTCAAGTTCTTCCTTCCTTGTGATGCTCTTTCTCTCAACATGATAGCCGGGTACTGTTTCTCCCCTCCCCTCTCTCTTCTTGTTGCTGTTATTGTTGTTGTTGTTGTTGTTGATGTCTTTCTTTTTCTCCTTGTATCTCTCTCTGTCCCTCTCTATCTGTCTTTGTCTGTCTGTGTCTGTCTTTGTCTGTCTGTCTTATCTACTCCTTTATAGTTTAGCAACAGTCCTGTCACCCGCCATCCGACGCGCGAACTGCACTACTTAGCCGACTAGGCAAGATTATAGCAGAAAGAATTTGCTGGAGGCCAGTCGGTCTTCATGGACATAGCACCTCCTTTTATTACCGAACACCGATTTCCTCAATATTCGGATAATTTTTTTATATCACATCGAAACAACGATGAGAAACTCTGCATCTCGACAGAAATTGAACGTGTGGGTAACCCTGGAGCGAGGCTCCTCCCTGGTGGACTCCATCAAGCTCTCGTGCAAGGACTCCACCTGCTGCCTGAAGAGGAGGCGTACGGTCGCCTCCGTCAAGCTCCCCGTGGAAGGCTGGTCTTGCGTCAAAGGGATTCAAGGCTGCCACGCCGAGGCTGAGCTGCGAGTGCCCTTGGCGAAGCTGTGCAAGAAAGACGGCAACGCGGCCGTCAGGGTGCAATGCGCCTCGCTTAGGAAGCCAGTCTTCACCTCTTCCATGCCGCTGGCCTGGCTGCTGAACAACATCAGCGGCCTCCACTTCTCTCTCTTCTGTGACGACGGGCCCGCCTTCACCAGCCTCCGGTGCAACGGGAGGCGGTGTGGCGAGCCCGTCCGGGCGGTGAGCCCTGCACCGCGTGCGGCCACTAACGGGGTGGCCAGGACCGATGAGGCTGATGCATGGGCAGCCTTTGAAGTGACGACCCATGATGACTGGTCCGTGGAGGCTGATGATTCATGGGCAGCCCCAGACTTGGTGACCTCTGTTGCTATGGTCGAGGCTGATGATTCATGGGCACCCGCCGAATTGGTGACCGCCATCACCGATGAGGCTGATGATACATGGGCACTCTTTGAAGCAATGATCCGTGATGATGAGGGTGATGTTCCATGGGCACTCCTTGAAGTGACGACCCGTGATGACTCGTCTGATGAGGGTGATGATACATGGGCACTCTTTGAAGCAATGATCCGTGATGATGAGGCTGATGTTCCATGGGCACTCCTTGAAGTGACGACTCGTGATGACTCGTCTGATGAGGGTGATGATTCATGGGCACTCTTTGAAGCAATGATCCGTGATGATGAGGCTGATGTTCCATGGGCACTCCTTGAAGTGACGACCCGTGATGACTCGTCTGATGAGGGTGATGATACATGGGCACTCTTTGAAGCAATGATCCGTGATGATGAGGGTGATGTTCCATGGGCACTCCTTGAAGTGACGACCCGTGATGACTCGTCTGATGAGGGTGATGATACATGGGCACTCTTTGAAGCAATGATCCGTGATGATGAGGGTGATGTTCCATGGGCACTCCTTGAAGTGACGACCCGTGATGACTCGTCTGATGAGGGTGATGATACATGGGCACTCTTTGAAGCAATGATCCGTGATGATGAGGGTGATGTTCCATGGGCACTCCTTGAAGTGACGACTCGTGATGACTCGTCTGATGAGGGTGATGATCCATGGGCACTCTTTGAAGCAATGATCCGTGATGATGAGGGTGATGTTCCATGGGCACTCCTTGAAGTGACGACCCGTGATGACTCGTCTGATGAGGGTGATGATCCATGGGCATCCGCCGAATCGGTGACCGCCATCACCGATGAGGCTGATGATCCATGGGATGCCCTCGAATTGATAACCAGTAATGACTGGTCTGATGAGGATGATGATCCATGGGATGCCCTCGAATTGATAACCAGTAATGACTGGTCTGATGAGGATGATGATCCATGGGATGCCCTCGAATTGATAACCAGTAATGACTGGTCTGATGAGGATGATGATCCATGGGATGCCCTCGAATTGATAACCAGTAATGACTGGTCTGATGAGGATGAGGATCCATGGGATGCCCTCGAATTGATAACCAGTAATGACTGGTCTGATGAGGATGAGGATCCATGGGATGCCCTCGAATTGATAACCAGTAATGACTGGTCTGATGAGGATGATGATCCATGGGCATCCGCCGAATCGGTGGCCGCCATCACCGATGAGGATGATGATCCATGGGATGCCCTCGAATTGATAACCAGTAATGACTGGTCTGATGAGGATGATGATCCATGGGATGCCCTCGAATTGATAACCAGTAATGACTGGTCTGATGAGGATGATGATCCATGGGCATCCGCCGAATCGGTGGCCGCCATCACCGATGAGGATGATGATTCATGGGATGCCCTCGAATTGATAATTATAACCAGTGATGACTGGTCTGATGAGGATGATGATTCATGGGATGCCCTCGAATTGATAATTATAACCAGTGATGACTGGTCTGATGAGGATGATGATTCATGGGATGCCCTCGAATTGATAATTATAACCAGTGATGACTGGTCTGATGAGGATGATGCCTTCCTGGACGTCACGGCCATCTGTGCTGTCGTTGTGTACATTGTCTTGCTTCACTAAGCAGCCTGGTAACACACTCACCAGTGACCCCCGGCGCAGGCGCGAGCCACATCGTGAGCCACACTCCCGGGGAGCGAGGCAACCTTCAGTGACCGTCGCTCTTATTACACCTTCAGGGGAGGAGCTCCAGCTGTATTTCTTATCTTATCAATGAAAACCTTTACAATAAAACTATTATCCTATTAATGAATTTACCTTACCTATTAATAATAGTGTGCCTATCACAGTGAAATTCACCACATGCACGACTGCCAAGTCTCTTCCATTCGTCTACCATTCTATTAGCAAACCAATTCCTGCCTGCATGTTTAACAAATCTATATTGATCTAACGACCCACGGCTAAGAGTGCATTATATTTTCTTACTTATCAAGATTTATTTGCGAATAGTTGCCATTCAAAAGAATTAAGAATATTTTATCTATTCCTTTATAGTTAACCAAATGGGCACATGTTTGACCGAGTTGAAAAACTTACTAAATTTTATGCTTTATTTTGGAATATACTGTTTTAGATGAATACATGCAGTTTTATGAAGCTTTTTCCCGCTTACAAGACCCACGAACATTTACATTTAACGGGGGACCCCTCGGGTATTAGTGGAGGGTCCCCGATGGACTGTGAGGTATACGGCCCTGCCTTCATGCGTGGCTACGAAGACCGCTTCAGATTTTACATAAGACAAACGATATCAAATGTTGGCCTTACCATGTAGCAAATAGTTTAGTAATAGTAGTAGTAGTAGCAGTAGTATAGTAGTACAATTAGTGGTAAATAAAGTAGTAGTAGTAGTAGTAGTAGTAGTAGTAGTAGTAGTGGGTGCCGGACACTCCCCCCTTAACATATTCCCTTTTGAACGCTTCCCCCTCCGGACATTTCCACTCATTCATCTATTTAATACGAGCGAAATAACAAATAAATGAATCGTAAAACAGATGACTAAAGAGAAGGAACATATAATAAACAAAACAAAAAACAGGATCAACACAACGAAATATGATAAAAAACACAAAATACTGAAAAAAAACTACGTAACTATCTAACTGAATATCTAACCAGCTAACTCATCCTAGCTGTCTGACAAGCTATTAACTATCTATTTAAGTACCTGCCTACCTGCCTGTTTTGGTGTGGTTGTTTGTTCAGCTTGGTGACCTAAATACAGAGAAAAGACTATAAACCAAGGACAAAACATTTCAATCCGGCCAATCCCAGTCCAGTCCATTCAAATCAATCAATCAATCAATCAATCAATCAAACAATCAATCAATCAATCACACTCTCTCTCTCTCTCTCTCTCTCTCTCTCTCTCTCTCTCTCTCTCTCTCTCTCTCTCTCTCTCTCTCTCTCTCTCTCTCTCTCTCTCTCTCTCTCTCTCTCTCTCTCTCTCTCTCTCTCTCTCTCTCTCTCTCTCTCTCTCTCTCTCTCTCTCTCTCTCTCTCTCTCACACACACACACACACACACCAATCCAATCTTACCTCGTTTTTCTTTTCCCGCGCTCTCTTTGGAAGTAAATTAACTGATCCAATATTAATAAACCATCCCAGGCGTGCAGTAACTCAGGGATCAACGCCTCTGGGAACGGACAGACGTAGCGGGAAATAATAAGCATAAACACTGGCGTTATGCACGGAAGTATTAGCTCATATAATGGATAGACTTTTTTAATTAACCTTGCAACAAAAAGAGCTTATAGAAATGACTACGAAAAGAAGAAAGAAAGGCTCATTACGCTATTTGGAATGAGAAATTATAGTGAAAAATACTGGAATTGATAGAAAAGAACACTAGGCAGTAATTATGATTAATAGTGATTTATATAAAAGTAAGAAATTATGAAATAGTTGACAGGCGAGTGTTTTTTTTTTTTGCAGTAAAGGAAGCAGCTCATGGTAAAAAACAAATAAAAAAACAATAAAGCCTATAAAGAAGTAGTGGCTAAATGAAAGCTTAATATATGGTGGAGCGGTGTCGTGATACTCCCCGCACGAAAGAGGTTAAGTCTTAGCCAGAAGGAAATGCAAACAAAGGAATGGCGACACTATGGTCCAGTTTTATAGTCCAGTACAGCAAATTTGTAGGATCGTATTATAAGACATTTCGTCGCCCAAGAATACATATTTGACAAGGTTTTCGTAGGAGTTGAGGGCATTTCCAAGAGTAGTTTTATGACCCCGGTAGTAGTTTGACCCTTCTTCTGTACCATTAACCTGAAGAAACATATTTGACAAGGCTTTCGTAGGAGTTGAGGGCATTTCCAGTAGTTTTATGACCCTGGTAGTTGTTTGACCCTTCTTCTGTACCATTAACCTGAAGAAACATATTTGACAAGGTTTTCGTAGGAGTTGAGGGCATTTCCAGGAGTAGTTTTATGACCCCGGTAGTAGTTTGACCCTTCTTCTGTACCATTAACCGAAGAAACATATTTGACAAGGCTTTCGTAGGAGTTGAGGGCACTTCCAGGAGTAGTTTTATGACCCCGGTGGTAGTTTGACCCTTCTTCTGTACCATTAACCTGAAGAAACATATTTGACAAGGCTTTCGTAGGAGTTAAAGGCACTTCCAGGAGTAGTTTTATGACCCTGGTAGTAGTTTGACCCTTCTTCTGTACCATTAACCTGAAGAAACACTCATTAGAACCCGACTGACCCCCTCTTTGACCTTTAGAAATAGCTGATGTGAGAAGCGAAAGTGTCTAATTATACCGACCGTAAGCTTCCCAACCAAACACAAAATAAGACGAAAATTCCTTGTACGAAAGCTCTAGTGTTTGGCGTTGATACAAAAAGGAGGAAATTATAGGAAACCACACTGGAAATCTCTTTAGCATCTGGCATGGAGTAGAAATAGCGAATCATTGTGGAGAATATAGTTTGGTTTTGGCGCTTACAGTGACTCGGTGTTGGACTGTCGAGCTGGCCCTATGTATTTTTAAGAAGTAAAGTTGATATGCATAACTTCCCATTACTAACTTCCCATTACTAACTTCTCATTGCTAACTTCCCATTAATAACTTCCCATTACTAACTTCCCATTACTAACTTCTCATTACTAACTTCCCATTACTAACTTCTCATTACTAACTTCTCATTACTAACTTCCCATTACTAACTTACCATTACTAACTTCTCATTACTAACTTCTCATTGCTAACTTCCCATTACTAACTTCCCATTACTAACTTCCCATTACTAACTTCCCACTACTAACTTCTCATTACTAACTTCTCATTGCTAACTTCCCATTACTAACTTCCCATTACTAACTTCTCATTACTAACTTCCCATTACTAACTTCTCATTACTAACTTCCCATTACTAACTTCCCATTACTAGCTTCCCATTACTAACTTCCCATTACTAACTTCTCATTGCTAACTTCCCATTACTAACTTCTCATTGCTAACTTCCCATTACTAACTTCTCATTACTAACTTCCCATTACTAACTTCTCATTGCTAACTTCCCATTACTAACTTCTCATTGCTAACTTCCCATTACTAACTTCTCATTGCTAACTTCCCATTACTAACTTCCCATTACTAACTTCTCATTACTAACTTCCCATTACTAACTTCCCATTACTAACTTCCCATTACTAACTTCTCATTGCTAACTTCCCATTACTAACTTCCCATTAAATAAGCCAGAATAAACAACTCTCCATGCCTGCATATATTCCCCTCCTCACCATTCACACCTCCTCCTTTTCCACATCACAGCCTTTCTCACTCAACGAAGGAAAAATAAATTAAGTATGGTTCCCTATTTACATACATCAGCATAATAAACCAGCATAAACAACCCTCCAAGCCTGCATATATTCCCTTCCTCACCATCCATACCTCTCCCCCTTTGCCACATCGCAGCCTTTTTCACTCAACGAAGGAAAAATAAATTAAGTATGGTTCCCTATTTACATACATCAGCATAACAAGGTAGCGTAAACAACCCTTCAAGCCTGCATCTATTCCACATCACAGCAAATCAATAAAAATCACCTTTCTTACATACGTTAACCCGGTAGCAGCGACGGGCCAAATTTGTGGCTTTACCGTGTACCAGCGATGGGCCAAATTTTTTGCCATGATATAAACCCCCAAAAATAGACGATGCATAAACTGATCACATGTGCGTTGATATATATTATGAAGTGGTTTGCGTGAGAGATGATTTTTTCTCATTAATTCGCTTAGAGGGGCCTTTAACGAAACATGATCCCCGCAGCTACCGGGTTAACAAAGGAACCTAGCATAAGAAGCCTCTGAACCAGCATCCCTCCCTCCCTACACCACCAAGATCTCACTCCGTTTTCCCCATCCCGTACACAAATACCAAACCAAAAAGAAATAATTACGTTGAAATGCGAGGCTCGTTTCCGGATCGCCCGCGGGACAGGTGATATTAAAGGTAAACAGCAGCAACAGGAACCCTTCTCCAGGTGTTTACTCAGGTCACTAGGCAAACAGGTGAGCCTTAATTAGCGCGAAGGTGTGGTCTGTTTAATGATCTGGAAGGGGGGACAGGTGGAGGGCATTGAATTACCTGTGGAGGGAGAGTTAGAGAGATGGAAGGAAGGAAAAGGATATGGAGTAGATAGGAGAAAGGAAGGATAAAGAAAAAAAGGGACAGGGAAAAGAGATGGAAAGGGAATATACTGGGAAAGAAGAAAGGATAAAAGGAAAGTTTGAGTGATGGACGGAATGAAAGAGAAAAAAGATGGAAAGGGAATAGATTGGGAAAGAGGGAAGGATATAGGGAAAGTTTGAGTGATGGAGGGAAGGAAAGGGAAAAGGAATAGAATGTGGAAGAGGGAGGGAGGAGGGAAAAAAAGGGAGTGAGTGAAGGATCGAAGGAAGGGGAAAGGGAACTGAATGAGAAAAAGGAAAGGAGAAAGGGGAAAATGAGAGAGGGATAGAAGAAAAGGGAAAGGGGGTAGATTAGGAAAAAAGGGAGGGAGAAGGGAGAAAGGAAATTTTTTGAGTGATAGAAGGAAGGGAAGGGAAAGCGAATAGATTAAGGAAAAGGAGGGAAGAAGGAAAGGGAAAGGGGGTAGATTATGAAAAAAGGGAGGGAGAAGGGAGAAAGGAAAATTTTTGAGTGATAGAAGGAAGGGAAGGGAAAGGGAATAAATTAAGGAAGAGGAAGGAAGAAGGAAGACAAGGGGGAATTTGAGGAATGGAAGGAAGGAAATTTAAAGAGAAAACACATGGGAAGAGGAAGACAGAAGGGAGAACAGGAGAGTTAGAGGTGTAGAGGAAGAAAAGGAAAAGGAATGGACAAGCACACACCACCCTCCAAAATAAAGAGATAAGTAAAAAATAAAAATGGATATGGACATGAGTGGAAGACAAAGGATAACAAAACTCGGACAAAATAATACCGAAAAGCACATAAAAAAAAAAACACAGAAAACTAAAAGAGAGAAATGAAGAAAACTCAGAAAATAAAAGAGGGAAATGAAGGAAACTCAGAAAATTTAAAAAAGAGAAATGAAGAAAACTCAGAAAATCAGAAAAAAAGAAAAGAAGAAAATTAAAAGAGAGAAATCTAAAAATAAAAAGAGAAAAGAAAAAAATTCAAAATATTAAAAAAAGAAATGAAGTAAATTATTAAAAAAATGAAGAAAACTCAGAAAATTAGAAAAAAAGAAACGAAGAAAACTTAGCAAATTAAAAAAAAGAGAAATAAAGAAAACTCAGAAAATAAAAAAAGAAATTAAGAAAATTAAAAAAGAAAAATGAAGAAAACTCAGAAAATTAAAAAAAAAGAAATTAAGAAAACTCAAAAAATGTAAAAAATATAGAAATGAAGAAATCTAAAAAAAATAAACAAGGGAAATGAAAAACTCAGAAATAAAAAAAGAGAAATAACAAAAAACGAAAAAATAAATAGATAAGCTAAAAATAATAAAAAAAAACTAAAAGAAAATGCAAGAACGTAGTTAAACACGAGAACAAAAACGAATAAAAAAACGAAAAAAAGAGAAACGAGAGAGAAAAAAAAAAACAAA
The DNA here is from genome assembly GCF_024679095.1 of Eriocheir sinensis. Lineage (NCBI taxonomy): Eukaryota > Metazoa > Arthropoda > Malacostraca > Decapoda > Varunidae > Eriocheir > Eriocheir sinensis. The sequence continues at coordinate 13,025,077 of NC_066528.1, forward strand.
GACAAATGAAATACGAGTGAAAAAAAAGAAAAGAGAATAATCCTGGAATGCGGCAAGAAAGGACGTTCATTGCGTATTCATAAATTGCTGTATTAGGGAAAAATATACACACCAGCGAGGCCGTGAGGAGGTAAAAACAGGAGGAGGAGGAGGAGGCAAAGGAGGCGGAGGCTGAGGTGGAGGCGGAGAAGGAGAAGGAGGAGGAGGAGAGGAGAAGGAGGAAGAAGAGGAGGCGGAGGAGGAGGTTGAGGAGGAGGAGGAGGCGGAGGAGGAGGCGGAGAAGGAGGAGGAGGCGGAGGAGAAGGAAGAGGACCAGAAGGAGAAGGAGAAGGTAGAGGAGGAGGAGTAGGAGGAGCAGGAAGAGGAGGAAGAGGAAGTTGAGGAGGAGGAGGCAGAGGCGGAGAAGGAGGAGGAGGAGGAGGCGAAGGAGGAGGAGCAGAAGGAGAATGAGGAGTAGTAGTAGTAGGAGGAGGAGGAGGAGCAGGAAGAGGAGGAAGAAGAACTGGAGGGGGAGGAGGAGGAGGGAAGAGGAAAAGGTAAGGAAAATAAAGGTAAGAGGAAGAGAAAGAAGACGAAGCAGAGGAGGCAAAGGAGGAGAGAGGAAGAGGATGAGGAGTAGAAAGAGGGGGGGGGGGTAGGAAAAGGAGAAGGAGGAGGAGGAGCAGGAGGAATATAAATTGAATAAAAAAACAAACGGCCACTAGAGGACTTTTGGGTAAGTAATGAAGGAATTTTGATCATCTGTTGCCTTTTTTGTGTAATGTATAAGAGGAAAGAACGAGGAGGAAGAGGATAAGTCTACAAGGACACATGAATAGGGTAAGTATACAAAGACATGTGAATCAGTGGGAAGGCGGTGGTTGAGTGGTTAGCGTGCTGGGCCACCATTCATCACGCCATGGACAACGTCGATTCGAATCCCCACGCTACCACCTGGGATTTTTCAGTCACCGCCGAGTGGCCTAAGACTATCCACATGCTGTCCAGAAAACCACCCATCAACCCGGACTCTAGAAGAAACCGTCCAGTGAATCAAGAATGAGTTCCGGGGGGCAGCATGAACCAAACATATCTGGCGCAACTATAAAAAAAAAAATTGTCTGCACCATGACGGGCTTGGGTCGACCACCAGCTAGGCCCCTGAAGAAAGCCTACCCGCGCTATAGGCTGAGATGTAAAAAAAAATCTAGTTATAACTCTGTGTGGGATAAAACCACTGGGAATGAGGAGCTCCTGGGGCAAAACCAAGGTCCGATCGTTTGGAGGCTTGCTGGGTGACATAGTTCAATCTGTTCATGCGGGGACAATGAGGTGACCAAAAGTTTCAAATACGTAGGTAGCGTAGTGGATAAAATAACTGGGTCTTGCCGGGAATTCACTCGACGAACTGGCCTGGCCCACAGTGTTATGTTAGTTTAGTTTGTTTCGTTTAAAGGATGTAATAATTAGCTTCTCTTTTTTTTGCAAGTTTTTCATTGATGTTTTCATTCCCGTGTGTGACCCCAATGTGCGTGTTAGTTTTGTCTTCTGTGTCTAGGTTTCTTTTATTTATTTATTTATTTATTTATTTATTTATTTATTTATTTATTTTAGAACTGAATCATGTCACTGTGATCTTGTCGGTGGATGTTTGTTGGTAATGGTTGGTAATGTTTATTATATTTTTTCTACTACTACCTACTACTACTACTACTACTACTACTACTACTACTATATCTACGACTACGGCTACTGCTACTACAACTACGACTACTACTACAACTACGATGACGACGACTCTGACCACGACTATATCTACTTCTACTACCGTCGACCACGACTACTAAGACGACAACTACTATACTACAACAACACAGAATGGGTCTTATTGGCTGACATTAATAAACTCCGTATTAATTGTATAGAACTCAAATAGAATTCTCAGAACTCTTTCAAACAAAATCAAAATACTTATTCTGAAGAACATACGCGAGAACAGACGCTTAAAAATATTTGTACTTATTTTGTTATCATATATTCACTTTCTGCAGTAACGGAAGGAACACAGAAAAAAAAACTTTAAAAAAACTCTCCTGAACCAGATTATAAATAAAAAGCAGTATAAGCGAAACTGAATTATTCCTGTGAGCATGTCGCGGCCTTCTTCAGGGCGGAAGTTTTCTCGAGGAATCAATAGAATGGCTGCAGGCAAGGGCGTATCCCCCCGACTTGTTGAGGGTTCCCAGTGGCGAGGAGGAGGAGGAAGAGAAGGAGGAGGAGGAAGAGAAAGAGAAAGAGAAAGAGAAAGAGAAAGAGGAGGAGGAGGAGGAAACATGGAAACATGGACTAGCAGGCAGCAGAAAGCCTGTTGGCTCATGACTAGGCTGCCTGCGTTCAGTGATTTAATCAATCCGTTTGCCGTAGGAGTGGCTTGCAGGGAAGGATTAAAGCACTTGTGCACCTACTCTTGGGTACGTTCAGTTCACTCCCGATGCAGCAAAGTGGCGATCAATGCGTTTCTTGAATGAGTTGATGCTCTCTGCGCTAACCACTTCTGCAGGGAGGCTGTTCCAGTGGCGAACAACTCTATTCGAGAAATAACTCCTGCCGATGTCTGTATTGCATCGCTTTGCTTGAATTGTTTTTCCGTTGTTTCTTGTTCTCAGGTTAGTTTGCAGCGTGAAGAGCCTGGAGTGATCAACGTTGCTGAGCTTGTTCAGGTACTTAAAGACTTGTATCATGTCTCCCCGCAGTCGTCTCTTTTCCAACGTGAAGAGGTTGAGTCGCTCGAGTCGCTCTTCATAGGGCTTCGTCCTCAGTGATGGTATCATCTTCGTGGCGCGGCGCTGTACTCTCTCAAGTAATTCAATGTCTTTCCTGTAATTTGGAGACCAGAATTGCACGGCGTATTCCAGGTGGGGCCTTACCAGCGAATTATACAAAGATAACATAACTCCCGGCGTCTTGTATTCGTAGTTCCTCGAATTGAACCCAAGCATTGTATTGGGAAGAGGAGGAGGAGGAGGAGGAGGAGGAGGAAGAGGAAGAGGAAGAAGAGGAGGAAGAGGAGGAGTGGAAATCTCGAACAGAAAGAATTATACGTATACTACAACAACTATCATTACTAATACCACCACTACTACTACTACTACTACTACTACTACTACTACTACTAAACCTACCTCTATTCCAACTACTTCTACCACCACTTCTAATACTTCTAACGGTTTTGCTACTAATTTTGCTACTGCCACCACTACGAGAGAGTGAGAGAGAGAGAGAGAGAGAGAGAGAGAGAGAGAGAGAGAGAGAGAGAAAGAAAAGAAAAGGAAAAGAAAAGAGAAGAAAAGAGAAAGAAAGAAAAAGAAACGAAAAAAAGGGATAAGGAGAGAGAGAGAGAGAGAGAGAGAGAGAGAGAGAGAGAGAGAGAGAGAGAGAGAGAGAGAGAGAGAGAGAGAGAGAGAGAAGGAACTTTTCTTACAAATAGTTTTCTTTCCTTCAAGTTACTATTACCTACTTATGACTTACTTATCACTTACTTATATACAGCCACACACACTTCTCTCTCCTCATCTCTTCGGGGGGTGCCGAGAAACCCCCATCAACCAAAATGTCAACCGTATCATAGATTATTAGGAAGAGTGACGCTTCAACACTATTTAGGCCTATCGTCTCTTCCTCCTCTCCATTACTTCTCATTTTCCATTTCCTCGTCCTCCTCCTCCTCCTCCTCCTCCTCCTCTTCCTCCTCCTCCTCCTCCTCCTCCTCCTCCTCATTCCTCTTTGTATGACGTTCTTCTCTGGCTTGCTATCTCCTCTTTCTCCCCTCCATGTCTCCTATTCTCCCTTCAAGGTCTGTGGTATCGCATTTCCTTGCCCTCCTTCTTTTTCCTCACTTGCTCCATCCCTCTCTTCCTCCCTCCCTTCCTCCCTCCATGTCACACTCCCTAGAATTCAGCCTTTCCAACTGTCCCCTTACCCTGTCCACCAGCCATTTTTGTTTCTCTTTCTCTCTCTCTCTCTCTCTCTCTCTCTCTCTCTCTCTCTCTCTCTCTCTCTCTCTCTCTCTCTCTCTCTCTCTCTCTCTCTCTCTCTCTCTCTCTCTCTCTCTCTCTCTCTCTCTCTCTCTCTCTCTCTCTCTCTCTCTCTCTCTCTCACACACACACACACACACACACACACACACACACACACTTCCTTCACCTTAATATCCGCTAAAGTAGAAATGCAAAGTCTTGGAGGCCATTCGATTTCAGGTAATTTAGCTTTAAGAACAGACCAGCTAGTATGGACTATAGGGGCTGTGTGGTCTGGATATCTATGTAAATTTATGTAAATCTCAGGTAGGAAATAGGGCAGGAGGGCAAGAAGCGAAGCGAATCCTCTCAGCTATTACAACTTTGATTACTTTTTTAGGGTCCAATTTTCTAACTTAGCCTCGTTCAAACTTGGCGAATGTATAATTAGTTGGTGGAAAATGATAGAAAAATGCATAGAGTAGCTAAAAAGAGGGTAATATGAGAGGGAGATATATTTGTAGCCCCTTGTGTGTGTGTGTGTGTGTGTGTGTGTGTGTGTGTGAGGGTGTCTGTCTCTCTGTGTCTTTACGTGTCTGCCCAGTCATACTAAACACACTTAAAACTCCAAGAACTTCCCACTGAATTGAATATGTCCGTAGCTACCCCTAATGTGCTTCCAAGAGATCATTATATAAGTTACTGTGTTAATACTAAGATACACTTCCACCACTCTGAAACCTGCTCGGACCCAACTCAGAAACCGACAACAACATAGCCAGCAATAGTCGCGGATCAAGGACTTCGCATATAACGTTAAGAAAACCGTATTGTCTTCATCCAAAACTGACCCTTACTCTTTTTTTGCCTCTCATTCTATTTCATCTACAGGTGCAGTATATAGCTTTTTTTTTTGTTTCTTTTTGTATTGCCCTTCAGCTGCCTCCTCTGCGGTATAAAGAAAATCAGCCAAAATTTTCCTCGACAGCTTCACATTTCTACACTCTAATTTACCTGAAGTTCATTACACCTGGAATTCACGTGAGCCGATAATCTACCTGTTCGGAGTACCTGCTTATAAAGTCCTCCCACCTCTACATCAGCGAAACCCGTAGGTGGAGGTCTCAACGAAGTACTGATAGAGCTAAGAACGTATCGATGGCGGTGTTGGAACTTGTGTTGGAAGTGAATCTATAAATACTGAGATTCAAGACCAAAATAATGCGGATAGAGGGAGATTAAAAGGAGGTTCAGGCTGTGGTGGTTGTTTATGGTGGTGGTGATGGTTATGGTAGTGGTGGTTGTGGAGGTATGTAATGGCATCCAACCCCCCACCCACCCACACACACACACACACACACACACACACACACACACACATACACATACACGGGTCAAGGCGGAGGAAAGAGGCAGGAGATTACCGTAACAAAGGGGAGCTTCCGGCCGCCTGAAGCGTCGTGTGTCCAAGGAGGGGAGCGTCTCGAGGCCCTTCAAGACACAATCGTGGCTCCTTACTTATGCAGTGTCCGGGCCTGAGGGAGAGGGCGTCAGGTGTGCACTTCTAGAACTCGATCTTGAACTCGCCGTCAGGATCGCGAAGTATGGGATTCGATCATTCATTTTTTGTCATCCCACTCTGTCTGCCTTACCAGTTGGAGCATAATGCAGGAAAAAAGGGGAAAAATGTATATATGTGAGAAAACAATATTTGAAAAGTATAAGGTCGAAATGTAAGAAAATGAATTTGAAAGGAATGGCACGTGGGCAGCAAAATACAGGGAGGCACTTTTCAAGCTCAACCTCCCCGAGCTGTTTTCACTCATTTTCTCTCCTTGCTGCTCATGCTTCTTTCTTTGGGTAGCCGGGGGCTCTATTCTCTCATTACTCATGCATCCCTGCCCGGCGGCCAGCGGTCAGACCAGCCACTGATTTGGATTGGTTTCGGGAGAGGGTTGCGCCCCCTTATCCCGCCCCACCCCACCCACCCACCCCCCAAAAAAACGCCCACTAGCCACGAGCAAGATAAAAAGTAGAAGCAGAGATCTGTTTTTGCTGCGGGGGCTTGACCATTTGCCGAGCTTCCTTCATGTATCCGCACTGACGAGCGCTGGGCGAAGCCTACGAGTGGCTCGTGCTCTCTGTCCTTCTCTTTGACTTGATACATGGATACTGAAAAGTGGCTTGGAGAGGCGGATTGATGCCTTTGGTAACAAGTGGCTACACAGAATCATGGGATACCGCAATACTGACTGTCAAATTACTCCGTGAGACATATCCGAGGCCTATTACCTGCATAGTCCTTCAACGCCAACTCCTGATACACGGGCATGTGACATGCTACCCAGAAGTTGACCCTGCTCATCGGGTTGTTTTTATATAAGACAACCTCAAGTGAAGGACACGAATAGGGCGCCCACAGAATTAGTGTTTTAAGCAAGTCGATAGATCCTACCATGAGGTGCTTAGGATGGGAAGGGGCCTGCATGGAGACTTGCCCGGAGGCATACTTCCCAAGTCTGTACGGGTATGTGGTGCCTGGCCTCCCACAGCCAATCACCGCTGTTCCAGCTCGTGACGTCTCATGTGGGCGGAGCTTAGGAGACCGCTGTAAAATAAAATATTTTGTCTTCCAAAACAAGACTATCGTTCTGTACCGTCTCCGCAGTCTCTCTCCCCCCAGTTGTTGTCTGTCCCATATACCGGCCTTGTCACCCTCGTATGGTATGGCATCTCATCTGTGGGGGGGCTCCTCCAGCTCTTTCTGGAAGAGTGGAGCCAAAAGCTCTTCAAGCTCTCATCTCCTTCTCTCTCCTCCTCATACCTCTAGCTTCTATTCCGCCGCAATGTTGCCTCTATCTTCTATCGATATCTTATTTCCCTCCACTTCTGCTTCTTCTCTTGCTAACTGCATGCCTCCCCCCCCCCCAGCCCGCGGCACTCATGCACTCGACTTTCTATCCTCCAAAGTCCAAACCCCTTATGCAACCCTTTAACCAGCATCTTCACTCTCACATCCCTCAACTCTGTAACCTCCTTCACTTCATCTGTATTCATTTCCTCTCCTGCCTCCTCCTGCCCAAACTTCACTCTCAGAACAGGAGGACCTCCTTCCCCACCTCCTTATCTTTCTTTTATCTTTGGATTTTACTTTTTTTTTTTTTTTAGCTTTTACTTTTGTTACTTTTTTTTTTTTTTTTTGTTGCCTAAAAAAAAAAAAAATATATATATATATATATATATATATATATATATATATATTAGGGAAGCACAAATAATAATATTAAATTCGGCCCTGATTACACCTAGTTACCATGGAGTATTATTACGCAAAAATTAATCTCAATGTAACTGTTATTCTGAGGGATTCTTTCTCCTTCTTTTCCTCCTCCTCCGCTTCCTGTGTTCTAACTTATCGTGGCAGGAAGCGAGATAGTTCCCAGATGTGTGTTATCTGACTTTAGCCTTACAGGACAGAGGTTCCTTCGACGCTTCGCAGGAATGATGGATTTCCTAAGTCATTTTATCAACGGAAATTCACCCACTGACAGGAGCTAGAAAATTCATAAAAAAAAATGCCCACATGGGATAAAATATAGCTCACATGTATTACACTTTATTCTTTGGTTGCATGATGGTTCATACTACTTTGAAACTTTAGCTCAGGCACAGTTCCTTCCCTCCTTACCTTAACATCCCATCCCAGCAATATGTTACTTATTTTTATCTCATCTCACATCACAGATTAACTACCAATATTCATGCAGTTTCTCTGGATCCAAGTCCCGTGACTGTGCTCACTATGATTCCCTTGTTGTTCGTGTTCCCCTGCTGCCCGTGCACGGGTCGGCTGTGCACACGTGCCTCTCTCCACTTGCGGTTTTCATGAGGCCCAAAGCTCGTAAACGCCGCCTTGCCCGCCATATTCCCGACGAATGTGAATTTCCGTTGATAAAATGACTTAGGAAATCCATCTCTCCTGCGAAGCGTCGAAGGAGCCTCAGTCCTGTAAGGCTAAAGTCAGATAACACACATCTGGGAACTATCTCGCTTCCTGCCACGATAAGATAGAACACAGGAAGCGGAGGAGGAGGAAAAGAAGGAGAAAGAAACCCTCAGAATAACAGTTACATTGAGATTAATTTTTGCGTAATAATACTCCATGGTAACTAGGTGTAATCAGGGCCGAATTTAATATTATTATTTGTGCTTCCCTAATATATGCATATATATTACGATAGTCTTGTTTTGGAAGACAAAATATTTTATTCTCCAGCGGTCTCCTAAGCTCCGCCCACATGAGACGTCACGAGCTGGAACAGCGGTGATTGGCTGTGGGAAGCCAGGCACCACATACCCGTACAGACTTGGGAAATATGCCGCCCGGAGTGACCCCTGGGTGTGCCGTCGCATTGTGGGCGAGACGACAGGTCCCTCAGCGTCACTTAACTCGACGCTTAACTGACTGATTAACTGAAAAGAGGCTACGGAATATCAGCTTGCTTGAGAGGGAAGGGAATGTTAGTCCGATAGAATGGAAAAATAAAACTATGGAAAAGATGCATGAAGAAAACTCCCAAAATGTTTATAGAAAATGTGTAGTAACGAAGAGAGAAGGAAGAAAAGGAAAGGAAAAGAGAGAGAGAGAGAGAGAGAGAGAGAGAGAGAGAGAGAGAGAGAGAGAGAGTGTGTGTGTGTGTGTGTGTGTGTGTGTGTGTGTGTGTGTGTGTGTGTGTGTGTGTGTGTGTGTGTGTGTGTGTGTGACGTATGTTTTATAATACTGACATACCTTTTTTTTTATTAGTGGCATGCACCTCAATATTCCATCTATTTTAACATTACCAGAGCACTTATCTTCCTCTTCTTCCTCACCTACTTCCCTCACCTACTCGTCTCCTCCTCCTCCTCCTCCTCCTCCTCCTCCAGATTGTTCGGTAATTCGATACATTTCTCTCCTAAGGCTGCAGGAGTTAAGCCGTGTGGTGGAGTAGTAGTAGTAGTAGTAGTAGTAGTAGTAGTAGTGGGAGGAGGAGGAGGAGGTGGAGGAGAAGGAGGAGGAGGAGGAGGAGAAGGAGGACGAGGAGCAGGAAGAGGGGTTGGTGGTAGGGGGTACTGGCAGGGTGAGGTAGGGACAAGTATGGAAAAAAAAACAGTAAATAAAAACGCCTTAGGGATAGGTGAAGCGGAGATGAGGCAGGAAAGGGTATATGAGGCTGGGGGATTGGCGAGGAAGGAAAGGGAAGGCAACGGAAGGGAAGGGAAGGGAAGAGAAATGAAGTTATTGGAAGGGAAGGGATAGCAAGAAAATGAACAAGAGGGGAAGGAAAGTTTTGGGAGGGAATGTGAATAGAAGGATAGGGAAGGGAAGGAAAGAAAAGAGAAGAGCAGGGAAGGGAAGGGAAGGGAATGAAAGGGAAGGGAAGGGAAATGAAGTTATTGGAAGGGAAGGCATAGCAAGAAAATGAACAAGATGGGAAGGAAAGTTTTGGGAGGGAATGTGAATAGAAGGATAGGGAAGGGAAGGAAAGAAAAGGGAAGAGCAGGGAAGGGAAGGGAAGGGAATGAAAGGGAAGGGAAGGGAAATTAAGTTATTAGAAGGGAAGGGATAGCAAGAAAATGAACAAGATGGGAAGGAAAGTTTTGGGAGGGAATGTGAATGGAAGAATAGGGAATGGAGATGAAGAGAAGGGATGGGAAAGAAGATGAAAGGAAAAGGAAGGAAAGGGAAGGGAAGACAAGGGAAAGAGGAGAGAAAGAACAGAAAGAGAATGAGAAGAAAAAGAAGACTGAGAAGCAAACCGCAATAAAGAAAAGCGTGGGAAGGGAGGGGAAGAAAGAGGAAGGGAAGAAGAAGAAAAAGACTGCAAATGGAAAGGCAAGGGAAGGAGGAGGGAAAGAATATGAAGAAGATGAAAAGAGAAGAAAAGATAGGGATGTAAATAGCAAATAAAGAAAAGCGTAGGAAGGAAAGGGAAGAGAAAGGAAGGAAAGGGAAGAACTGTAGAGGGAAAGGAAAGGAGAGGACAGGAAGATTATTCAAATTTTATACAGACCTGGCAATTTAGCTTTTTGTTGATGCGTTATGATGACAATGATGATGGCAATAATAATAATAATAATAATAATAATAATAATAATAATAATAATAATAATAATAATAATAATAATAATAATAATAATAATAACCAGACCAACAACAACAACAACAATCATCATCCGCTAATACTAGGCCACTTCAGAGCAAAGGCCTTTCCCAACGTCCTCCATCCCTCACTGTCTTATGTTAGTGTGCTCATCCTTTTACGACAAACGCTTTAATATCTTTTCTCTACTTAGTCCTCTTATATTCTTTCCCTTGCCTTCCCTTCCCTTCCTATTTTTTCCTTCATATTCCTTCCCACCATTTACCTTTCATTCTCTCTCCCTTCATTCCATTTCCCCTTCATTCCTTTCGTTCCCTTTCCTTTCCTTCCTTTTCTTCCCTTTCATCCCTTCCCTTCACATTCCCTTCCATCGCTTCCTTCTGCCTTGTCTTGTATAATTCCTGGGTTGTCATTCTGTTCGGTTGTCTGTCTGTCATTTTCATGCACTATATGTCCCACGCACGTTCATTTCCCTGTTTCGCCATGTCATTTGCAGCATCTCTTTCTTCCTGTCTATTCCTCTGTTAATCTGTTCCTATTTGTTACTTAGGTTATCTGTCTGTCATCAGTTCATGCGCCACAAGACCTATACAAGTCCATATCCTGTTCTTAATTGCCATCAGGAAATCTTCTACTTTTGTGTGTTAACTTTCTTTTTGAGCTCGCTTCTTGTTTCTCTATGTCATGTTCAGCCTCTCTCTATTCCTCTATTCTTCTATTCCTCATTGTTACTACAGTTCTTTGTTTATCAGCTTCCATTGTTATCTCACTTCCTGTTTCTCCTTGCCGTATCCAGCATCTCTATTTCCTCTTTGATACTTCAGCACTCAATCTGTTAATCAGTTTCACGCATTATCTACATTCGGAAGTCCATTTCCTCTTATTATTTGGTATCAGAATATCTTACTTTTACGTGTTCACTTCCTTTGTGAGCTCACTTCCTGTTTCTCCATGTAATATCGATGATTGGAACAGGCCAGGCAGATATTTAATGCGTGTTGATAGGATAGATACATTCAGGAAAAGCTTAGCTGAATTCATGGAGAGTGAGTGAAGGTGGGGTTAGGTTCACAGGAGCTGCCTTGCATAGGTCTACCAGCCACCTGCAGACTCCTTATGTTCGCATTCCTCTTTGCTCATTTGGCCTGGTTTTCTGTTCCTCTTTAATCACTTGGCTTGGTTTTCTATTCCTCTTTGTTCACTTGGCTTGGTTTTCTGTTCCTCTTTAATCACTTGGCTTGGTTTTCTATTCCTCTTTGTTCACTTGGCTTGGTTTTCTGTTCCTCTTTAATCACTTGGCTTGGTTTTCTATTCCTCTTTGTTCACTTGGCTTGGTTTTCTGTTCCTCTTTGCTCACTTGGCTTGGTTTTCTGTTCCTCTTTGCTCACTTGGCTTGGTTTTCTGTTCCTCTTTAATCACTTGGCTTGGTTTTCTGTTCCTCTTTAATCACTTGGCTTGGTTTTCTATTCCTCTTTGTTCACTTGGCTTGGTTTTCTGTTCCTCTTTGCTCACTTGGCTTGGTTTTCTGTTCCTCTTTAATCACTTGCCTTGGTTTTCTATTCCTCTTTGTTCACTTGCCTTGGTTTTCTGTTCCTCTTTGTTCACTTGCCTTGGTTTTCTGTTCCTCTTTGTTCACTTGCCTTGGTTTTCTGTTCCTCTTTGTTCACTTGCCTTGGTTTTCTGTTCCTCTTTGTTCACTTGCCTTGGTTTTCTGTTCCTCTTTGCTCACTTGCCTTGGTTTTCTATTCCTCTTTGTTCACTTGCCTTGGTTTTCTGTTCCTCTTTGCTCACTTGCCTTGGTTTTCTATTCCTCTTTGCTCACTTGCCTTGGTTTTCTGTTCCTCTTTGCTCACTTGCCTTGGTTTTCTGTTCCTCTTTGCTCACTTGCCTTGGTTTTATGTTCCTCTTTGTTCACTTGGCTTGGCGTTCTCTTCTTTTTTGTTCACTTGGCTTTCTGTTCCTCTTTGCTCACCTGCCTTGGTTTTCTATTCCTCTTTGTTCACTTGCCTTGTTTTTCTGTTCCTCTTTGCTCTCTAAGTTTGGTGTTCTCTTCCTCTTTGACAGCTTGTAGCGGCGGGCGGGACTTGAACCACTTGTCTAGTTATTATTATTATCTTCTTTACAGCAAGGGAGACAGCTCAAGGGGAAAAAAACATTATTGGACATTACCTTCGCTTAAACACAACTAACTTCATCACTCAACAAAACATTAATGATACCGCCACCGTCACCATCGCAACAGCAACAACAACAACAACAACAACAACAACAACAACAACAACAACAACAACAACAACAACAACAACAACAACACATCACAACGCCCACTCCACCACACACTACCACCACACAACTCACACCGCCACCATAGCAACCATAACAACAACAACAGCAACAACAACAACAACAACAACAACAACAACAACAACAACAACAACAACAACACAATCACATCACCCACTCCACCACACACTACCACACAACTCACACCACCACCACAACAACCACAACAACAACAAAACAACAACTACCACAACAACAACACACTCACACCACCCACTCCACCACACAACTCACACCGCCACCATAACAAATTACTCTATCAAGGTGACACACACACACTAACGCACCTGTAATTAAGGCTTGGATCCACTGACACCCAATAACACCAACAACAACAGCTGCGTCAATAATCAACAGGTGTTTGCTCCCTGCCTGTTTACCTGTTCTCTTTTTCCCTCCTGCCCTTCATTCTTCCTTCCTTCCTTTCCTTCCAGTTCTCAGCTTCATCTATACTTTCTGTTGACCGTTCTCTCTTTCTTCTCGTCTTTATTTACTTATTCCTCTCGTTTCCTCTTCCTCTTCTTTCCTTTTGCTATTTTCTTTTCTTTATTCTTTCATTATTTTTTCTCTATTCAGTCATTTTCTATATATTTTTCCTCTTCTTTCTTCTAACTTCTTTCCTGTTTTAATGTTATTATGTCCATTTTTTTATTTATTTCATTTTGTTTTTCTTTTTGTTTATCTCTATCTCCCTTCAGTCATCTCTTTATATGCTTCTAATCTCGTTTTTTCTTCCTTCTTTCTTTTTTCCTATGTCATTGTCTTTATTCTTTCGTCTACTCTCTTTATATGTTTCTTTCAATCCTCTCTCTATATTCTTTTCTTCTCGTATCCTCTATTATTTTCCTTTCCTATGTCATTGTCTGTATTTTATCGTTTAATTCTCTCTCTCTCTCTCTCTCTCTCTCTCTCTCTCTCTCTCTCTCTCTCTCTCTCTCTCTCTCTCTCTCTCTCTCTCTCTCTCTCTCTCTCTCTCTCTCTCTCTCTCTCTCTCTCTCTCTCTCTCTCTCTCTCTCTCTCTCTCTCTCTCTCTCTCTCTCTCTCTCTCTCTCTCTCTCTCTCTCTCTCTCTCTCTCTCTCTCTCTCTCTCTCTCTCTCTCTCTCTCTCTCTCTCTCTCTCTCTCTCTCTCTCTCTCTCTCTCTCTCTCTCTCTCTCTCTCTCTCTATATTCCTTTCCTCTCGTATCCTCTTCTGATTTTCCTTTCCTTTGTCTTTTTCTTCATTCTTTCATTAGTTTTCCATCTTTATCTATCCATCTTCAGTCCCTTATATTTACTTTGCTTCGCTTTTCCTCTTCTGATTTTCCTTTTCTTTGTCTTTTTCTTAATTCTTTCATTTGTTTTCTATCTTTATCGATCCATCTTCAGTTATCTATATATACTTTGCCTTTCTTTTCCTCTTCTACTTTTACTTTCTTTTGTCTTTTTCTTTATTCTTTCATCTGTTTTCTGTCTTAATCTATCCTTTTTCAGTCCTCTATATTTACTTTGCCTTCTGCTTCGTCATCCTTCTTTCCTTTTCCAATGTCATTTTCTCTATTTCATATGTATTCTGTCGCTTCATTTATCCCCTTTTCAGTCATTTCTTTTTAATCTCGTGTTTTCTTCTTTATTTCCCTTTGCTAAGTCATTTTCTTTCTTCATATTTTTTTCTCTCTCTATCTATTCGTTTCTTTCTTATTGATTTCTTTATATTTATTTGTTGTTTTTTGTCTCTCTTGTCTCTTCCCTTCCGTTCCAATCACACTTTTTTATCTTCTAGGCTCCACAATTAATTTTCTTGCCTTTCCTTCACTTTATCTATTCTTATTTATATTGTTCATTTATATTTATTTATTAAGTTTATTTGTTTTCCATTTTCCTCGTCCTTTACTAAACCTGATTTCTGTATTCCTGATTTAGTAATTCGCTTTTGTTCTTCTATTTAATATTTCTACTGCACAAATTCCTTAAAAATCGCCTCCGACAATATTAAGGGTTCGAAACTTTCTTATATATTTTCTCCCTTTCGGTGATGCTAATTTTCATGTACTTCTTTATTGTGCATTTCTATATTTTCTCTCTTCTTATCTGACAATGTTTACCTTTTTATTTATTTATTTATTTATTTTGAGAGAGAGAGAGAGAGAGAGAGAGAGAGAGAGAGAGAGAGAGAGAGAGAGAGAGAGAGAGAGAGAGAGAGAGAGAGAGAGAGAGAGAGAGAGAGAGAGAACTATATCTTAAGATTTATTGATTCTCTCCTTCGTCTCTTCATCCTCTGTGTCTCCCTCCTCCTCCTCCTCCTCCTCCTCCTCCTCCTCCTCCTCCTCCTCCTCCTCGGTCAATATTTCTCACCCTCACCTGTATGACGTCACGGCAGACAGGTGTGTGTGTGTGTGTGTGTGTGTGTGTGTGTGTGTGTGTGTGTGTGTGTGTGTGTGTGTGTACTTTTCACTTCCTTGTATGTTTGTAGTAAGCTTAAAGAATGTTCCTGTATTAGTTATATTGTTGTTGTTGTTGTTGTTGTTGCTGTTGTTGATTTTGTGTGAGAATTAATCAAATGCACCAATACGGAAATAAAATCACTCTTATACAGACTAAAAAAAATTATAGAAGAGCAATGAAATACGAATTAAAAACGAGTCTACACATTTAGAGCTAAAACCACAAGGAAAATAAATTAATAAGGCAGGTCCAGCAAAAAATAATAAATAAATGTATAAAATAAATTAAAAACTGCAAAATAATAAAAAAGAAGAAGAAAGGGGGAACGAAACGCTATGCAAAATACTTAACAAATATGAGAAAAGATATAATTAATAAAATGAAAAGAAAAATAGTAGAAATAATAGTAAAAATAGTAAAAATACTAAAAATAATAGTAAAAATACTAAAAAAAGTAGTAAAACAATAGTAAAAATAGTAAAAATAATAGTAAAAATAGTAAAAAAAAAGTAGTAAAATAATAGTAAAAATAGTAAAAATAATAGTAAAAATAGTAAAAATTGTAAAAATAGTAGTAAAAATAGTAAAAATAATAGTAAAAATAGTAAAAAAAGTAGTAAAATAATAGCAAAAATTGTAAAATAGTAAAAATAATAGTAAAAATAATAAAAATAATAGTAAAATAGTAAAATAATAATAAAAAAATAGCAAAATAATAAATAGTGGAAGTAAAGAAAGCAAAAATAATAGTAAAAAAGTAAGAATAGTAAAATTGTAAATATGGTTGTAAATAAATAGTAAAAATAAAATAGTCAAATAATAGAAATAGTAAGATAGTAAAAATTGTAGCAAAAGGAGAAAAAATAGTAAAAAAATAAATAGTTAAAGTAAAACAAGTAAAATACTAATATTAATAGTAAAAAAAATAGTAAAAAAAAATAGTAAGAATAAAACGAATAAAATAGTAAAATTAATAGTAAAAAAAATAGTAAAAAAAAATAGTAAGAATAAAACGAGTAAAATAGTAAAGTTAATAGTAAAAATAATAGTAAAAAAATAAATAGTAAAAGTAAAACGAGTAAAATAGTAAAGTTAATAGTAAAAAAAATAGTAAAAAACAAATAGTAAAAGTAAAACAAGTAAAATAGTAAAGTTAATAGTAAAAAAATAGTAAAAAAATAAATAGTAAAAGTAAAACAAGTAAAATAGTAAAGTTAATAGTAAAAAAACAGTAAAAAAATAAATAGTAAAAGTAAAACAAGTAAAATAGTAAAGTTAATAGTAAAAAAATAGTAAAAAAATAAATAGTAAAAGTAAAACGAGTAAAATAGTAAAGTTAATAGTAAAAAAATAGTAAAAAATAAATAGTAGGAGTAAAACGAGTAAAATAGTAAGGTTAATAGTAAAAAAAATAGTAAAAGTAAAACAAGTAAAATAATAAGGTTAATAGGAAAAAATAGTAAATAATAAATAGTAAAAGTAAAACGAGTAAAATAGTAAAATCAATAGTAAAAATAAACGTAAAAATGGTTAATAAAAATACTGAAAGAATAGAAAAACGGGAGAGAGGGAAAAAAATGGGAAACTAAAGACTGCAAGCTGTCTGTAAAACAAAGATCATGGACGAACCCAAACGAAGAGATGAGTAATTTTGCGACTGAAAGATGAACGCGATGAATAAACGGGGCAACAGATGAAAGGAAAAATAGTTGATGGGATGGATGGCGAAAAATTAATAGATGCTTCAAACTTTACAGGCGAGAGGAATATAAAACCATGTAGTGTAAAATAACCCGCATTCTCTCTCTCTCTCTCAAAATACTGATAGAGAGAGAGAGAGAGAGAGAGAGAGAGAGAGATCACGTAGACATTTAAATTCGAACTATCTCACAGACATTTACAGTCCCCATGTGCTTTATCATTCAGTATTTTTCCTCCTCCTCCTCCTCCTCCTCCTCCTCCTCCTCCTCCTCTTCCTCTTCTTCTTCCTCTTCCTCGAACTCTCTTTTGGTTTGTTTCTCTTTAAATTCTTCCCCTTCCTCTTTCATTTCCCTCTTCCGCCCTTTTACTGTGTAGATATCTGTGTGTGTGTGTGTGTGTGTGTGTGTGTGTGTGTGTGTGTGTGTGTGTGTGTGTGTTAGTCTGTGTGTATTTCTCATTTCAACTGTATATCTTGTTTTATCTCTTTGTCTATCTATCTATCTCTTTATCTATCTGCATCTATCTCTCTCTCTCGCCTCCACGTATCCCCAGAGTCCAAGTGTTGCCAATTCAATTACTGATAGGAAGGAGATCAGCGCTATACAGAAACTAGGTCACCGGATTTGCACTGGGATGTTTTATCTGGCAACGCTGACGAGTGATCCTTTACCATGTTTGAGTTGATTTATTGAGGCTGTGTGTGTGTGCTTGTGTGTGGGTGGGTGTGTGGGCGGGGGGAGGGAGAGGGTATATGTGTGTGTGTGTGTGTGTGTGTGTGTGTGTGTGTGTGTGTGTGTGTGTGTGTGTGTGTGTGTGTGTGTGTGTGTGTGTGTGTGTGTGTTTTCTGAGATTTTTCCTTTTCCTTAAACATCCAAACTCAATCTCATCTTTCTTTTTACGTTTTCCTCCTTTCATTTTCATATTTTCTTATTTTCCGTTTCCCTATTTGCATTTCTCATCTTTGTTTTCTAGTCTTCTTTTATGTCCTGTTTTGTTTTTTTTCTTTCTCCAGTTCTATGCATTTTCTTTAACTATCTTTCTATCTCCCTTTCCTCCTCTCCTTTCTCCTTATTTTCTTCTTTTTAATCCACTTTCTCTTTTTCTGCATCCAACAAATAATCTTCATTCCCTTCCTCTGTCTCCTTAACCTCCTCCTCCTCCTTTTTCTCCTCCTTCTCCTTCTCATCCTCATCCTCATCTTCATCCTTCTTCTCCTCCACCTCCTCCTCCTCCTCCTTTTTCTCCTCCTTCTCCTTCTCCTCCTCATCCTCATCTTCATCCTTCTTCTCCTCCTCCTCCTCATCATCATCATCATTATCATCATCATCATCATCATCATCATCATCATCATCATCCTCATCCTTCTCCTTCTTCTCCTCCTCCTTCTTCTCCATCTCCATCTCCTGGTCTTCCTCATGTTGTGTCTTCCTCTTAATCCTCCTCCTCTTCCTCCTACTCCTCCACTTCTCTCTCGTTCTCCCTCCCTCCACTTCCTCATCTTCCTCTTACACCCCTTCTATTGTTACGTCCACCACCTCCACCACCACATGAAATCTTACCCTCCCCAAGCTGCACCTCAACCTCACGGACACAAATCCCCACTTAATCCCCAATGTAATCCGAAGGTAGTCCCCAGCACCCTGCAGGACATAGGGATGAGATAGGCAGGGGAAGGGGAGGGAGGGAGGGAGGAAAGGGAAGGGATATTGGAAGGGAGGAAGGAGAGGAAGGGGGGAAGGGTAAGGGTGGCGTTGAACAGTTGAGGATTGCATGGTACCCCCCCCCCTCCCTCTCTCCATCCTTCCCCCTTAAATGGGAAGGTGGTGATGGTGGTGGTGGTGATGGTGGTGGTGATGGTGTTGGTTAAGATGATGGTGGAGGGGCTGTTGTTGTTATTGGTGGTGGTGATGGTGGTGGTGAAGTTATAGTTTTTGTTGTTGTTGTTGTTGTTGTTGTTGTTGTTGTTGTTGTTGTTGTTGTTGTTGTTTGGTGGTGGTGATGGTGATGGTAGTGGTGGTTGTGGTGATGATGATAGTATTGTTGTTGTTCCCTAGTTGTTGTTGTTGCTGTTGTTATTGACCTCCGAATATATTAAGTGATTAATTTCTTCATTTATCTTTTTTTTCCCTCTATCTATTACATTCATCCATTTTCTATTTTTCTACTTCAAAGGGATGACTATAAGCATTCCACAGGTATTATTTATATTCCAAAACAGATCATGTGCAGATGTTTCTATATATGAGATAATAAACGAAACTACAAAATAAGAGAGACGAACAGGTAAAAAGAAGAGAAAGAGGAGGAGGTGGAAGATGACGGAAAAGGAAAGAAGAGAGAAGATTAGAGGGAAAAAGAAGGGGAATGATGGGGAGGGAGAGAAAGAGAGAAAGAAAAGGAAATATGCTGAATGCGAAGATGGGTACGAAGGGGAGAGAAAGAGGGGAAAAGGGGAAGTTATAACAAAGAAGAGATACGGAGGAATGTAGAGAAAGAGGAGGAGAGAAGGGAAAGACGAAAGATGAGAGAGGAGAGAAGAGGAGCCGTGGAAAGTGGAGAGGGAAGAAGAGATGTGGGTACGAATAAAGAGGAAAGAGGAGAGGAAGGGGAAGAGGGAATGTGGGGAGGAGAGGAGGAAAGGGAGAGGAGAGGAGCCGTGGAAAGTGGAGAGGAGAGGAAAGATGTGGGTACGAATGAAGAGGGAAGAGGAGAGAGGAAGTGGAAGAGGGAGAATGTGGGAAGGAGAGATATGGAAGGGAGAGGGGAGAGGAGGGAGGAGGAGTAGAGAGGCTCATGAATTTAATTATGCAAATACCAGGTAACTTAAGGTAAAACATGCAGGCCCTCAGGCACACACACACACACACACACACACACACACACACACACACACACACACACACGCACACGCACACCTAATATTTTCACCTCGTCAGGAAAAATGCAATTAGGTGCGTCAGGTTAGTTTACGAAGCAACTCAGTATAGATTTTTTTGTATCGCCTCCCCCTTGGCAAGCCACGCACACACCACCGTTACCAACACCAGCGCCTGCCTTGGAAATATGTCAATAAAAAGTTAATAAAAATGCTGCTTCCCTGATTACCACCACCGCTACCAGAACCAACACCATCCCTTCTTACACCACCACCACTATTACTACCAGAGATAACACCACTAGTTCTACCACCACCACCACCACCACTACCACTACCACCACCACCACTACCAGAACCAACACCATCCCTTCTTACACCACCACCACTATTACTACCACAACTAACACCACCAGTTCTACCACCACCACCACCACCACCACCACTACTACTACCAGAACTACCACCACCTCCACCACCACTACCACTGTCACTACCACAACTAATAAAAGACACTCACGCAACATAACTCAGCTCAAAACGTGACATAATAAGCACGTCCACGCATGTAATCATTACGTGAAAACTGTTCGAAAATTGCGCTGTACGAAATGGCGATAAGTTTCATACACAAAGCACAAAAGTCTAATGAATACCGCCGGCACGTGTTTTTTTGTTGTTTTTTTTTGTTATAATCGTCCAGGTGCCGCGATAATGCATGACATCTAAGAACCTTGAGTACTGTATATGTTCCTTGTAAAATACCATGAGTTTGGGGACTTGCGACTCGCATTCTCAGACGCTTTTGGTTCTCACAATTATTTCCAAAGGCCACCAGTGAGATTAGTCAGGTTCCCTTTTTCTTTCTACATCAAAGGAGGCCGCTCAAGGGCGAGAAACAAAAACAGGAACAAAAAGGCCCGGCAGACGATTGCTCACCCAGGTCGGGGAAAAATTGTATATATATAGGATCGGCTCCCTTCTGTTCGAGCAAGCAGGACCCGTATTCCCTGACGCTTACGACTCTCACAACATGTATTTTTAAGGACGACAAGAGAGATTAGTCGAACTCTCATGAATGTTTTTTTTTATTACGATCACAGCGCAGAAGTCTTGTCAATATCACTGAGCTCATAACACTACCCATGGAAATACGCACAACCCTTATGGAGTTGTGGGTTAAGGACTTCCGTTTCGGGGGTGCAACAGAGAAGGTTTCTGCAAATGTGTGGACGAGATACTTGTGTTGGGGCGTGTTCAGGGCAGACTGCAAAGGATAGAGACGTGTGTTTGTGTGTGTATGTATGTGGGAGAAGGGGGAGTTATGTGTGTGGGGAGGGATGGGACTTGTCTGTGTGTGTGTGTGTGTTGGAGGGCTGGAAAGCAGAAACAGACAATGGGATGAAGGGGGACTGGCTTGTAGTGTGAATGTGTACCATGTTTTGTGGGTGGGACAGGGAAGGAAGAAGGAGCAGGGAGCGAGGTTGAGGCAGAGACCGACAAGGGAATGTTTTGTGTGGTTACGTGCTGTGGATTGTAATTAACGAGGTCTTAACGCTATAGCTAAGTCTATACATACCAAGTCAAGTCGCTCTGCCTCAAAACTGCGACCGGTACGCGCAGGAGGTGGTTTTTGGGCGGAGCAGCGGGATGACGTCACTTGGAGCCAAAAAAAAACAAAACACCAGTTCAAGGGTGACTAAAGTTGGGGCCGTATGTGCACTCTGGATGTGCATTCTCGCCTTCTTTCACAGCGCGTTCAGGCAAGCCACTGACGAAAACATATGTCTTCCTATTGTGCTATTGCGTGACTGTAATTTTAATGCCTACGAACGGCAGTGTGGAGTGTGAGGGAGGGTATGATGAGGTGAGTGATTTAAATTAGTCCCCCTTTCCTCATTTTCTCTAAATCCATGTTTCTGCATTCTCTAGTTTGGCTCCAAGCAGTGTCACGCATAAACCACGCCTCGGCCGTGTCTCCTCCCACAAACCTGCGTATGACTTGACTTGTTGTATATAGACTTAGCGCTATAGATAATTATAATCGTTCACGTATTTACGACTCTGTTTACTACTACCATACCATTCTAGTTATTTATCATTTACCTGTCAGTTTCTGTAGCTATTTTCCTTTCCTTCTTCCTTCCTTCCTTCCTAACTTCCTCTCTTCCATTTCTTTATTCTTCTTTTTGTGGACTTTTTTTTCTTTCATGTCTCGCTTCTTTTTTTTTCATTCATTAATTTTTGTAGTTATTTTCTTGTAGTTATTTAAAGTTACCTAGTTATCCAATTGTTATTTATATAGTTGTTAAGTGTTTGTTTAGGGTGGAGAGAGAGAGAGAGAGAGAGAGAGAGAGAGAGAGAGAGAGAGAGAGAGAGAGAGAGAGAGAGAGAGAGAGACGGAAGAGAATGCAAGAGAAATGAAGCAATATATATTAATGAGAAGGGAAAGGAAGGGAAGGGAAAGAAAGGGAAGGGAAGGAAGATAAATAAAATGAAAAGGAAGGGGAAAAAGGAAGGCAAAATAAGAAGGAAAATAAAAGGAAAAAAAAGAAAGGGGAAGGAAATTAAATAAAAGAAAAGGGAGGGGAGAGAAGGGGAATGAGAGGGAAAGAAACGGAGGAAAGAAATATGTTGTTGAATCTTGATAATCGTGACTTCGTTTCTTATTTACATTATCTTGAAACAGGAAGGAGACTTGTAATACCCACGTCATGATTTTGTACCCCTGTGTTCGTGGTCGTGTGTGTGTGTGTGTGTGTGTGTGTGAGAGAGAGAGAGAGAGAGAGAGAGAGAGCATGCTTCACTCAAGGTCTTTGCTGACAACCTCGTCCACCACTTGTCAGCAGTAGTAGTAGTAGTAGTAGTAGTAGTAATAGTAGTAGTAGTAGTAGTAGTAATAGTAGTAGTAGTAGTAGTAGTAGTAGTAGTAATAGTAGTAGTAGTAGTAGAAGTTGTTGATAACGATGATGTTTTGATAATCATGATTCATCGCTCAGCGTGTCTTCTTCTTCTTATGGGATTTACCCCCTAAATAGGGGGAACGGGCCTTTGTCAAAGCGACGGCCCGTCGCAGGGGGGAACCCGCCGGCTGGCGTGCCGGCGGGTGTAGGGGACGTCTCCGCCGCCGCCACAGCCACGGGTAACAGCCGGCGAGCAGCGACGGAGGCACGGGCTCTCCGGGCAGGCGCCCAGTTGACACCCGTAGCTGACTCGTGCGAGCAGTCGACCAGCCGACTTGACTGCGGAGGGGTGGCCCAAAGCGAGGATGACCTCACGGGTCCATCTCGCCTCCGCAGAAGGGTCACCCGGCTGCTCGCCCGAGTAGTGCTGGCGTTCCACTGGCTCAGCGTGTCTTCTTCTTTGGGGATTTACCACCTAAATAGGGGGAACGGGCCTTTGTCAAAAGCGACGGCCCGTCGCAGGTGGGAAGCGTGTCGCAATGCCCGGCCTTATACATGTGTTCATAGTTGTCATTGATTCCTAGACGGTACATTTGGGTTTGTGTCAAAAATATAAGTAAAAAGTCCTCAGCGGCAAGGATGGTGCTGCTGATAACGCTTGAAGGAAATAAACACTGATGATTTAAGTCTGTTGCCTTATTCAGTGCAGCCTTCACGCCTCCAACTCAGACTCCACACTGGACAAGTCGAAATGGCCTCCCACGCAGCCACCCCTTCCCCCGCAGCAGACCCCCCTCCCCCCCTCTCTCTCTCTGTGGCTTCCGTAAGGTCTGGGAACAAACATGATCGCTGTCTCTCAGTATCACAAACATTGTCACATTCACATCCTCCCGCCGCGTCCTGCCACCCTCGGCGTCCCTGCTGATGCGTCACTTGTTCCTTTCTTTGCTCTGAAGGAAAACTGGGAATATGTGGGACACGTTCTATGTTGTTGTTGTTGTTGTTGTTATTATTGATTTGTTTTTCTTCCATCTTCTTCTTCCTCTTACTCTTCTTCTTCTTCTTTTTCCACCTGTTCTTCTTTCTCTTCTTCTTCTTCTTCTTCTTCTTCTTTTTCCACCTGTTCTTCTTTCTCTTCTTCTTCTTCTTCTTCTTCTTCTTCTTAGAGAGAGAGAGAGAGAGAGAGAGAGAGAGAGAGAGAGACGCGCGCATGATATCTGCATGTGTGATTTTCCATATAGCAGTACTCACACGCTTGCACTGGTGATGGCGGGACGCGTGGCTGTGGCTGCCTTGATCGTTGTGGTCATCCAGGGCGCCCTCGGCCTCACCCCCGCCAGGGACTGTGTCGAGCCGGATGTAGTCGTGAAGGAGGGAGAAGATAAAATAATCTATCAGAAGATTAAAACACAACCACAAGACGCCACGTCGACATCATTGTATGTGAAGCCTGGAGGTGACTTTGAGGATATCTGCGTCATGGTGGAAGACACAACACTTGACAAACGAGCTTCGGAATGTTTTCGTGTCAAAAATAATTGCAGACTGAGTAGTATCACATGGAATCTGATGAGGGTGAAAGCAAGGGTCGTGACTTTTTTATTAGGCTTCATCATAATTAATCTGACAGTCGACGGTTGTATCCTACCAGCATATTATGGATATTACGGGTCCGACAACATTGAACGCCTGACGGTTTCTGCTTATGGCTCTTCAGAATGGCTACTCAGCGGCCCACCAGACCCCTGCCCTGACACCGCCACGGAGAACCCTTCCCCTGGCCCGCCCTCCACACCTGTACTGCCAGTGGTAATAGTGGTGTTAGTGTGGGTGTCGGTGGTACTGACGGCCGCGGCGTTGGGAGTAGCGGTGGTGATGGAGAGGGCGGTGGCAGCAGCGGTGGCCGATTAGGAGCGGCAGTGGAGACTCTAGCCCACCTTAGTGTTTTTTTGGTAGTGTGTGTGTGTGTGTGTGTGTGAGAGAGAGAGAGAGAGAGAGAGAGAGAGAGAGAGAGAGAGAGAGAGAGAGAGAGAGAGAGAGAGAGAGAGAGAGAGAGAGAGAGAGAGAGAGAGAGAGAGAGAGAGAGAGAGAGAGAGAGAGAGAGAATGGTGGTGATAATGATAAACTATACAAAAGATCATCATTAACAATGTAGAGGTGCATTCAGCCGACCGGCCGCCGAGGTGGAGGCACAAGAGGTTCTGTGCAGGTTACCGAGAACAGCCTGTATGAACCCCTGCCCGCCCCGTGACCCCCGCCGCCAGCCGCTGCCGTGTCCCGTGGAGGCGGCGGTGCACGGCTGTTGTCCCTGGCCCCAACAGTAGCGCCGAGGCGGGGTCGTGTTACAAGCAAAGTTGATTCAGCTGTTGATTTACTCAGATGTTTCTGTGCATGTTATTCCAGTTTGATTTTGAATTAGTGGGAAGTATTGCTAACCATTGTGGGTATGGGGATTATTTAGATAAAATAATTCGATTTAGTGGTATACTATTTACTATTGAAAATTTATGCCCATGGTCTCTCGGAGTTACGCAGCTGTGTGCGGCACCAGGGGCAGGGCATGAACCAGCATCCTGGCAGGCGATCACCCTGAATTAACCTATTACCACTGTTATTCCCTTGCGTGAGAAGGTGAACTACAGCAAGGACTCGCGCGCGGAAGATATATGGAACACGTCCGTCCCAACTCCACCTTTGTAATGCTGTCTCCTCATCACGTCGCAGGCCCCGACAAGAATACCTCGCCGGATACTTCTCTGTGTCCCTTACTCTTGCCAAGTGTCCTTATGCCTGGCCAGATTGTAGGCTGGTCGGCGAGGCAGGACCTGGGCAGATTAGAAGGCGAATTCACGCCTTTGGTTATGATCATTTTTGAGCCTATAGTTGTGGTTCGTGTGTGGTTAGTTTATATTCATTTTCCCACAATGTATTCCCTACATATAAGTTTGATGTATGTTCTCTGATGTCTACATATTCTCATCAATTTGCAGTTAGGAATGGATATATCTATTATATGTAACTATTTTATTACTTTTATTCTAGTAGTAGTAACAACAGCAACAACAACAATATCAGCAGTAACTGGTTGTAGCAGGAATATAGTCGTAATAGTAATAGTAGTAGTAGTTGTAGTAATTGTAATAGTAGTAGTAGTAGTAATAGTAGTAGTAGTAGTAGTAGTAGTGGTAAAAGTAGTTGTTGTTTTGTTGCTGTTGTATTTGATGATGATGATGTTGTTCTGGTAATCATGATTCATCTCTCTGTGTCACAATGTCCGGCCTTGTACGTGTCCATAGCTGTCAGTGATTCTTAGACACTACATTTGGGTTTGTGTCAAAAATAAGAGTTACAAGTGCCCAGCGGCAAGATGGCGCTGCTCATAACGCTTGAAGGAAATAAACACTGATGATTTAAGTCTGTTGTCTTATTCAGTGCAGCCTTCACGCCTCCAACTCAGACTCCACACAAGACAAGGCGAAATGGCCTCCCACGCAGCCGCCCCTTCCCCCACAGCAAGACCCAGCCAGAGGAGAGGACCAAGGCGCCTCTCCACCCGAAACTGACCTCTTCTCTGACCTCTCGTTCTTGTTTCCTTTGTCGGAGCAGCGTCCAGCGGGGACCTTTGTTACTTTTAAAGATACCTTCCCCGCTATAAAAATATAAAAAAAAACTCATTAGTGCGAGGCGTTAGTGACTTTCCTTTACTAGAAGGCTCAAATACTTTTTAATCGTATCTCTGGAACGGACCCCATGTATCTGTATTCCTTCCTGCCTAGGACTTAAACACTTACAAGAAGGGTGAGTATCAAGATACCTCTCCAAATGACTGGTCTTTCAGTTAAGATACTAATAGAAGTTACAATAATCAAGCAAAATCTCTCTCTCTCTCTCTCTCTCTCTCTCTCTCTCTCTCTCTCTCTCTCTCTCTCTCTCTCTCTCTCTCTCTCTCTCTCTCTCTCTCTCTCTCTCTCTCTCTCTCTCTCTCTCTCTCTCTCTCTCTCTCTCTCTCTCTCTCTCTCTCTCTCTCTCTCTCTCTCTGCCGCGTCCTGCCACCCTCGGCGTCCCTGCTGATGCGTCACTTGTTCCTCCCTTTGCTCTGAAGGAAAACTGGGAATATGTGGGAAACGTTTTGTGTTGTTGTTGTTGTTGTTGTTGTTGTTGTTGTAGTTGTTGTTGTTGTCGTTGTTGTTATTGATTTGTTTTTCTTCCATTTTCTTCTTCCTCTTGCTCTTCTTCTTCTTCTTCTTCTTCTTCTTCTTCTTCTTCTTCTTCTTCTTCTTCTTCTTTTTCCACCTGTTCTTCTTTCTCTTCTTCTTCTTCTTCTTCTTCTTCTTCTTTTTGGAGAGAGAGAGAGAGAGAGAGAGAGAGAGAGAGAGAGAGAGAGAGTTTTATTACTTTTCGTCTACAAATAGCAGCAGCAGCAACAGCAGCAGTAACAGTTGTAACAGGAGTATAGTAGTAGTAGTAGTAGTAGTAGTAGTAGTAGTGGTAGCAGTAGTAGTATAGTATATAGGAATGAAAGGGAAAGAAACGAAGGGAAGAATTATATTGTTGAATTTTGATAATCGTGACTTCGTTTCTTATTTAGTATTTACATTCCTTGAAACTGTGTGTGTGTGTGTGTGTGTGTGTGTGTGTGTGTGTGAGAGAGAGAGAGAGATAGAGAGAGAGAGAGAGAGAGAGAGAGAGAGAGAGAGAGAGAGAGAGAGAGAGAGAGAGAGAGAGAGAGAGAGAGAGAGAGAGAGAGAGAGAGAGAGAGAGAGAGAACGAGGAAAGTGAGAGAAAGAATGAAGGGAAGAGGACGGGAGAGGAAAAAAAGAACGATGGAAAGTGAAAAAGAAAGAAGGGAAGAGGACGGGAGAGGAAAAAAGAGAACGAGAGAAAGTTAAAAAGAAGGAAGGGAAGAGGAAGGGAGAGGAAAAACTAGCTGGAGTATGTAAAAGAGGAAGAGAAAGAAAAAGAGGGAGAGATTAAAGAGAGAGAAGGAAGAGGGAGAGAAGTTTAAAAAGAGAGAAGGAAGAGGAAGGGAGAGATAAAAGAACAAATGTCGAAAAAGGAAGGGAGGAGGAAGGGAGAGGAAAAAAAAACGAGGGAAAGTGAAAAAGAATGAAGGGAAGAGGACGGGAGAGAAAAAAGAGGGAAAGAAGGTTAAAAAGAGAGAAGGAAGAGGGAGAGAAGTTTAAAAAGAGAGAAGGAAGAGGGAGAGAAGTTTAAAAAGAGAGAAGGAAGAGGAAGGGAGAGAAAAAAGAGGGAAAGAAGGTTAAAAAGAGAGAAGGAAGAGGAAGGGAGAGAAAAAAGAGGGAAAGAAGGTTAAAAAGAGAGGAGGAAGAGGGAGAGTTAAAAAGAGAGCGAGAGATGAATAAAAAGAAGGAAGGAAAAGGAAGGGAGAGAAAAAATGCGATTGTGTTTCCAGTGACCTAGTGAAGTGTCTGTCTGTCTGTCTGTCCGTCTGTCTGTCTGTCTGTGTATCTGTCTGTTTGTATGTCTGTCTGTCTGTGTGTCTGTCTGACTGTTTATCTGTCTGTATGTATGTCTGTGTCTGTCTGTCTATTTATCTGTCTGTCTGTCTATATGTCTGTCTGTCTGTCTGTCTGTCTATCTCCATAATGCAGTGTTAATATCTCAGAATACGTATTATTTATTCTAGACAGCACAGAGAGAGAGAGAGAGAGAGAGAGAGAGAGAGAGAGAGAGAGAGAGAGAGAGAGAGAGAGAGAGAGAGAGAGAGAGAGAGAGAGAGAGAGAGAGAGAGAGAGAGAGAGAGAGAGAGAGAGAGAGAGACCCCATCTGAAAAGCCGTGCAAAACTCTCTTAACTTCATAAATTTTTGTTCTTTTTTTATATTATCCAGAAATTTAGCCCGAACGAACCCGAGAGAGAGAGAGAGAGAGAGAGAGAGAGAGAGAGAGAGAGAGAGAGAGAGAGAGAGAGAGAGAGAGAGAGAGAGAGAGAGAGAGAGAGAGAGAAGCCATGCACTGACCTCACTAGAATATGATTAACGACACAAAAATATATATAATGAAACGAGGAGAGGAAGAGAGCAAATACTTGACTCCTATTTATGCGTCTCATTTTCTTGTGCCTGCAAAATATTTCGTGATAAAGAGGAAGGTCAGATAAGGAAGGGAGGGAGAGAGGGAGAGAGATAGATAGAGATAGAGAGAGGGAGAGGAAGTGAGAGAAGGGAAAGAAAGACAGGATAGGATAGGGATTGAAATATAAAGGAAAGGGAAGGGAAGGAAAGAGAAAGAGTTGGAAAGGGAAAGGGAAGTAAAAGAATGGAAAAGAAAGAAAGGAAACAGAGAGAAATCTAAATGAAAGGAAGAGAGACGGAGGAGAATGGAAGAGAAATGAAGAAATGTAAAGTAATGAGAAAGGAAGGAAAAGAAAAGAAAAGATGCGGAAGGAAAGGGAGTGAAAAGAAAGGAAAGAAAAGGAAAGGAAGGAAAGGGTAGGAATTGAAATGAAAAGGAAAATGAAAGAAAGAAAAGGGAAGGAAAGTGAAATGAGGGAAAAGTAAGGAAAAGAAAGGGAACATAAGGAAAAGGTAGAGGATGGGAAGGGAAGGGAAAGAAAGGAAATGGAAGGGAAAGAAAGGGAACGGAAACTAAAGAAAGGGAAGAGGGAAATAAAGGGAAAGGAGAGAAAAGAAAGGGAAGGGAAGGAAAGTGAAAGAGGGGAAAGGGAAGAAATTAAAAGGAAAGTGAAGGGAATTACTGAAAAGGAAAAGGGAAAATAGGAAAATAAAGACAAGGGAATGAAAGAAGAGGGAAGATAATAAAGGGAAAGGAAAGGGAAAGAAGGTGAAGGTGATTGAAACGTACGGAAAAGAAAAGGAAAGGAAGAGAAGGAAAAGAATGGAAATTAAATGAAATGGAGAGGAAGAAAATGGAAGGAAGAGGAACGAAACGAATGGAAGAGAAAGGAATGAAAGGAAAGGAAAAGGAAAGAAAAGTGAAGGGAAGGAAATTTAAGGAAAGAGAAGGATAAAAAGGGTGAACGGAAGAGAAAGAAAGTGAAGGGAAGAAAACAAAGGAAGGGAAGGGAAAGAAAGGGAAGGGAAGGAAAATCAAGGGAAGGGAAAGAAAGGAACGCTAAGGGAAAGTTAAAGAAGGGAAGGGAAAGAAAGAGAAAGGAAGGGAAAGAATAGGGAGAGAAGGGAAAGAAAGGGAATGTTAGTAAAATAAAGGGAAGGGAAAGAAAGGGACGCTAAGGGAAAGTTAGAGAAGGGAAAAAAGGGAAAAGGAATGAAATATAGAGGAAGAAAATGGAAGGAAGGGAAACGAAATGAAATAAAAGAGAAGTGAATGAAAGGAAAGGGAAAGGAAAGAAGAGGGAAGGGAAGGGAAAGAAGAGAAAGGAAAGGAAAGAATAGAAAGAGAAAGGAAAGAAAGGGAATGTCAGGAAAAGACAGGAAAGATACGAGAAGGAATAGGAAGTCAAGGGAAGAGAGAGAGTAGAGAAGAGGAAAAATACGGAAAAATAAGGAATGAGAAAGGAAATAAGTAAAGAGGAGAGAGAAGGATATAAGTTATGGTGTTAGAAGGGCAAGGAAATATGCTGGAAAATTATGACGAGTTTGAGAGGCGTTAAATAAAGTTGAAAGATAATACAAAACCAAAACGACGGCATCAGATAACTGTTCAAACGTTCATCGGAAGTTGAAAGATGTGAAAATAACGTTGATAGAAATATAAATCAGTGTGGAAAATTATCACGAGTTTAAACCAAAACGACGGCATGAGGCACTTTTCAAAAACGTTCATCGAAGTTTAAAGATGATATAAATCAGTGTGGAAAATTATCACGAGTTTGAGAGGCGTTAAATAAAGTTGAAAGATAATACAAAACAAAAACGACGGCATCAGATACTTGTTCAAACGCTCAGCGGAAGTTTAAAGATGTGAAAATAACGTTGATGGAAATAGAAATCAGTGTGGAAAATTATTACCAAAAAATCAATTATGCGCAAAATTGAGTGACTAGAAAGTGATATAGAGAAAGAAAAAGCGGAAACGTATTATGACCTTGAAGGACAGAGGAGGAGGAGGAGGAGGAGGAGGACGAGGAGGAAGAGGAGGAAGAGGAAGAGGAAAAGATAAGAGAGAGAGATATTGGAAAAAGTGAGAAAAAACTGGAGAGAGAGAGAGAGAGAGAGAGAGAGAGAGAGAGAGAGAGAGAAGTTGATTTCACTGTCAAAGAATCTGTATCTATTTCAATCTCTCTCTCTCTCTCTATCTATCTATCTATCTATCGATCTATCTTTCCTCCCTTTCCTCCTTCCTCCTTTCCTTTATCCCTCCCTTCGTCCCCTTCCATACCCACGCTTGCTCTGGTCTTCCTCGCATGAAATCAAAAGTTGCCTCTGTCACCACAAGTCTTTCGGAGAAGGTGGAGGAGGAGGAGGAGGAGGAGGAGGAGAAAGAAAATTAGGAGGAGGAGGAGGAAGAGGAAAAGAAAATCAGAGGAAGAGAAGGAGGAGGCAGAAGAAAAGAACAAGAGGAGAAGGAGGAAGAAGAAGATACAAGAAGAGGAGGAGGAGAAGGAGGAGGAGGAGGAGGAGGAGGAGGTATGACTTTCTCTCTCTCTCTCTCTCTCTCTCTCTCTCTCTCTCTCTCTCTCTCTCTCTCTCTCACTCTCTACCGCCCATTACAGAGTTCTGTCCTGGGTCTGGGACGGTCCTTGAATGCAAATGCTACGAGCTCTCTCCCTCCCCATCTCGCTCCCGGGGCTGTACACCAAAGAAGAAAAAGTTAACAAATATCTCCCTTTTTTCCCCTTTTAGGTTGTCACAATGGTAATTTTTCTCCTCTCTCTCTCTCTCTCTCTCTCTCTCTCTCTCTCTCTCTCTCTCTCTCTCTCTCTCTCTCTCTCTTTTCTGATCTACCTCTTTATCTATCTATCTATCTCTCCGGGCGATATGGACACTTTTATATATATGAAATATCATGATTTAATGTTTTTCTGTCTTTTTCGTCTCCTTTTGTGTGTTTTTTTACATTTTCCAGTTACGTTTTTTTTTTTGTCCCCGTTTTGTCCTTTACTTCTGATCATGTCCATCCCATCCTACCCTTCCTTCCCACCACATATCCAACTTCCTATCCATCTCCTCCCTATACAGACACATATCCAACACCTTTCACTTCTAACCATAACCATCCCATCCTATCCTTTCTAAAGAGCACATATCCAACTTCCTACACATCCCATCCTTCCTATTCAAACACATGTCCCAACACCCTTTACTTCTAACAATATCAAACCCAACCAATCCATCCTAAAATCACATATCCAGCACACTTCCTTTCTGGCCATATCCATCCTTTTTCCGTCCATCTCCAGAGCCCACATCACCATTCCCTACCCCAATGTAATACGAGGCGTAGTCCCAAGGGTTTTTATGCAAACTCAACGAGACCAACAATGATATACTGAAGAGCCCCACTCGAGATGTCCCGCGGCCGAAATGTATGGCCCTCTAGACTGGGCTACGGTGGTCCTTTTTTGTGTGTTTGACTCGAGCTCTTCAAGGCCCATAAGGGGTGTGGGGAGGGAGAGAGGGAGGGAGGAAGAGAGAGAGAGAGAGAGAGAGAGAGAGAGAGAGAGAGAGAGAGAGAGAGAGAGAGAGAGAGAGAGAGAGAGAGAGAGAGAGAGAGAGAGAGAGAGAGAGAGAGAGAGAGAGAGAGAGAGAGAGAGAGAGAGAGAGAGAGATGTAGTGTTTTATTACTATTACAATGTGGACGTAAATGGAAATGTATTGCTGTGTCTTAGAGAGGAATATGGGCCATGTATATCATTTTGGGGGGGGCTGGGGGGGGCGTGCATGGTAACAGGAGAGTGACTACCGTTTTATTGTTTCCACTATTATCATCATTATTAGTCAAAGAAATAGTAAGGACAATGATACTTCCGTTTTCGTCCCTCTTCCCCATTCCCTCTTCTACTTCAAGTCCCCATTTTTCCAATTTTTTCGGCATTTCCATCTTCCTCCTTCTCCTGACCTCCTCCTCCTCCTCCTCCTCCACTTCCCCTTCCTCGTCCCTCACATTGGTTCAGGGTTTAGACCGGCACAGCACCACAGTTCGAGTCCTCCTAAACGACATACTGTTCTCCCTTTGATTCATCTGTACCGTGCGATGGACACACGGTCAGCCCATGGTCGCTTTTCTCAGACGCTTCCGCCTCCCAGATCAACTATTTCCAAATGCACAAAAGGAGGTTAGTCGGATTCTCATGAGCGTTTCGTCAGGTTCGCGGTCCTGAAGAAAGGTCAAACTACCACCAGGGTCATAAAACTACCCATTGCAACGCTCACAACTCCTACGAAAGCCTTGACGAACATGTGTACTGGGCGCCGAAATGTTTAAGAATATGAAACCTCGTCCTTGAACTGCCCCAAATTCCCTCCTACCTCCTCGCCAAGGCTACTAGGTCCATATTCTTAAACATATCAGGCTCCCATTACGCCTATCTTACACACACACACACACACACACACACACACACACACACACACTGAAGCACAGGCGTCCTCAACATGTTTTAGACCCAATCATCAAAGCCAATACACAGTGCTCACCACAACACCCGAACACTAAGAGTTAGCCTTCTCCCACCTCCCCGCTGCTGCCCGCGAAGAACGTTGCGGAACAGACCAGCCAGGGCAGCTCAAGGGGAAAAAACAAACAAAAAAGCCCGCCGGGTGCTCCTCCGACGGAAGAAAACGGAACAAGAGGCCGGAAGAAAGGTCAGTTTCAAGTTGGTGATCCGGAGCCCATCCAACCTCCGTTTTCTTTCACACTTGGACAACAAGGTGACCAGCAGGGACTGAAACATCAGGCACTCCATCTAGTTATTATTTCTCTAAAACTCTTGACGAGCAACAAACTAGTAAACGAGAATTGGCATTTAAATAAAACTTTCAATTATATATGTTTTCCAAGGTTAATGAACATTTTCTGCACTCGATTTTATAATAGAGTGAGTATAATGTTTGAAGGTAACCGATGCAGTAATTACGAAGCAGCATATTAGCCTCTGCCAAAGGAGGAGGATATATATTAACAGTCTTATAGGAAGTGGAGTATTAACTTCGTATTTTTGGAATTATATGTATCACCCCAGTCCTCGTCGCCAGACCGAGTTGGTCGACTAGATTTCAATCGCCGATAGAGTCGGTCTGTAAGCACTCTGCTACGAGCCGCCTTTGGCAGAGGCCCGTGCTCCCCCGTGAAGGCAGACGTATGATGAAGGGCACAGCGAGATATAACCGTGACGCTCACTTCAATACCTTTTTTTTCCGTTCCATTCTTCTCTTGCTCTCGTTTGTTCCTTCCCTTTCCCTCACTCTCCCTAAGCACACACACACACACACACTCTCTCTCTCTCTCTCTCTCTCTCTCTCTCTCTCTCTCTCTCTCTCTCTCTCTCTCTCCATTAACACACACACGTAATCACTTAAAGGAAGTAAAAGCCAGTGTGCATTACATGAAGGGAGGCATCTTCCTCGAGTTACCTGAAGGCAAATATACCCCGGCTATGAAGGCTTTCGTGTTACATCTTTAGGGTGTCAGGCACTGCCCTAGATGGGGGACGTCCTCAACTGACACCCGGTGCCCCTTCACTGCTGGGTGGCTGGGGCACAGGTGTGAGGAGACTGACACCCGGTACCCCTTCACTGCTGGGTGGCTGGGGCACAGGTGTGAGGAGACTGACACCCGGTACCCCTTCACTGCTGGGTGGCTGGGGCACAGGTGTGAGGAGACTGACACCCGGTACCCCTTCACTGCTGGGTGGCTGGGGCACAGGTGTGAGGAGACTGACACCCGGTACCCCTTCACTGCTGGGTGGCTGGGGCACAGGTGAGGAGACTGACACCCGGTACCCCTTCACTGCTGGGTGGCGGGGGCACAACCCGTACCCCTTCACTGCTGGGTGGCTGGGGCACAGGTGTGAGGAGACTGACACCCGGTACCCCTTCACTGCTGGGTGGCTGGGGCACAGGTGAGGAGACTGACACCCGGTACCCATTCTGCCCCAAGTGGCCAGGGCACAGGTGTGAAGGCACTGACACTCAGAAATCTGTGGCTGTTGGGTGAACGAGAGTACGAAGAAATGGAGGCTCTCCATTGTGTGTGTGTGTGATTTATATTATGTCTTCTCCTTTACCTCTTCTTTCTATCTTTTCTCTTTTCATCCATTTTTCAACTACCTGTTCTCTCATATTCTGCTTAGGGAGAATGAAGGAAAGGGAAGGAACAAAGGAGAGCAGGAGAAGAATGGAACGGAAAAAAGTGGTATTGAAGCGAGCGTCACGGTTATATCTCGCCGTGCCCTTCATCGTACGTCTGCCATCATCTGTATCTCAAACAGCAAAACGTAACTAAGAAAACGTCATTAGGGGCTCCATGGTAAACACAACTAAAGCAATCATTCACGCCACTCCTTAAACCTTAAGTTCAACACTCCCTTCCTTCATCTGCCCCAACGTCAATCACACCCTGGGGCTCCTGCGTGGAAGTGTTCATAGCTGTACGCAGAAGACGTCACACAGCCCGGGACACACCCAAGGCAACACGTAGCCTACCCAGCAACACAAACATTGGGTCTCTGTCACGTACGTAGACAAGCACACACTTCTGACTAAGAGCACACTGGGATATAATTATGACACTCGTTTCAATACGTTATTTTTTTCCACTTCATTCTTCTCTTGCCATCCTATGTTCCTTAAGCAGAATATGAAAGAAGGGGGTAGAAGGAAAGAGGGTGATTCGAGGAAAGGGGAGAAGAGAAAGAAAAGGAGAAGGAGGAGGAGTAACGTCACAAAATAAGGACATAGACATTGATGCACATTTTTTTTTACAGCACAGAGAGCAACTCAAGGGCAACAAAAAGAAAATGTAGAAAAAAACCCTGCTTACTGTTGCTCCCGCAAAGCGAAAAGTATAGAGTGGCCAAAAGAGAGGTCAATTACTGATGGAGAGGTGTCTTGATACACTCTCCTTGAAAGAGGTCAAGTCATAGGCAGGAGGAAATACAGACGAAGGAAGGCTGTTCCAGAGTTTACCAGAGAATGGGATGAAAGAATGAAGATGCTGGTTAACTCTTGCATATGGTGTTTCAACAGTATATGGGGTGAGCTTGAGTAGAAAGTGTGTAGCGGAGTCGCGGGAGGGTGGAGGCACGCAGGTAGGACGTTCAAAAGAACAGTGTTCATGAAAATATCGAAAAAAGATAAAAAAAAAAAAGATGCAACATGGCGATGGAATTTAAGAAGTAGAAGACTGTCAGTAAGAGGAGGAGAGCTGATGAGGCGAAGAGCCTTAGACTCCACTCTATCCAAGAGAGCTGTGCCCCCCACACGTGAGATGCATACTCCATACGGGGGCGGACAAGGTCTTTATATATGGAAAGCATCTGTGTGGGGGAGAAGAACTGGCGGAGACGATACAGATGTATACCCAAAGTGCACACACACACACACACACACACACACACACACACACACACACACACCATCCCAAGGCCTATATACTTACACTGCACAGAGGCAACGTGCTCGCAACACCCAGCGAACACAGCACCCCAACACTGTCACAGGAGCACCCACGCCCTCCACATACCATTCGGGACGGAAACACAGGCGTGCTCAGCGAGTCTTGGTCACAAAACAAACACAATCACTCAACCCTCACCACGACGCCCCAACGCTATTACAACACCTACCCTTCCTTCACTTCCGCGCAGCTCCACGCGAAGAAAGTTACGGAACAGTCCGGCCAACCTCCGTTTTCTTTCGCTCGTCGACAACAGTGTAACAAGGACAGACTGAGGTAAAAAAGTATTCAATCTAGTTATTTAATCTCCCACAACTTACAAACAAAAACAAACGAGTAAATAAAATAAAAGGTAAATAGAAGTTTTATTTATATGGGATTCTTATAAGTATAGGTTTTCCACACTCGATGATAAAATTGACATTGTGTAAAATATTTAAAAATAACGTTTTGCCATAATTACGAAACTGCATATTAATTTCCTGCAACTTAATTGTACGACATCTTGGGGCAGTCTTATTGTACCCGGATATATTTTTGGAACTGCTTGGAAGTCCATGGCAGTTAACTAATACTATAAATATTGTGTATGTATGTTTCCTTTTTCTTATCTTCCTCCTTCCTTCTTTTTTTTTTTTTTTTTTTTATACTACTATTACTAGAGGAGGGGGAAAAGGGAAGGAGGGTGGGGATGGGTCCTATCACCGGGGGGTGGAAGGGGGCGGCTCAGAGAGTTGCAGGTGATGAAAATTGTTCATATTCGTTTGCGGACGGATGACGTTATAAAAATGTCGGTGGTACTTTAGTATGCGGTCTACAGCAGCATTTGTAGTCTATCCCAGTAGGCGCAAAGGGTGGTGCTACTTTAGCGTGACGTCCACCGCTCTGACCTGTCTCCGGAGACCCTAGCATGACCAGAGGTAATGACCTGACCACAGTCAGGTCATTACTTCATGCTGCCTGACAGCGACAGGATCACACACACGCAAGTTATTGAACGGTCGTGGTTGGATGCCAAAACAAAGATTTAAGACAATGAGAGAAGTCAGTAGTGAGCCTTTTCAGTCACACCTTGGTCCTATCTGCTGGAAAATACTCGGAGAAGATGCAGCTGATGTGTTTGCGTCATTCCTGAATGATATACAAAGTGTACCGTTACAGGATCAAAATGTTTTTTTCTTTCTTTATTTTGACGTACTGTTTACCTTTTTCCTTTGATTGTGTATTTTAACTTTGATATGCTGTTTATCATTTTTTAAAGTTAAGTTTTGTTTTGTTGTCATTGGTGTCGTATAATAATAAAAATAAAACCTTTAATCAGCACTATTCAGCTTTTTTTTTTAAGATTGCTCCCTCCCTATAGGGGGGGGGGGGGCTTGGTCAATGGTGGCGGCCCGTAGCAGGGTGCCGACTGACCGACTCTATCGGCGACCGAAATCAAGTCGGTCGGTCGACGAGGACTGGCGTGTCTCTGCTCAGCTTGTTTTTCTTTATTCTGTATAAGGTTCCTGTAGTGAGTTAGACTGCACGCTGAATTGTTAATATGGCGGCAGACCGAACGCTCCAGTAGACACGGCCGCATAGACCCCATAATAAAGCTGCACCAAAATGTCTTTCATAATCCAAGTGAGATTCACACTACAGTACTTCACTCCTGCGCGAGATAAGACAGAAGGGTCAAGGTCTACAGACTGTAAGACATCTGTCGGTATATAAGGCGGCTAACACATACACATGAACATGTTCCTCGCCACCAGTGCTGCGCGTAATATGTGGATCTTCACTGCGATGACGAGTTTCACTTCCCAGACTGATGATCCATAATGCGTCTTACCAAGTCGATTACTCCTGCTTCACTAGTTAATCATCGATCGATCGATTAAATCCCCCAATTGTTTTAGCATTTAATCGATTAAGTAACTGAATTGCAAGAACCAAGTAAACCGAGTATAATATATAGAACTACTCACTTAAATCCAAGAACCAAGTAAACCAGTTAGTACTCGGACCGAACCGTACATCCCTAAAGGAGAGAGAGAGAGAGAGAGAGAGAGAGAGAGAGAGAGAGAGAGAGAGAGAGAGAGAGAGAGAGAGAGAGAGAGAGAGAGAGAGAGAGAGAGAGAGAGAGAGAGAGAGAGAGAGAGAGAGAGAGAGAGAGAGAGAGAGGAATAAACTAGATGGAAGGAATAGAGACAGGGCGAAACAGACAGACAGACACAATGGCGGGCAGACAGAGTCAATTCTTTCCTCCCAGTCGTGACCAACAGCAGACAGGCTCTCGAAGGTTTGCTGGCAATTAAAAAAGGAAAACCACCACAGCGAAGGTAATAGTAGCATCTGCTGCTGCTGCTGTCGATGTCACTAATGTATGTATATATCTACGAGCAGGAATGATCGATAATTTTATGCTTGTACAGTAATCTCCGTGATTAAATACATGACTGTTGCATATTGTAATTCACTAAGTACTGTAAGTTTTGTCTTACATATATGGCGTGTCTGTGTAATAATAATAATAATAATAATAATAATAATAATAATAATAATAAACGGTTTATTTCATGAAGTACCAGGCAGCCCTAGAGCTGAAAATATACATCAATGGAAGATGAAATTAAATGAATGAGACAAATGAACAAAGTAGTATGATTGAAAATAAAAAGGAAAATAGAAATAACAATAATAGCAATAATCATAGTAAAGATAATAATAATAATCATAATAATCACGATAATAATAATGATAATAATAATAGTAATCATAATAATAATAATCATAATAATAATCATAATAACAACAACAATAAGTCCTAATGAAAAATATTTACAAAACATACAAATTGTGCTGCTCTTAATTTGCATTGTTGATATATTTGACCATCATGGGCACTGCGCTGTTCTTATAGCGGTGTGTGTGTGTGTGTGTGTGTGTGTGTGTGTGTGTGTGTGTGTGTGTGTGTGCCACAGTTTATTGAAGTGATGCCTACAAGTGTTGTTCCCGTTTTCGTTAGCGCAGGAGATACACGTCAAATCGTTACCATGGAAACTGTTGTCCACGTGACAGCCTGGCGCGTCTGTCAACAATGTTCTTTGCGTCATGCATAAAAATGTTAAGTGGTTTTATTTGTTCGCAGCATATCAAAACAACATGAAGGATAATAGCTTTAGAATTGTAACAATAATATGAAATACCCAACCCCGTGGTCACGAGGGCGGGCTTGGAGGCAGGAAGGCTCGTGATTGGGCGGGGCTTGCCGTGAACTGTGACGTCACCGCGGCGGCCACGCGAAGCCTCGGAGCCTGAACACCTCGGCGGGCAGGGGCGGAGGACGCGTCTGCCGACAGTGATCTATTTTATCTCATTTTTTTTAGTGTCGTTCAACGTGTGCGGTCGTCGTCTTCCTCCTCGTGAAGGCCAAGAGCTCGGCGTGGCCAGGCGTCAGGTAAGCCGAGGTGTGGCGTGAGTACAGGTGGACACGCTGCCGGGCGGCGTCGGGAAGGCTCGGGGGCACTGGCGGCTGGGCGGAGATGGGCGGCGTGGCAGGCGGTGTGTGCCTGTCTGTCTGTACGCTAATTGGTGGCTTGGTATCCTGTGTACGGCCTTGGCTGCCTCTCCGTTTCGTGTGTGTTGAGCCTCTGCCGCTGACCAGCCGTAAGAGTGGCGCTGGTGAGTGTCGTCAGCAGTCTGGGCAACGCCACCTGATTGTCGTACTCAGCCTCCAATATTTGCCGATTTCCGACCTAAAAACTGCCTCCTCGACCCCAATAACTGCCTTCATATATAGTTATCGTTAAAATGGTTAATTATTGGTGTTTTTTGGCAATAGCTGTGGCTCAGAAACAGGTAAATACGAGGCTCTGAGTACGATAATCTGGCAACGGTGATTCTGGGGTTCACTGCTGGGCCGTGGCCTGGCACGGCGGCCACAGTCCCTACCCACCGCCACCTGCACAGATCGAGATTTTCATAGACAGTTTATTTATTTGTTATTGCCTCATCACCTTGCTGCGTTAGGTGTGTGTGTGTGTGTGTGTGTGTGTGTGTGGGAAGGAGGAAGAGATTGATTGGTGATACGGGAGTCAGACGCTTCCGCCTCTCACACCAACCATTTCTTAAGGTCGAAAAGGATATCCAGTGTGTTCCGATTACTGTTTTTGTGGCTTCACGGCAGAAAACAATGATCAAACTACCAGAAGGGTCATGAAACTACCCCAGCAAATCCCCAAAACTCCTACGAAGGCCTTGTCAAATGTGTGTGTTTGGGCGCCGAAATGTTTAGGAATGTGGCTCCGTGAGACAAGACTGAACGACCGTGTGTGTGGCGGGTATTGGGAACTTACGGTTTGACGTTGGCAGGGAAACAATGGCGCGTCACGATTACTGGATCTTAAAAAGTGCTTCGTCTCTGAAAGAAGGCTGAGGAATATTGGGAGGGTGAGTTACCGAAAGAGGTGTAGCCCAATACAGGAGGCTTACGGAGGAGAATTTGCTGGTTGGTTTTATTAGTCCGTGCTTTTAATGCTTCGTCGACAGGACCGAAAAGTGCATCCAGGGTCAGTTTTTAGTGGTGGAAACGATGATGAACACTACAGCCTTTCCTCTTTCTTTCTTTCTTTCTTCTTGATGTGTTTCTCTCATTTCCTCCTCCTCTTTTTTCCTTCCTTTCCTTTTCCTACTTCTGCGGCCTTTCCTCCTCCTCATCTTTCCCTCTTTCCCTCTACTAATACAGCCGTTCCATCTCTTATTTTATTCCTTTTTTCCCTCTTTTACTGCTATAACCTTTCCTTCTGTTATCATTTCTTCTTTTCCTCTTCCTCCTTTTCTCTCCTTCCTTTCCTCTTCCTGCTATTACAGTCTTCCTTTCCTCTTTGCTACTAGATATTACTTTTCCCCTCTTCTTTCCTTTCCTTTCTTCCCTTCCGTCCTCTTACACACACACACACACACACACACACACACACACACACACCAGCTGTCGTTATTACGTGCCTCTTATTGAAGACACACGCTGACGAACATTCTTTTTGTGGACAGATGTGGCATTAATCACTATCTCTGGTACACCTTTCTGGCTATATCTCTTCTCCCTCCAACGTGGTCTCTCTACCTGTCTCACTGTCCTGTCTGTATGCCTGTCTGTTTTATTGGGAGGAGAGAACAAATGTGACATGGTTTTCTTTTCGTACTGCCTGTAGCGTCTGTAGGATTTTTTGATGTGCCTGTTGAACGACCCCGGCCCGTTAGTGGCGCAGGCGAATTTTATTTATAGTGGCTGTCGTGATGTATGACTCTTGCTTGGCACATGCTGACCCCCGGTGCTCCACTTGAACGAAGTCGGTGAAATTAGGGCTGATTGAGGATCCGGGCAGCATGTCGGTATAATCTGCCACTCGGCGAGGGTTTAGAAAAATCAGCGTGTTATGGTGCGACTCGAACGTATTAAGTGTTTCAGAGGCTCTGAGGCGTCGTTTTCTCAAGTATCTACTAAGCAAACAGTTGGAGCAGTGTGGTACTTTGGCACAGCATTTCTGACACCCTGCCCAGAGTTTGGCAACATAATGCATTGTAAAAGTGGATAATTACGGCGCTTACTCTCGACTCCAGGAAACTATCGACCAAATAGAGGTAGTTAAAACTGCAAACAAATTGGTTGGCTTCATCGGACGAGTCTTTAATAATAAATCGGAAAAAGTAATATTAAAACTGTATAATTCATTGGTTCGACCCCGTCTAGAGTACTGTGTACAGTTTTGGTCTCCCTACTACAGAAAAGACATAGAAAAGTTGTAACGGGTTCAACGAAGAGTAACAAAGATGATTCCTAGGTTGAGAAATTTTGCATATGAACAAAGGCTTAAAGAAGTAAATTTATTCAGTTTATCAAAACGAAGAATGCGAGGCGA
This sequence comes from Eriocheir sinensis, assembly GCF_024679095.1. NCBI lineage: Eukaryota > Metazoa > Arthropoda > Malacostraca > Decapoda > Varunidae > Eriocheir > Eriocheir sinensis. Next base: position 13,066,921 of record NC_066528.1, read on the forward strand.
TCTAATAGAAGTGTTTAAAATGTTTAAAGGATTCAGTGATATTAATGCGGAAGATTACAAGAAGAAATCACAATTTGAAGATAAGTGGTAAAAGATTATCGTCACACGAAGCTAAACACTTCTTCTTCAATCGAGTTGTTAATGTTTGGAACTCTCTACCCTGTGATGTCGTTGATAGTACAACAGTTACGACCTTCAAGAATAGATTAGACAAGTGTTCTGAATCCAACCAGCAACTAAGATATCACTCATTGTCGTAATAACGTTGTTTTTTCGAATACTGGTGTCCTTGTCCGCTTTTATCGCCCGGTTAGTGGTAGCAGTAATGGTAGTTCTTTCCTCTTTCCTACATAATTTCCATGCAGTTTTTCCATGCTGCATGGTTCTTTTTCCTTTCCTGCCAGCCTTGGCTGGAGGGATGGGGGGTGGGGAGGAGCCTTCGCCTTTGCTGTCCTTCATCTTCCACCTTTGATTAGATAGTTAATGTAGCTTGTCACAAACAGGCTCGTAAGGACCAGCAGGTCTGCTGTTGTTTGTTCTTTCTTTGTGTTTCTTTGTGACTCCAACGGAGCCTGGCACGGCCACCTAGACATACGAGCAGGGGAAGCGTGACCCTGCTGGGACGTGTATACCCACCCGCTCCTGTCTTCCCCTTCCACTCTCCCTCCACCACTCCCTCCTCCGTCTCCCCTGCCCTCCCCCTCTCCTTCCCCACCCACCCGACACACACACACACTCTCTCTCTCTCTCTCTCTCTCTCTCTCTCTCTCTCTCTCTCTCTCTCTCTCTCACACACATACACACACACACACACACACACAGACAGATACACACACATATGCATTATACATATAAAATTCAGCCATGCTCATGTTACTTTTCTGTAGTGCAGATAATTCGTAAGTATATGCTGAGTATATGGTAGGGTGGTTTATACTAACGAGCGTGATAGCTGTTCCTTTATGGCTAGCCGTCTTAAAGGTGTCCTCAGTGTTTTCGTGATGGTTCACAGGCATTCCCCAGCGATTGTTTCCATCATTTGTCCAACCACCCGCTGGCTATCGTTGTCTACAGTGACCGCTTAACACATTCCCACATCCACCCTCTCCCAAATCCTTTCGACCCTCCCCTCCCGAAGTTTTAATTTATTTATGTATATGTTATTCACTTGCCTTCAAATTTACGTATTTACCCTATATTATTCCTGAATCCCTGCCCTATTCCCACCCTTTCCTCCTTCCGACCCCTACCCAACCTCGTGTAAATGACCACGCCTCAGCTGCCCCAGCCCACCAGACTTTTAACGTAATCTGTGGAAAAGGGGGCCAAATATAATGATAGTAAAGTTGGGGGCATACGCTGTAGCAGCGTGTGGCGTCGATGCTCATATCCGTAACATTGACCTTTGAGCCTGTGGTTGGAGGGAGCCCATTACCCCGGGACACGGCCAGCGTGACATCCGGGTTACCACAGTTTACCTTCCCCAGGTTTCCCCAGGTACCCATTTATCGACCAGCCCGAGAGAGAGGATGAACACCTGGGTGAGCTGCACGCCGACTGCCCGGGCCGGGATTCGAACCCGGGCCCGCTGAGTATAAGCCAGGCACGCTGACCACTAGACCACGGAGGCGTATATAACCAAAAAAAAAAGCTTCCGATGATATATGACTCCATCTCAAAATATCATATAGCACTTGAGAAACGGAAGCCATGCTGTAACAGCTATCACGGTCGTCAGCATAAACCATCCTGCCATACTCAGCATAGACTTAAGAATTGTCTGCACCAAAGAAAAGTAACATTTGAATTACTGAATCTTGTATGTATGTATAATGCATGAGTGTGTGTGTGTGTGTGTGTGTGAGAGAGAGAGAGAGAGAGAGAGAGAGAGAGAGAGAGAGAGAGGTGGGGAGGGCGAGGGTGAGGGCAGGGGAGACGGAGGAAGGAGGGGTGGAGGGAGAGAGGAAGGGGAGGACAGGAGCGGGTGGGTATACACGTCTCAGCAAGGTCACGCTTCCCCTGCACGTGTGTCTCAATGGCCGTGCCAGGCTCCGCCATTAGAGTCACAAGTAAGCGCCGTAATTTCCCACATTTAGCAATGCACTATGCTGCCAAAAATTAGGGCAGGGTGTCAAAAATGCTGTGCCGAAATACCACACTGCTCCAACTGCCACCGCCGCGTCTGTCTGTCCGCTTGTCTGTCTCTTGTTTATATTCCTGTCTGTCTTTCTTGGGGAAGAACATCAGTGACTGTCTGTCTGTGTGTTTCCATTTTTTTTTTTTTTAGTGTATCTGTATTTCTAAGGGGAGGATATCGATGTAGGTGTGTTTCCTCATCTGTCTGTTTGTCTGCATGATAGAGAGAGAGAGAGAGACTTACTGACTGACTGACTGACTGTTTATCCACGTGATGGTTAGGTTGTGATGTGTGTGTGTGTGTGTGTGTGTGTGTGTGTGTGTGTGTGTGTGTGTGTGTGTGTGTGTACATATGTCTGTGTACCTAATCCTAATCACCCCAACACCACGCTAATTGGCCAAACAACCACATAACTACCTCATCCACCTTATCCACCTCATCCACCTTCATTACCGTGGCTTTGGTAGTGTTGTGGTGGGTCCTAACTCACCTCACCTTCGTAATTAAGAAAAAACTCACCTGGCCCGCTAATGGCTTACCTGGGCGCCAGCTGATAGAAGCCCCTTACCTGTAGCCTCTAATAGGGGTCGGCTTACCTGAGGAGACGAGTTTAGGAAGCTTACTTGGCGCGTTGATGGGAAAAGTTTACCTGTGTGGGTTAATGAGAGGAGGAGAGAATGAGAAGAAAGGTGATGCTATGTCATGTGAAGTGGAGAGAGAGAGAGAGAAGTAAAGAAAACGAGTAAAAGAGAGAGAGAGAGAGAGATCGTAATAAGGGCGTGGAAGCTAAGAAAGACGGAAGGGGAGCAGATTGGAGGGCCGAGAAGGATCAAGTCTTAATTAGTTTCAATTGAGACTTAACCTGTGCGACAACCCACCTGGTGATTAGAGAAGGAGGAGGAAGAGGAGGAGAAGGAGGAGGAGGAGGAGGAGGAGGAGGAGGAGAAGGAGGAGAAGGAGAAGGAGGATGAGGAGGAGGAGGAGGAAAACTGTATTAGAAATATAAACTGTCACACACATCACAGGATCAGCGAAAAAATCAGAAAACAGAAAACGCTAGTATGACATGAAAATATTATTTGATGAAAAAAAAATAAGGGAGAGGGGAGGAGAGGAGGGAGGAGGAGGAGGAGGAGGAGAAGGAGAAGGAGGATTTATGTCTCTCTCTCTCTCTCTCTCTCTCTCTCTCTCTCTCTCTCTCTCTCTCTCTCTCTCTCTCTCTCTCTCTCTCTCTCTCTCTCTCTCCCTTTTTTTGTTTAAACATGTTCAGTAAATTATTTTTTTTTTTTTTTTTTACGTTGAGCATCTTCCCGGTGGGGCCTGATGGTCGGCCCAAGGCTTCTTCCAGGTGGGGCCTGATGGTCGGCCCAGCCCGTTCTGGCGCAGGCGAGTGTTTATAGTGGCGCCATCTTGCATTGTACATGCAGTATTATTTTTCTGTGCTAAAGTTCCCCCGACCGTTGGGGAGCTATTTAAAAGCTTCTGCCGATTATATTATACAATTATATACATGTTTACGGTGGGTGTAGGAGTAGCCACCTGTGGGACGCAACCTTCATCTGCTGAGTGGACAGTTGTGTCACATCCACATCAGCAGTGAGGTTGTTCCACCACACCACCGCTGCGATGGAGAAGGCACGTTGGTGGGTGCTGGAGCGGGCCACTGGCACTTCCAGGAGGGAGGCGTTGCTCAGCACCGTTCTCGTGCTGCGCTCAGACCTCCTCCAGGTAGCCCTCAGGTCCGTCAGGTGGGGCACTAGGCCCACTTGTGCCTTATGTAGCACCGTCAGGGCAGCGACGCGGCGACGGTGCTCCAGGCTGTTCAGCTGGTGCGTGGCTGGTCTTGCCCGTCCCTCGTGTGGGTGTTGTTGTTGTTGTTGTTGTCGATGTTGTTGTCGCTGTGTCTCCCACTGACCCTTTCTCTCTTTCCCTCCATTTTCTTTCCGTTTATTTTTCTCTCTTTTCCAATACTTCCTCTCTCCGTATGTCCCTTGAAGTTTCCCCTCCATTGCCTCCTCTTCCCTCCTCATTTTCTTCCTCCTCCTCTTCATCCCCATCCATCTTCCCTTTCCTTCCCTCTAATCCTCCTTTCCTTCTCCTATCCCCCCCCCTCTCTCTCTCTCTCTCTTACTTCCTTTCACTTAAATTTCCTTTCCTTCCTTCCTTCCTTCCTTCCTTCCTTTCTTCCTTCCTCTCTGCCTCTCTCTTTTTCCTTTCTTCCTTTATCCTCTTCATTCAATTTTCTTACCACAAAATTTTCAGCCACACTAGCACTCCACCTCCACTTCCTCCTCCACCTCCTCCTCCTCCTCCTCCTCCTCCTCCACCGCCTTCACTTTTCCTCTCCCTCCCTCTTCATCTCCTTTTCTTCTCTCTCCTCCCTCGCACTCTCTCTCTCCATCACTCACCAAGTTTCCATATCGACATTTTAACGCTCGCTCTCTCTCTCTCTCTCTCTCTCTCTCTCTCTCTCTCTCTCTCTCTCTCTCTCTCTCTCTCTCTCACTCTCTCTCTCTCTCTCTCTCTCTCTCTCTCTCTCTCTCTCTCTCTCTCTCTCTCTCTCTCTCTCTCTCTCTCTCTCTCTCTCTCTCTCTCTCTCTCTCTCTCTCTCTCTCTCTCTCTCTCTCTCTCTCAGGTAACCTCGTTATAATCCAGCACCTTATCAATTACCTGTCCTCCTCGTCCTCCTCCTCCTCCTCCTCCTCCTCTTGTTGTCTCCAATTTCGCTACTGGGAGAGTCAGGGCCATATTCTGAAACGTCGCCAAAACACACCTATTTGACAAGGCTTTCGCAGGTGTTGTGAGGCATTTCCTGGGGTAGTTTAATGACCCTGGTGGTACTTTAACCCTTCTTCTGTACCATGAACCTTAAAAAACACTCATTAGAACCCGATTGATCCCCTCTTCGGCCTTTGGAAATAGTGTATATGAGAGAGGGGAAGCGTCTGAAAATACCGAGACCTCATGCCCTAGTCTCTTGTATCAGTGTGCAAGTGGGTCTCTCTTAGGACTCGAGTGAAGGGCAGACCAGTAGTGTATTGTTTATGGTGAAGGCTGTCCGTCTGGGCTAAGTGGAGGAGAAGGAGGCGGAGGAGGTGAGAGGGAGAGTGGAAAATAAGGAAAGAGAAGGATATGGATTGCTTGTAAGAGGAAAGGGAAGAGGAAGAGAATAGGAGATAGGAATGAGAGGAAGAGGAAGGAAAGGAGGAGAGAGATTGGTGGTAAGAGGAGGAGGAGAAAAGAGGAAAAAATGAAAGAAAGAGGAAGACATGTATTGATATCAAGAGGAAGAGGAGGAGAAGGAAGGAGATAGAGGAAGAGGAAGGAAAAGAGTTGAGTAAAGAGATTTAGTAAGAGGAAGAGGAAAGAGAGGAATAGGGAACGTGGAAAGAGAAAAGAAGAGGAGGAGGAGGAGGAGGAGGAGGAGGAGGAGGAGGAGGAAGGAGAGAGGAAGGCCAAAAAGAGGAGGAGGAAGAAGAAGATGAAGAAGGTTTTAAAAAGTAAGAGAAAATTGGAGGAAGAAAAGTGAGGGAAAGAGGAAATTCAAAAGAAAGAGTAGGAGGAGGAGGTAGAGGAGGAGGAGGAGGAGAAGGAGAAGGAAGAGGAGGAGGAGGAGGAGGTGGGCCGAACAGATGTTTTTGAAGGCAGCTCGAAGGCACACACACACACACACACACACACACACACACCACCACCACCACCACCACTAACAACAACAACAACAACAACAACCTCTCTCTCTCTCTCTCTCTCTCTCTCTCTCTCTCTCTCTCTCTCTCTCTCTCTCTCTCTCTCTCTCTCTCTCTCTCTCTCTCTCTCTCTCTCTCTCTTTTCTCCTTTTCCTTCTCCCTTCTTTATCTTTCCTTCTTCTTCGTCCTCTATTACGACCTTCATTCCTTCCTTTTAACTCTCCCTCTCTCCTTCTCTCTCCCTTTCTCCCTTCCCACTTCTCATTCTTCCTTCATATGCTCCTCCGTTTATCCCTTTTCTTTTTCTTCATAACTCCCTTTCTCTTCATATTTTTCTTTCTCCACTTTCTTCCTTTTCCTCTCCTTTTGTTCTTCCTTTCTCCTCTCTTCCTTCCTTCATTTCTCTTTCACAATCCTTTACTCTCCTTCCCTCCTTCTCTTCCTCTCTTCGTTTTTCGTCTCTCACTCAATCTGTCTTTCTATTCCTCTTTTTCCTTTACTCCTCCTCTCTTCCTTCTCTCTTCTCCTCCATTCCTCCTCTCGTTTTTTCCTCTCTCCCTTAAAATCATCGTCTATTCCTCCTTTTCTTACTCTTCTATATCCTCTTTCATTTTCTCTTTTCTCTCTCCCTCTCTCTTGTTATCCTCTTCTTTCTTTCTTCCTTTCTATCCCCTTTTCTCTTTTCTCTTTCATAATTATTTTCCATTTTCCTTCTAATCTCCTTTATTTGTTATTTTTTCATTCCCTTTCTTTCTTATCTTTTCTTCTTCAACATTTTTCCATTTTCTATTCCATCTCTCTTCTCTTTTCACTCTTTCTCAATTTCCCTTCCTCTCCTTCCCTTCCTCTTCCATTACCTCTTTCTCCTTCTTCAATTTGCTTCTGCTTCCGTCAGTTTTCTCATTTGCCTCTTCCTTCATTCGCTTTTCTTATTTTCTTTATTGTCTTTTGTCTGTTGTCTACCGTTACATCCTCGTTCTTTGTTTATTTCCTTTCATCCCATATTCTCTCTCATCCTCTTTCTTTCTCTCTTGTTTTACTCTCTTCATCCTTCATTTCATTCTTCTCTCTTTTCTTTTCTTATCTTACGTTCCTTATTCTTTCCCTTTGTCATTTGCATCTCATTTTCTTCCATTTCCTTTCCTTTTTTCTTCCTCCTCCACCTTTTCCTCTTCCTATTTCCACTTCTGCGCTCCACCTTCCGTCTGACCTTTCCTTCTCCTCCTCTCCTCCTCCTCCTCCTCTTATTTCTCTCTTTACTAGGGTAGTAATTTCCTCTTATTTCTCTCTTTACTGTAAAATTTCCATGTCCTTTTTTTCCTTAAAGGCACATGGTGGTCTCTTCTAACCCCGAAGTCTTCCTCAAACTATATTTAGCATTAGTTAGACCTCATCTTGACTATGCGGTTCAGTTCTGGTCACCTTACTTTAGAATGGATATCAAAATGTTAGAATCGGTGCAGAGGAGGATGATTAAGATGATTCAGGGGTTGAGAAACTTGCCATACGAGGAAAGACTCAAACAGTTAAACTTGCATTCTCTAGAAAGGCGAAGGGTGCGTGGAGACATGATCGAGGTTTATAAATGGATGAAGGGCTTTAATAAGGGAGACATTCATAAGGTTTTGTTGGTAAGAGAATCGGGTAGGACACGAAGTAATGGGTTTAAACTGGATAAATTCAGATTCAACAGGGACATAGGCAAAAATTGGTTTACTAACAGGGTGGTGGATGAGTGGCTTAGCAGTCATGTGGTGAGTGCCAATACAATTGTCACATTCAAAAATAGACTAGATAAATTCATGGACAGCGATATTAGGTGGGGTTAGATACACGGGAGCTTAGGGTCAAAGGAGCTGCCTCGTACAGGCCTACCGGCCTCTTGCAGACTCCTGCGTTCTTATGTTCTTATGTTCTTATGTTTCCTGCCGGCACGTTGCCGGAGGGAGAGGTGGGTGGGGAGGAGCCTTCATCAATTCTGTCCTGTCCTACCACTCTTAGATTACTAGTAGTAGCGGTAGTAAACAGACACCCTCGCCATAGACCGACAGGTCTTCTGATGTCTGTTCTTCCTATGTATATTCCTATGTATATTCCTTTTCCTCCTCCTCCTCCTCCTCTCTATCCACTCCATTCACCACCTTTTCCATCCCCACTGTTGTTATTTCTCTCTCTCTCTCTCTCTCTCTCTCTCTCTCTCTCTCTCTCTCTCTCTCTCTCTCTCTCTCTCTCTCTCTCTCTCTCTCTCTCTCTCTCTCTCTCTCTCTCTCTCTCTCTCTCTCTCTCTCTCTCTCTCTCTCTCACTCTCTCTCTCTCTCTCTCTCTCTCTCTCTCTCTCTCTCTCTCTCTCTCTCTCTCTCTCTCTCTCTCTCTCTCTCTCTCTCTCTCTCTCTCTCTCTCTCTCTCTCTCTCTCTCTCTCTCTCTCTCACACACACCTTCGCTAATGAGCTTACAGGTATCGGGGAAAAAGTTTGAAGGTAAAGGGACTGAATGGGCTTCGAAACATCAATAATTATACATTGCCACGCGGGAATGAGCGAATGAAAGGGTGGATGGAAGGGGGAATGAAAGGGGAAGGAAAAAAGTGCAGATTAAGATAGGGAGAGAAAGGGGGAATTATATTTGAAAGACCTCCTTTTTCTTACCTCGTATTAACTCTGCACAAAGACCCCTAAATCATTGTCATCGCTGAATAGAGAGAGGACTAAGATAGGTACTGTCCTACGCTTCCACCCCTCACAGCAATTATTCCCAAAGGCCGAAAAGGAGATCAATCGCTTTCTAATGATCGTTTTTAAGGTTCACGGCGCAGAAGAATGATCAAACTACCAGAACGGTTATAAAACTAGCCCCGGAAATGCCCCCAAAAACTCCTCTGAAAGCCTTGTCAAATAAGTGTGCTTGGGAGTCGAAATGTTTAGTAATATGGTCTTTCAAGAGGTTGGTATAATAAGACACTCTCGCCTCTCACATCAGCTATTTCTAAAGGTCAAAGAGGAGGTCAGTCGGGTTTTAATGAGTGTTTCTTCAGGTCCATGGTACAGAAGAAGACTCACACTACCACCAGGGTCTTAACACTACCCTTGGAAATGCCCACAACTCCTACGAAAGCCTTGTCAAATATGTGTTCTTGGGCTGCGATTTGTCTTGTAATACGACCCAGAAAAGGGTGTAGTTTTAAGAGTATCAACACACCTCTCCACCCCAAATTGACACCTCTCCTCTGGCCTCTTGTTCTCTTTCCTTTCGTTCGGAGCTGCGTCTAGTGGTCTGTTTGTTTTTGTTTGTTTTGTTTAATGCCTTTTCCCTACCTCCCTAAGTGTGAGACAACCCGCCAGTACGTAAAACCAAGGGGAGATAGAGAAGGATAGGGAGGAAGGAAATGAAGAAGAGAAGGAGCAGTAAGAAGAGGAGAAGAAAGCAGTGGAATTAGGGAACACTGAAAAAAAGGAAGTTAGAGCAAGTGGAAGAGAGATACAGGGAAGAAAGGGAAGGAAGGAAAGGAAAGGAACATAAAAGAAAAAATATAAGCTCTCTCTTCCATTTTTTTCAGTAGAGGAAACTGCTAAACCGCAAAAAAACTAATAATAAAAAAGGCAGGAGACAGGCACTAGTATAAAACCAAATATAAACAAGCGGCCAAGAGAGAGAGAGCAGCTCCGGATTGGGCGGTGTCGATATGCACTCCCTTCCCCCCCTCCTTAGGCCATTCCCTTGATTTCTGTTCCAGCAATAGTTAGTGAGTTTTAAGCCCTTTTCCCTTTCGCGTTTTCTTCGAACTATTTCTAAGAGAGTTTAAAAGGCTACATCCAACGTATGTTTTCTCATTTCTCATTTTTCTTTTTCTGTAGTGTTAGGACAAACTGGTAGTTGGCCCTACACACACACACACACACACACACACACACACACTCACACCTCTCGTTAGCTAGTCCTTATCCGGCCTCAAGTCATTGGTTCGAATCAGTTTCTTAATTCCGAAGGACCGGCCTCACCCTCATTCGCCGCCCCTCCCCCCCCTCTTGCCACGGTTATAAATACGAGTATAAGCCAAAGCCTAGACTAAACTAAACCAGTCTCAGGCGACCTTTCCCGTCCCTCACAACACCAGGCCACAGGTGACAAGTAGGTTAAGTGTTGAGGTCAGTCGATAGCAGTTCCGACAATATCTAGTTCTCTTTAACCTTTCCCTACAAGTTATATATGTACATACCACTTCTACGAGTTTTGAAGGTTACATCCAAAATGTTATATTCTCTTTATTTTCTCTTTCTCTAGAGCAATTCAAAAAGTGGTTGCATTCCCTTGATAGAAGTTCCAACAGTATCGAGCGTTTTTAACTTTCTTTCGCTAGGAATTTTCTATGAACCACTTCCACGAGTTTAGAAGGCTTCATAAAAGTGTTCTTTTTTTCACTTTGTAATATTTTAGCATAAGTAGGGCAAGCAAAAAAAAAGAGATTGAATTCACTTTGATTGCAGTTTCAACGATCCCTAGTTCTGTTTAACCTTTCCAAAGCAGTTTTCTATGAACAACTTCTACGAGTTTTCAAGGCTACATCCAACGTATGATTTTTTTCCCTTCGTAAAATAAAACAAGTATGGCAAGAAAAAAAATATTGAGTTAGTTCCCTTGAGAGCAGTTCCAACAATATCTACTTCGCTTTAACCTTATTTTCCTACGACTTTTCTGTGAAGCACTTTTACGAATCTTAAAAGTTACATCCGACATATTATATTTTTTCTCTTTGTAGCGGCGTGACACAAAGAGGACAAGAAAAAAGTGTTTGGAAGTGAGGTATGGGGTATTCAACAGAGGCAAAAAAAAAAGAAGTTTGCAAGTAAGGTTTTATTTTTGTATTGGCAATGATTCAGTGGAGACGATAAAACGTTTGAAAGTACGGGTTGTTTTTTGTGTTGGTAATGATTCAGTGGAGACGAAAAAACGTTTGAAAGTACGGGTTGTTTTTTGTGTTGGTAATGATTCAGTGGAGACGAAAAAGCGTTTGAAAGTAGGGGTTGTTTTTTGTGTTGGTAATGATTCAGTGGAGACGAAAAAACGTTTGAAAGTAGGGGTTGTTTTTTGTGTTGGTAATGATTCAGTGGAGACGAAAAAACGTTTGAAAGTAGGGGTTGTTTTTTGTGTTGGTAATGATTCAGTGGAGACGAAAAAGCGTTTGAAAGTACGGGTTGTTTTTTGTGTTGGTAATGATTCAGTGGAGACGAAAAAGCGTTTGAAAGTAGGGGATGTTTTTTGTGTTGGTAATGATTCAGTGGAGACGACAAAACGTTTGAAAGTAAGGGTTTATTTTTGTGTTGGTAATGATTCAGTGGAGACGAAAAAACGTTTGAAAGTAAGGGTTTATTTTTGTGTTGGCAATGATTCAGTGGAGACGACAAAACGTTTGAAAGTAGGGGTTGTTTTTTGTGTTGGTAATGATTCAGTGGAGACGAAAAACGTTTGAAAGTACGGGTTGTTTTTTGTGTTGGTAATGATTCAGTGGAGACGAAAAAACGTTGAGAAAGAGTTGATAAAGGTAATGATTCAGTGGAGACGAAAAACGTTTGAAAGTACGGGTTGTTTTTTGTGTTGGTAATGATTCAGTGGAGACGAAAAAACGTTTGAAAGTAGGGGTTGTTTTTTGTGTTGGTAATAATTCAACGGAAGCAATAAAAACTGAGAAAAAGGAGATAAAGGAAAAGATTAAAGAATGAAGAAGAGGAGAAAAGTGAAAGAAGGAAGAAGAGAAAGGATGTGAAAGAAAAGGAGATGAATGAAATAGGATGAAGAAAAGGAGAAAAGTGAAGTTAAAGGTGAGAGAAGAAATGAAATAATAGTAAATAAAAGAGGAGAAAGGCGAAGGAAAATAATATAGAAGGCAGAAGAGGAGAATCAGAAGGAAAACGATGAAAGAAGGGGATAAGAGAAGAAATTAAATAACAGTAAGATAGAAAAGAGAAGAGAAATAAAAGACGAGGAAAGAAATACAAGGAGAGGAAGGAGGAGAGGGAGGAGAAGGTGATGAGAGAGGAATATTAAACAAGAGTAAGGCAGAGCAGAAAGGTGAAGGAATGAAGAAGCGAAGGAAGAAAATGACAATAAAAAAGGAGAAAGGCGAAAGAAATGGGAAGAGAAGGAATAAACACTCAATAAGAAGGAACAGAAAAGTAACTGAAATAGAAAAGAAGGAAAAAAATATCAACAACGAAGGAGAAAGAAGTAAAAGAAAGAGAAAAGAAAGCAAATAAGAAAGATAAAGTGAAATGAATAAATGAAGGAATAGAACGACAGTAAAAAAGAGAAGAAAGGTGAAAGAAAAGAGAAGAGAGAAGGAATAAAAATATCAACAAAGAAAGAAAGAAAAAGTAGAAGCAGAAACAGGAGAGAAAGCAGATAAGAAAATAGGAATAAAAATAAATGAAAACCAGACCAAAGAAAACAAAAAAAAAAAACGAAAACGAAACAAAACAAGAACAACGAAAGAGAAAACGAGAGCAAAAACAACAGAAACTAAAATAAAAAAGAATTGGAAGGAAAACGCAAAAAAAAAAAACATGGAAAAACGCAAACAAAAAACAAACACACACACACACACACACACACACACACACACACACACACACACACACACACGCAAACACACAGAACCAGCAGCATCCAGGCAGAGACCAAAGTGTACAGGTGTAGCGGGGAAAGTCTCTCACCTGAACTTTACCAGACTATGGGTGTACCGGAGCCGTGTGTCTGATGCGTGGGTGATGCTGGCTGCGAGTACACGAAGCTAATTGGCTTGGCGAAGGTATGTGGGCAGAAGGAGGAGGAGGAGGAAGAGGAAGAGAAGGAGCAGGAGAAGGAGGAGGAAGCAGAGGGAAAGGAAGGAGGAGATGGAGAAGAGAGGGAAAGGAAGTAAAAGAAAGGAGGAGGAAGATAAGGAAAAGGAAGGAGTGGAAGTAAGAAGAACTGCAAAGACGAGAAATTAGAGCAAAAGGAGGATATGGAGAATAGAGGGAAAAGGGACGAAAGGAAAGGAAAGAAGGAAAAAGAGAAGAAAGGAAGAGAAGCAGAAGGAACAGGAAGAAGAAAGAAGGAAGGGGTGGAATTAAGAAGAACTGCAAAGACGAGAAGTTAGAGCAAAAGGAGAGATATAGAAGAGAAGGAAAAAGGAGGAAAGGAAAGGATAAAAAGGAAGAGAAAGAAGGAAGAGAAGCAGGAGCAGGAAGAAAGAAGGAGGGAATGGAATTAGGGAGAACTGCGAATTAGAGCAAAAGGAGAGATATAGAAGAGAGGGAAAGGGAGGAAAGGAAAGAAGGACGAAAAGAAGGAGCAGAAAGAAGAAGGCGTAAAGGAAGGAGATGAATAAGGAAGAAATGCAAAGACGAGAAGTTGGTGAAGTAGAAGAGGAAAAGAAGAAAAAGAAAGGGAGAGAAGGAAAGGGAGAGGAAGAGACAGAGAAGGAACAGGAAGAAGAGAAAAGGAAAGAAGAGAAATTAGAGAGAATTGCCAAGACGAGAATTAGAGCGAAAGGAGATAGAGAATAGAAGGAAAGGGAGGAAAGGAAAGGAATAGGAAGAAATACGGGAAGGACAGAATGAAGGACAGAATGAAGGAGAGAGAGAAAGGAGGAAGGGGGGAGGGGGGGGGCCTTGACCGTCCTCCTGTAGGTTATTAATGATCCTTCCGATGTCACAACCAGCCTCTACAGGGGGAGGAGGAGAGGGGGGGGGGGGAGGCGGTGGTGGTGGTGGTGGTGGTGTGGTGTAGATGGTCTTGGTCTAGTTTTGGTCTGGGTCTGGGTGATGGTGGTTTTGGGTCATGATTTTTGTGGTGAAATTGTGTTGAATTCCTCTCCTTTTCCTTTTCTCTGTTTCCTCTTCCTCTTATCTCTCCTCATTCTGTTTCCTTCACTTCCTTTCTTCTCTCTAACTCCCATCTCCGCTCTCTATCTTTCCTCTTCTTTTGTCCTTCCTTACCCTGTATTTCCCCTCTTCTTTTGCCTTTCTTTCTCTCCTCTTCTCCTTCCCTTTTACTGTCCTTTCTTTTAGTTTCCCAATCCCTTCATCTTCCCTCTAACTCCCTTTTCCTCCCTCCCTCTCTCTCCGATCTCTACCTTTCCCCTTCTTTTGTCCTTCCTTCCTCTCTATTTCCCCTCTTCTTTTGCCTTTCTTTCTCTCCTCTTCTCCTTCCCTATTCATTCCCTTCATCTTCCCTCTAACTCTCTTTTCCTTCTATCTCATCTTCTTTTCTTTTGTCCCTCTTCCCGTTCTGTATTTTCCCTTTTCTTTTCCTTCTTTTCCTTTTCCTTTTCCCTTCCTTTCATCTTTCTCTTCCCTCTCATTCTCTTTCTCTCTTTTCCTTTTTCTTCCCCCTTCCTTTCATCTTTCCACGATTTTCTTCTCTTCTCTTTTTCCTCTTGTTTCGTTTTGTTATTCTTCTCGTTTTTTTGTCTTCTTTTTCTTCATCTTCTTCTTCTTCGTGTTTCTCTTTCCCTTTCGTCTTTTATTTTTGCTTCTTTTCTATGATTGGTTTTGTTAGTCATCTCATTCTCTTTTTCTCTTTTCCTTTTTCTTTCCCCTTCCTTTCATCTTTCTCTTACCTCTCATTCTCTTTCCTTCCACATCCTTTCATCTCTCATCTAACACCCTTCCCCTCTCTCTCTCCCTCCCAGTACCTCGACCTCCCTCCCGCCCTCATCAGCGCCCACCAAAACGTTTTCTCGCGGGAGGTTTCGTGTTGTCTCGTCGGCAGAGTGTTTAGATCCTTGGGAAACGTTCATTAACACGCCCCAGGAGCCACAGTACACAGGGGAAGAGGAGGAAGAGGAGCAGGAGGAGGAGGAGGGGAGGAGGAGAGGGAGAGGGAAATAGAAGGAAGATTAAAAGGAAACGGTTCTCTCATATTATCACCGCTCTTGTGTTGTTTCTCTCTCTCTCTCTCTCTCTCTCTCTCTCTCTCTCTCTCTCTCTCTCTCTCTCTCTCTCTCTCTCTCTCTCTCTCTCTCTCTCTCTCTCTCTCTCTCTCTCTCTCTCTCTCTCTCTCTCTCTCTCTCTCTCTCTCTCTCTCTCTCTCTCTCTCTCTGATCTTTTTTTTGGATCCTGTGTGTGTGTGTGTGTGTGTTTGTGTGTGTGTTGGTAGTGGCTGTAATGTGTTCATTTCTTATCTATGTCTGTCTGTCTATCTGTATGTTTGTCTGTCTCTATATATTTGTCTATCTGTCCGTCTTGTTTTGTTGGTTGTGTTAGTCTGTCTGTCTGTCAATCTGTATCTATCTATCTATATATCTATCTATCTATTTATCTATCTATGTATCTATCTATCTATCTATCTGCGCCTTTTACCTCTCGTTTTGTGTTTCTGTTGGTTGTCTGTCTGTCTATCGGTATGTATGTATCAATCTGCCTGTGTCTCTGTCTATGTCTGTCTGCCTGTCCATCTCGCTTGTTGGTCCGCCTCGCCTTCCCGCTCAAACATCCTCGCCGCTTCGATATTCCCTTTGAAAGCTCCGCCTCTTCGCATCGGCCAGGTGTTTAATGAGGAAATACACCTGTTTGATTTCGCGCGTTCCTCATTGGCTGTATCGATTTGCGTCTATTTGTGTTTTTCTTCTCCTTTTTACACTTTTATTTTTTTCTTCACGGCTTTCTTCTCTTCTCTGTTTCCTCTTTTTGTTCCTGTGTCTTCTACTTCTTTTTCGTTTTGTTATTCTCGTTTTTTGTCTTCTTTTTCTTCTTCTTTTTCTTCTTCGTCTCTTCTTCGTCTTACATTGTTTTCTTTCCTTTTATACTTTTTCTTCATATTTTTCTCCTCTCCTTTTATTTTTCGTCATCCACCTCCTCTTCCTTCTTCTTCTCTTCCCCATAATCGTCTCCTTCTTGACTTACATCCTACATCTTTTCTCATTTTCCTTCTCCCTTTCCCCTCCCCTTTTCCCCTCAACTTTTCCCTCCCTCCCTCTCTCCTTATTTTTCTTCCATTCCCCTCTTTCCATTTCTCCCTCTCACTCATTTTCCCTCTCCTCCTTTTCCCCTCAACTTTTCCATCCCTCTCCCTCTCCTTATTTTTCTTCCATTCCCCTCTTTCCCTCTCTCCCTCTCACTCATTTTCCCTCTCCTTTTCCCCTCAACTTTTCCATCCCTCTCCCTCTCCTTAATTTTCTTCCATTCCCCTCTTTCCATTTCTCCCTCTCACTCATTTTTCCTCTCCTCCTTTTCCCCTCAACTTTTTCCTCCCTCCCTCTCTCCTTATATTCTTCCATTCCCCTCTTTCTCTCTCTCCCTCTCACTCATTTTCCCTCTCCCCCTTACCCCTCTATTCCTCTTTTCGTTTTTTCTCTTCATTATTATCCTCATTTTCTTTCTCTAATTAACAATTCTTTTATCTCCTCTCTCCTCATCCTCAACTTTACTACTCCTTTTATTCTTCCTCAGCCTAAATTATCTATCAATCGTCTATCCTTTTGCTCACCTCACAATTAACTCATTCATTCACCATACAACTATTATATTGATGCTAAATGGTGGTATGTCATTCTCCCCTTTCTCCCTTTTTCACTATCTCCCTTCTTTCCGCCTTTCTATTTTCTCCGTTCCCTCTTTCTTTCTCTCTCCTCATTTCCCTCTCATTTTCCCCTCAACTTTTCCATCCCTCTCCCTCTCCTTATTTTTCTTCCATTCCCCTCTTTCCATTTCTCCCTCTCACTCATTTTCCCTCTTCTCCTTTTCCCCTCAACTTTTTCCTCCCTCCCTCTCTTCTTATATTCTTCCATTCCTCTCTTTCTCTCTCTCACTCATTCTCCCTCTCCCCCTTACCCCTCTATTCCTCTTTTCGTTTTTTCTCTTCCTTATTCTCCTCATTTTCTTTCTCTCATTAACGAATTCTTTTATCTCCTCTACTTCAATCATGTCAACTTTACTACTACAAGTCAGTGGTGGTAGATAAGTCCTTTCTATTCATCACTACAGCCTAAATTATCTATCCATCATCTATCCTTTTACTCACCTCACAGTTAACTCATTCAATCACCATTCAACTATTATATATTGATGCTAAATGGTGGTATGTCATTCTCCCCTTTCTACCTCTTTCACTATCTCCTTCTTCCGCCTTTCTATTTTCTCCGTTCCCTTTCTTTTCGTCCTCTTTTCATTTTTTCCCCTCTTTTCCTCTCCCTTTCTTTCCTGCTTTTCCTCGTCCCTTCTCATCTTTCTCCCTTTTTCCTTCTTTCCTTCTTTCCGCCTTTCTATTTTCTCCGTTCCCTTTCTTTTCGTTCACTTTTCTTTCCCTTGCCTCTCCCTTTCCCTCCCTCTCTCTCTCTCCCCTTTTCTCCCCTACTTCTCTTCCATATCCTTTCTCCCCTGTCTCCCTTTTTCCTTCTTTCCTTCTTTCCGTCTTTCTATTTTTCCCATTCACTTTCTTTTGTCCACTTTTCTTTTCCTTGCCTTTCCCTTTCCCTCCTTCTCTCTCTCTCTCTCTCTCTCTCTCTCTCTCTCTCTCTCTCTCTCTCTCTCTCTCTCTCTCTCTCTCTCTCTCTCTCTCTCTCTCTCTCTCTCTCTCTCTCTCTCTCTCTCTCTCTCTCTCTCTCTCTCTCTCTCTCTCTCTCTCTCTCTCTCTCTCTCTCTCTCTCTCTCTCTCTCTCTCTCTCTCTCTCCCCTTTTCTCCTACTTGTCTTCCTCATCCTTTCTCCCCTTTCTCCCATTTCCTTCTTTCCTCCTTTACCCTTTTTCCTTTCTTTTGTCCAATTTTCTTTTCCTTGCCTTTCCCTTTCCCTCCTCTCTCTCTCTCTCTCCCCTTTTCTCCTACTTCTCTTCCTCATCCTTTCTCCTCCTTCTCCCTTTTCCCCTCTTTCCTTCTTTCCGCCTTTCACTTTTCCCCATTCACTTTCTTTCGTCCACTTTTCTTTCCCTTGCCTTTCCTTTTCCTTCCTTCTCTCTCTCTCCTCTTTTCTCCTACTTCTCTTCCTCATCCTTTTTCCTCCCTCTCTCTTTTTCCCTCTCACCTTCTTTCCGCCTCTCAATTTTCCCCATTTCCTTTCTTTCGTCCACTTTTCTTTCCCCTTCTTTCCCTTTCCCCTTCTCTCCTACTTCTCTTCTTCATCCTTTCTGTTTCCCAATTCCTTCTTCTAATCCCCTTTTCCCTTGCCTTTTCCTTTCCACCCTCTCTTTCTCTCCGTCTCCCCTTCTTTCCTTCTTCTCTTCCTCATTCATTCACTTTCCCAATACCTTCATCTTTCCTCTCTAACACCCTTTTCCCTCTCTCTCCCTCTTTCAACTTTGCAATTTCCCTTTTCCCATTCCTATTCCTCCCTCTCCCTTCTGCAGTTCTTCTCTCCTTTTCCTTCTCTCCCTTTTCCCCTCCGTCTCCTTCGTTCCATATCCTTTCATTTTTCCTTCAACTCACTCCCTTCTTTCTGTTTCTTCATCATTCTCATATTTCCCAGTTGTCTATCTCTCTATCCTTCTATTAAGCCATCTATTGACTCTTCCGCCTATCCATCTATCCCCTTTACACACGCAGTCTAGCCCAGTTGAGTTCTTACGCTCCTTTCCTTCGGCCTATCCGCTTTAGACTAAGAATAGACTCGTAGCTCAGACAAAACCACACTAGGATATTTTATTTCTTCTGTGTCAATCTTGGTTTCATTTTATCCATCCATGTCATACCTGTAATTCCCTTCCCCTTTCTTCTTTTCCCCTTCTTTTCTTTTCTTGCTTTCTTTCCTCTTTTCCCCTTCTCTTTTTCCTTTCTCATCTCTTTCTCTTTATTCCAGTCTCCCAATCCCTTCTTCTATTCTGTAACTCCCTTCCCCTCTCTTCTTTTCCCCTTCTTTTCTTTTGTTGCTTCCTTTCCTCTTTTCCCCTTCTCTTTTTCCTTTCTCATCTCTTTCTCTTTATTCCAGTTTCCCAATCCCTTCTTCTTTTCTGTAACTCCCTTCCCCTCTCTTCTTTTCCCCTTCTTTTGTTTTTTTTGCCCTTTTTTCCTCTTTTCCCCTTCTTTTTTTTCTTTCTTGCCTCTCTTTCTCTTTATTCAAGTTTCCCAATCCCTTCTTCTTTTCTGTAACCCCCTTCCCCTCTCTCCTTTTCCCCTTCTTTTGTTTTTTTGCCCTTTTTTCCTCTTTTCCCCATCTTTTTTCCTTCCTCATCTCTCTTTCTCTTTATTCCAGTCTCCCAATCCCTTCTTCTTTTCTGTAACTTCTTTTCCCGTTTTTCCCAGTCCCCATTCTTTTATTTTGTCTCCTTTTATGTTCCGTATTTCCTCTTTCCCTTTCTCTCCTCTCTCTCTGTCCTTCTTCTTTCCTTCTTCTTTTTCTTCTTTCCTATAGCTCCCGTTTCCCTCTCTCCCATTCCCCTTCTTTATTTTGTTCCTCTTTTCCCCTCTATTTCCCTTCTCCTTCTTTCCTTTCTCATCTCTCTTTCTCTTTATTCCAGTTTCTCAATCCCTTCTTCTTGTCTGTACTCCCTTTCCCCTCTCTCCCATTCCCTTTATTTTGTTTCTTTCCCCTATGTTTCCCTTCTTCTTTTCCCTGTCTCTCTTTTCTCTTTCCCTTTCTCGCCTCTCATTCCTTCTTCTTACCTCTAACTCCCTTCCCCTTTCTCCTCTTCCCCATTCTTTTGTTTTGTTGTTCTTTCCCCTCTGTATCTCCCTTCTTCTGTTCCCTATCTTCTTTTCCTCTTTCTCTTTCCTTCTTCTTTCCTGTAGCTCCCTTTAACCTCTCTGCCTTTCCCCATTATTTTCTTTTGTTCCTCTTTTTCCTCTTTTTCCCCTTCTTCTTTTTTCCTTTCTCACCTATTTTTCTCTTTATTCTAGTTTTCCAGTCCCTTCTTCTTTTCTGTAATCTTCATATCTCATCTCTTACTAAATCAGCTTCCTCGAGGCTGGGCGTTCTGTACCGTCTCCGCCAGTTCTTCTCCCCTGCACAGTTGCTGTCCATATACAGGGGCCTTGTCCGCCCTCGTATGGAGTATGCATCTCATGTGTGGGGGCTCCCTCACACAGCTCTTCTGGACAGAGTGGAGGCAAAGGCTCTTCGTCTCATCAGCTCTCCTCCTCCTTTGATAGTCTTCTACCTCTTAAATTCCGCCGCAATGTTGCCTCTCTTTCTATCTTCTATCGATATTTCCACTGACTGCTCTTCTGAACTTGCCCCAACTGCCCCCCTCCCCCTCCCCTCTGCCTCGACTTTCTCATGCTCATCCCTATACTGTCCAAACCCCTTATGCAAGAGTTAACCAGCATCTTCACTCTTTCATCCCTCACGCTGGTAAACTCTGGAACAATCTTCCTTCATCTGTATTTCCTCCTGCCTACTTGAACTCTTTCGAGGGTATCAGGACACCTCTCCTCCCAGCCTCTTTGGATTCTTTTTAGGAGCAGCAGTAGCGGGCTTTTTTTACTTTTTGTCTCCTTTGCAAAAAAAAAAAACTCCCTTTCCCATCTTTCCCTTTCTCCTTCTTTTATTTTGTGTCTCTTTCTGTTCCGTATTTCTCTTCTCCTTTTCCCTATCTCCCTTTCCTCTTTCTCTTTCCTTCTTCTTTCCTATAACTCCCATTCCTCTTTCTCTCCATCTCCCTCCCCTTCTTTTCTTTTGTCACTCTTTCCCTTCTTTATTTCCCCTCTCCTTTTTCATATCTTCCTTTCCTCTTTTCCTTTCTCACCTCTCTTTCTCTTTCTTTCTTCTTTCCTGTGACTCCCTTCCTCTTTCTCCCATTTCCTTTCTTTTACTTTTTTACTTTCCCCTCTATTTCCCTTCTTTTCCCTCTCTCCCTTTCCTCTTTTCCTTTTTCCTCTTTTTTTCTTTCCTTCTTTCCTGTATCTCCCTTTTCCTTCTCTCCCTTTCCCTTATTTTCTTTTGTTTCTCTTTTCCCCTCTGTATTTCCCTTCTCCTTTTTCCCTATCTCCCTTTCCTCCTTCCCTTTTTCTCTTTCTCTTTCTTTTTTTCTTTCCTGTAACTCCTTTTCTCCTCTCTCCCTTTCCCCTTCTTTTCTTTTCTCCATCTTTCTGTTCTGTATTTCCTCTTTCATTTTCCTTCTCTCTTTTCCCCTTCATTTCCACCTCTCTTCCTCGTCCTCTCAGTTTCCCAATCCCTTCATCCTTTATGTACCTTCCTTCCCCCCTCTCTCTTCCCCTCTCTCTCCTCTTCCCCTCTTTCAACTTTACTATTTCCTTTCCTTCTTATTTCTCTTTCCTTTCTGCATTCCCCGTCTCCATTACCCCCGTAGGAGCCATAGGAGTTCCATAGGAGTTTGTAGTGCAGTTTACTTATCCTTTACGACACGCGAGGGAGGTGGTAATCCGTGAGAGCTATGGAAGGGGGCGAATGTAAATAAGGAGCCTGTATTGTAGGAGATTTAGACACAATTCTCCTTGCTTAATGATACATGGTTCACGAGAAGGGGAGAAGAATTACCCAGTTTCACATCGGTACTCACAAGCAACTCGGGGCTCACACACACATACTGGATAAGGCTTCCGTAGAGGTTGTTGTGTTAGTGTTTCCATGGCAAGTTTTATGAGTCTTGGGATTGAATTACTTATATATGATTCGAGAGAAGGGGAGAAGAATTACATAGATTCACATCGATATTCACAAACATTTCCAGGGTCACACACACATTGGATAAGGCTTTCGTAGAGGTTGTTGTGTTAGTGTTTCCATGGCAAGTTTTATGAGTCTTGGGATTGAATTAGTTATATATGATTCGAGAGAAGGGGAGAAGAATTACATAGTTTCATATCGATATTCACAAGCAATTCGGGGCTCACACACACATCGGATAAGGCTTTCGTTGAGGTTGTTGTGTTAGTGTTTCCATGGGTAATTTTATGAGTCTTTGGATTTAATTATTTATATATGATTCGAGAGATGAGAAGAATTACAGAGTTTCATATCGATATTCACAAACATTTCCAGGGTCACACACACATTGGATAAGGCTTTCGTAGAGGTTGTTGTGTTAGTATTTCCATGGGTAGTTTTATGAGTCTTGGGATTGAATTGCTTATATATGATTCTAGAGAAGGGAAGACGAATTACACAGTTTCACATCGACATTCACAATCATTTCGGGGATTACACGCACACATCGGATAAGGCTTTCGTAGAAGTTGTTGTGTTAGGTAGTATTTCCAAGGGTAGTTTTACGAGTCTTGGGATTGAATTACTTATATATGATACGAGAGATGAAAAGAATTACATAGTTTCATATCGATATTCACAAGCAATTCGGGGCTTACACACACATCGGATAAGGCTTTCGTTGAGGTTGTTGTGTTAGTGTTTCCATGGGTAGTGTTATGAGCCTATAGTGATGGTCTGACAAGGCTTCTCTACCATGAATGTGAAAAGACTCATGAATGAAAAGCCCGAGTAATCTTGTTTTTTGTGGCCTCTGAAAATATTTGTTGTGAGTCGTGGAATACTTCTTATTTCTTCTTATTTCTTTTTTTTTTGTTATTATTTCTTGTTATTTCTGTCACTTCTCCTTCTGTATTTCCCTTCCCTTTCTTCCCTATTTTCTTTCCTCTTTCTCTTTCTCCTCTTTTTCTTTCCTTCTTTTATGTAGCTCTCCCCTCTCTCCTTTTCCCCTTCTTTTGTAACTTTTTCTCTCTGTATTTTCCTTCTCCTTTCCCCTATGTCCCTTTCCTCTCATTCTTTTAGTCTTATAAAGATCACATCATATCCTTTTCTTCTGTCCTATATCCATTCTTACGGGCAATGCACTCTGTAATTCTTCTCCCCTTCTCTTGAACCTTGCATCATTAGGTAAGGTAAAGTCTGTCTAAGGGCCGCTTTCACAGTCGTTTCGTTTGTTTTGATCGTTACCAATGGCTGTTATCGCCGCTATAAAATTTCCACGTAAAACTGGCCGATGGGGTAGTGGCGGCTGCGGGGTTAGCCTTGCCTCGCACCTTGCCCCACACTCTCAACACCTCTCGCTCCCTCTGCAGCCGCCACTACCCCATAGGCCAGCTTCACGTGGAAAACTATAGCGTCGATCCCCGCCATTGGTAACGATCAAAACAAAGAAAGTGACTGTGAAATCGACCCTAAATCTTGTACTATACTGAAGTCCCTTATTTGCATTCGCCACCTTCCATAGCTCTCAAGGATTGCAACTTCTCTCTCGTGTGATAAAGAATAAAAAAAACTACACCAAAAAACTCGTATGGGTCTTTAATAGTTTTCTTAGTTATTTAAATACCTCACACAACTTACCATCATCACCATACTTACTACTACAACATCACTATTACAATCATCTTCATCACAATCTTCACCATTACCTCTATGAACGTGTCCACAAACATCACCTTCTATCATCATTTAAAACCATCATCACTATCATCTTTACACTACACATTCACCATCATCTTCACCATATACTTACTACAACACCAGAATCACCATCACCATCACCTTCATCACAATCTTCACCATTACCACTATGAACGTGTCCACAAACATCACCTTCTATCATCATTTAAAACTATCATCACTATCATTATTACTACTTCACATTCACCATCATCAACACCATATACTTACTACTACACCAGAATCACCATCACCATCACCTTCATCACAATCTTCACCATTACCAATATGAACGTGTCCACAAACATCACCTATCATCATTTTAAACTATCATCACTATCATCAATACTACTCCACATTCACCATCATCTTCACCACCACCACATATACGAACATCACCCTCGATCATCACTACCATTAAAACCACTATCTTCACTATAACCACCACTATCTTCATCACATCTTCACTATCACAACTTTATATCTCACCACAAGCATCACCATCATCATCATCTCCACCTCTAAATCCACCACCACCACCATCACCACCATCACCATCACCATCATCACCACATCCATCATCACCACCACCACCATCACCACATTGACACCACCACCATCACCATCACCATCATCACCACCTCCATCATCACCACCACCACCATCACCACATTGCCACCACCACCATCACCATCATCACCACCACCATCATCACCACCATCACCATCACCACCACTAGTCAGAACCACTGCATTTCTAACCACCTCTACCACCACCAGTTATCTTTCTCCACCACCACCTTCACCACCACCACAACCACCACCACCACCAATCAATAGTGGAGAAGGACAGGCAGGTGGATTAGATTTCCTTCCTTCCCTCCTCCACCTTTACCTTTCCTCGGGTTACACGGGGTCATTCTCTCTCTCTCTCTCTCTCTCTCTCTCTCTCTCTCTCTCTCTCTCTCTCTCTCTCTCTCTCTCTCTCTCTCTCTCTCTCTCTCCTCCCCTCCCCTCTCCTCTCCTCTCTTCTCTTCTCTTCTCTTCTCTTCTCTTCTCTTCTCTTCTCTTCTCTTCTCTTCTCTTCTCTTCTCTTCTCTTCTCTTCTCTTCTCTTCTCTTCTCTTCTCTTCTCTTCTCTTCTCTTCTCTTCTCTTCTCTTCTCTTCTCTTCTCTTCTCTTCTCTTCTCTTCTCTTGTTCTTTTTCTTTTTCTTTACATTTCTCCTTTTCTTTTCTCCTCCTTCGTTTGTTTCTTTTCTTTTATCCTTCTCTTCACATTTTCTCTTCTCTTTTCAACTCTTCTTTTCCCGTCTCTTCTTCTTTTCTCTTTCCTCCTTTCCTCATTTTCACTCCTAATTTACCTCCCTTTATCTTTCCTCAATTACTCTATATACCTCATTTATCTATCTATCTATCTATCTATCTATCTATCTATCCCCCATTTACACACACACACACACACACACGTCACTTCGTCATGGTCATCAGCTTTAGGGAAGACTGAGATAATTGCTGTTCTCGTCCTCGTCCTCCACATTTTCTTTCATCTTTTATCTCTCCTTCGTTGTTAGTGAGGGCCAAGAGGATGAGGAGGAAGAAGAAGTGGAGGAAGAGGAGTCTGAGGAGGAAGAGGAAGAGGAGGAGTAGGAGGAGGATTTGTGTTGTCTTGTTCTTCTCTGTGGGATGTTCCTGGCGGTAAAACTAAAGGTGGAGAGACTGAGAGGAAGGGTCGAGGAGGGGAGCCTAAAGCAAACCTCGTAAAGGGGATGGATAGGCGAGCGGATAGACTGCGGAGGGGAAGGGAACAACGTTGTGTGAATCGAGGCTCAGGGTGATCTGCCTCTTGCTGAACAAAGGGAAGTAAAGGGAGAGGAAGCGGCGAGAGAACAAAGTAGAAGAGAATAGAAAATGGAATGGAGGATAGAGAACAGAATGGAGAACAGGTAATAGAGAATAGAATGGAGAATAGAGAATAGAATGGAGAATAGAGAATAGAATGGAGAATAGAGAATAGAATGGAGAATAGAGAATAGAATGGAGAATAGAGAATAGAATGGAGAATAGAGAATAGAATGGAGAATAGAGAACAGAATGGAGAATAGAATGGAGAATAGAGAATAGAATGGAGAATAGAGAACAGAATGGAGAATAGAGAACAGAATGGAGAATAGAGAACAGAATGGAGAATAGAGAACAGAATGGAGAATAGAGAATAGAATGGAGAATAGAGAACAGAATGGAGAATAGAGAACAGAATGGAGAATAGAGAATAGAATGGAGAATAGAGAATAGAATGGAGAATAGAGAATAGAATGGAGAATAGAGAATAGAATGGAGAATAGAGAACAGAATGGAGAATAGAATGGAGAATAGAGAACAGAATGGAGAATAGAGAACAGAATGGAGAATAGAGAACAGAATGGAGAATAGAGAACAGAATGGAGAATAGAGAACAGAATGGAGAATAGAGAACAGAATGGAGAATAGAGAATAGAATGGAGAATAGAGAATAGAATGGAGAATAGAGAATAGAATGGAGAATAGAGAATAGAATGGAGAATAGAGAATAGAATGGAGAATAGAGAATAGAATGGAGAATAGAGAATAGAATGGAGAATAGAGAATAGAATGGAGAATAGAGAATAGAATGGAGAATAGAGAATAGAATGGAGAATAGAGAATAGAATGGAGAATAGAGAATAGAATGGAGAATAGAGAATAGAATGGAGAATAGAGAATAGAATGGAGAATAGAGAATAGAATGGAGAATAGAGAACAGAATGGAGAATAGAGAACAGAATGGAGAATAGAATGGAGAATAGAGAACAGAATGGAGAATAGAGAATAGAATGGAGGATAGAGAACATAATGGAGAATAGTGAATAGGGAATAGAATGGAGGATAGAGAGAGAATGGAGAATAGAGAATAGAATGGATAATAGATAATAGAAAATAGAATGGAGAATAGAAAATAGAATGGAGAATAGAAAATAGAAGGGAGAATAGAGAATAGAAGGGAGAATAGAGAATATAATGGAGAATAGAGAATAGAAGGGAGAATAGAGAATATAATGGAGAACAGAGAATATAATGGAGAATAGAGAATAGAAGGGAGAATAGAGAATAGAAGGGAGAATAGAGAATATAATGGAGAATAGAGAATAGAAGGGAGAATAGAGAATAGAAGGGAGAATAGAGAATAGAAGGGAGAATAGAGAATAGAAGGGAGAATAGAGAATATAATGGAGAATAGAGAATAGAAGGGAGAATAGAGAATATAATGGAGAATAGAGAATATAATGGAGGATAGAGAATAGAAGGGAGAATAGAGAATATAATGGAGAATAGAGAATAGAAGGGAGAATAGAGAATATAATGGAGAATAGAGAATAGAAGGGAGAATAGAGAATATAATGGAGGATAGAGAATATAATGGAGAATAGAGAATATAATGGAGAATAGAGAATATAATGGAGGATAGAGAATATAATGGAGAATAGAGAATATAATGGAGGATAGAGAATATAATGGAGAATAGAGAATAGAAGGGAGAATAGAGAATAGAATGGAGGATAAAGAACTTAATGGAGAATAGTGAATAGAGAATAGAATGGAGGATAGAGAGAGAATGGAGAATGGAGAATAGAAAATAGAATGGAGAATAGAAAATAGAAAATAGAATGGAGAATGGAGAATGGAAAATAGAATGGAGAATAGAATATAATGGAGAAGAATAGAGAATATAATGGAGAATAGAGAATATAATGGAGAATAGAGAATATAATGGAGGATAGAGAATATAATGGAGAATAGAGAATATAATGGAGGATAGAGAATATAATGGAGAATAGAGAATATAATGGAGAATAGAGAATATAATGGAGGATAGAGAATATAATGGAGAATAGAGAATATAATGGAGAATAGAGAATATAATGGAGAATAGAGAATATAATGGAGGATAGAGAATATAATGGAGAATAGAATGGAGGATTGAGAACAGAATGGAGAATAGAGAATAGAATGGAGGATAGAGAACATAATGGAGAATAGAAAATAGAATGGAGAATAGAGAATAGAAAATAGAATGGAGAATAGAGAATAGAAAATAGAATGGAGAATAGAGAATAGAAAATAGAAGGGAGAATAGAGAATAGAAGGGAGAATAGAGAATAGAATGGAGAATAAAGAATTGAGAATAGAATGGAGAATAGAGAATTGAGAATAGAATGGAGGATAGAGACAGTGGAGAATAGAGAATAGAATGAAGAATATATGATAGAGAATAGGGAATGGAAAGTGTAGAAAAATATAAATAGTAGTAGAGTTAGATAATTAAACAGATGTAAAAAATGAGGAAAAGAAATTGTTGAGAAAAAGATTGATTATAAGAGAGTTCGATGGTTGGAAAAGACGAAAAAAAAGGAAAAGAAAGTGTGCAGAGAAAAAAATGAATGTAGAACAACAAACAGCCTCGTTAGGACCAAGATGTCTGTTGCTGTTTGCTTTTCCTTTGTACTCCTTTCCTATCTCCTCTTCCTCCTCCCCCCCCTCCTTCCCTTCCCCTCTCCCCTTCCCTTTCCTCCCTCCCTCCTTCCCTTCCCTCACCAATATATGCACAAGTGTTTATTCTGAATTTACTTTGAGAAACTTAATAGAAACAAACATAAAGAGAAATAGAGACGTAAAAAGAAGCATAAAACGAAACATACAAGAAACGTCATAAAAACATCCATTACTTATTTATGTAGCCTTGAAGCACTGACTGGCAGGCCTGACATCTTACGAGCGGAAATGAAAATGAAGTAAAAATTAAAGGAGTTGTTTCCATGACCCCCCTTAGCTTTGTCGTTTTATTTAGCTTTTTCACTATCTTTTCTATCATCTTTTTAAGCTTACCCCCCTCCTTCTCCTCTTTCTTCTTCCTCTCTCTCATGTTCTCCTCTCCTTCTTCTTCTTTCCTTCTTCTCGTCTTCCTTCTCTTTGTCATTTCCTTCTCCCATTCTCTCCCCCCTTCTCTTTTTACGCCTCCCCCTCCTCCTCCTCCTCTTTTTTTTTCTTCTTCCTCCCTCTCATGTTCTCCTCTCCTCCTTCTTTCTCCTTCTTCTCGTCTTCCTCCTCCTCTTTGTCATTTCCTTTTCCCATTCTCTCACCCCTTCTCTTTTTACGCCTCCCTCTCCTCCTCCTCCTCTTCTTTTTCCTTCTTCCTCTCTCTCATCTTCTCCTCTCCTTCTCCTTCTTTCCTTCTTCTCGTCTTCCTCCTCCTCTTTGTCATTTTCTTTTCCCATTTTCTCCCCCCTTCTCTTTTTACGCCTTCCCTTCCTCCTCTTCTTTTTCTTCTTTCTCTCTCTCTCATTTTCTCCTCTCCTCTTCCTCCTTTCCTTCTCCTCGTCTTCCTCCTTCTCTTGTCATTTTCTTTTCCCATTTTCTCCCCCCTTCTCTTTTTACGCCTTCCCTTCCTTCTCTTCTTTTTCTTCTTCCTCTCTTATTTTTCTCCTCTCCTCCTTTTCCTTTCCTTTTTCTCGTCTTCCTCCTCTTTGTCATTTCCTTTTCCCATTCTCTCCCCCCTTCTCTTTTTACGCCTTCCCTTCCTTCTCTTCTTTTTCTTCTTCCTCTCTCTCATTTTTCTCCTCTCCTCCTTCTTTCTCCTTCTTCTCGTCTTCCTCCTCTTTGTCATTTCCTTTTCCCATTCTCTCCTCCCATCTCTATTTACGCCTTCCCTTCCTTCTCTTCTTTTTCTTCTTCCTCTCTCTCATTTTTCTCCTCTCCTCCTTCTTTCTCCTTCTTCTCGTCTTCCTCCTCCTCTTTGTCATTTCCTTTTCCCATTTTCTCCTCCCTTCTCTTTTTACGCCTTCCCTTCCTTCTCTTCTTTTTCTTCTTCCTCTCTCTCATTTTTCTCCTCTCCTCCTTCTCCTTTCCTTTTTCTCGTCTTCCTCCCCTTTGTTATTTCCTTTTGCCATTTCCATCTTTACATATCTGCATCATCTTCTCCTTCCTCTTTTCACGCTTCCCTCTCCCCATCCTTCTCTTCTTTTTCTTCTTCCTCTCTCTCATTTTTCTCATCTCCTCCTCCTCCTTTCCTTCTTCTCTTCTTCCTCCTCCTCTTTGTCATTTCCTTTTCCCATTCTCTCTTTACTTATGTTCATTTTCTTCCCCCTCTTATTTTTACTCTTCCCCCTCCTCCTCCTCTTCCTCTTCTTTTTCATCTCTCTCTCTCATTTTTCCTCTCCTTCTCCTTCTATTTCCTTCTCGTCTTTCTCCTCCTTTTTACTCCTTCTCTTCCTTCTCTTCTTTTTCTTCCTTCCTCCCTCCCATTTTCTCCGCTCCTCCTTCTTTCTTCTCCTCCTCCTCTTCTTCCTCCTCCTCCTCCTCCTCCTCCTCCCACATAGTTTAACATGCTCCTTTTTTTTTATCCCTTATCTGTTTTGAGTATTGACCTTCAGTTTCCTCCTCCTCTTCTTTTTCCTCCTCCTCCTCCTCCTCCTCCTTCTCCTCCTCCTCTTTTTCCTCCTCCTCGTTCTCCTTCTCATTAATTCTCCTTCTCAATCTCCTCTCTCTCTCTCTCCTCTCTATTCCTCCTCTCTCTCTCTCTCTCCTCTCTCCTCTCTCCTCCTCTCTCCTCTCTCCTCTCTCTCTCTCTCTCTCTCTCTCTCTCTCTCTCTCTCTCTCTCTCTCTCTCTCTCTCTCTCTCTCTCTCTCTCTCCTCTTCTTCCTCTCCTATTCTCCATTTCCTCATCTCTTTCCTTTTCTTCCAATTCCTCCCTTTTCATTTCTGTGTCCTCTCCTTTCCTTCTTCTCTCCCTCCCTCCTTCTCTTCTTCTCTCTCCTATGCCTTTTCTTTCTCTTCTCTTCCCCCTCCCTTCAGTTCCTTCCCTTCTCCCCTCTTCCCTTTCGTTCCATTTCCTCTCCTCTCCTTTCTCCTTTCCTCCTTTCCCATACCTCCCAATATCACCCCTTCCTCTCTACTTCCTCTCCCTTTCCTTTCCCCTCCGTTTACCTATTCTTTCTCTTCTCTTCATTTCTCTTCCCTACCCTTCCCTTTCCTTACATCCATTTTCCTTATTTCCCTTCCTCTTTTATCCCCCTTCTTTTCCCCTTTTCTTCCCCATCATTCGTCTTCCCTATGCTTCCCTTTCTTTCCCTTCCCTTTTATCCGTCTTCCTCACTTCCCTTTCCTCTTCTATTCCCCTTCTCTTCCCCCTTTTCTTTCTCCTTAATACTCTCCTTCCTCTTTTTTCCTTCCTCTTCCCTCTCAGCCTCCCAAAACAGCCTCTTCCTCCTCCTCCTCCTCCTCCTCCTCCTCCTTCAGCAGATGTCTGATTGAATTACTCGCAGAAAGAAAAGGTTAAGCCACACGATGTCTTAGTAAAGGTTTGGGGCTTACCTTGATTCTTCTTCCTCCTCCTCTTCCTCTTTATCATCTTTTTTTGTGGATGTTTTGTTGTATTTTTTTGTTGTCTTTGTTTTCTTGTTCTTGTTTTCTTCTTTTTTGATTTTTCTTGTTTTTGTTTTACTTTTTCTGTTTTTTTGGTTTTCCTCTTCTTGTTTTTGTTTTTGTTCTTCAATTTGCTTGTTTTCCTTCCTTTTTCCTCCATCTCCTCCTCTTCCTTCTCCTTCTCCCCATCCTCCTCTCCGTCCAAACTCCTCTTCCTCCTCCTCCTCCTCCTCCTCCTCCTCCTTTTCCTCCTTCTCCTCCTCCTCCTCCTCCTCCACCAGTGATATACAGACCAACCAACTCGTTCTGTCATTCACTGTTTTCTCTTCCCTGGGTCCTCTACTTTCCTCTCTCCCTCCCATTACTTTCCTCCATCTCTCCCTCCCATCAGAGCCGTAGATATCTCGGGCGGTCCATCCCTTCTCTTCCTCTCCTTACACCCTCCCTTCCTTCCTCCCTTCTTTCGTAATTCTTTTTTTATTATTTTTACTTTCACCCTCAGCGCTGGTTGGCCCCATCTCGTTAGCGGCGCTGGCAAGTATTTATAGTGGCGCCACTTTGCTTGGCTCATATTGCCCCCAGGAACTCATATTTGATCCTCTTCATATCTTTCTTTCTTACTATACCTCTTGCTATTTATTTCATTCTTTTACATCTTTTTCTCTATTTTTTTTCTTCATCTTTTTTTCATTTTATTATTCCTTCCTCTATTCCTTCCTTCCTTCATTCCTTCATTCATTCATTTCTTGGTACCCCTCCTCCTCTTCTTTCTTTCTTGCTAGCTATTTCATTTCTTTCCATTCTTCTCATTTTCCTTCTTTCCTTCGTTTCTTCCTTCTTTGGCATCCCTCCTTCACTTCTTGCTTTCTCTCCCTCCTCCTCTTTCTTCCTTGCTTCCTTCTGCGCCATTCCCTTCCAATATTTGCTTCCTTCCCATTCCTCCTTTGATGAGAGAGAGAGAGAGAGCATGACGATAATGTCGGTGAGTTAAGAGTGAAATTAGAACAGAAAGAAGAGAGGAAGGAGAAAAATTGGATGATGACGTGATTAAGAAAAAAATGATGAGGAAAGAGAAAGGGATTTGAACGAATAAAGACGATGAGAGAGAGAGAGAGAGAGAGAGAGAGAGAGAGAGAGAGACACAGACAGAGACACAGACAGAGACACAGACAGAGACACAGACAGAGACACAGACAGAGACACAGACAGAGACACAGACAGAGACACAGACAGAGACACAGACACAGACAGAGACACAGACACAGACAGAGACACAGACAGAGAGAGAGAGAGAGAGAGAGCATCACACAGGTATACACATCACCCAGATCACTTAAGATAACGTTTCCCTCCATCTCACCTGCCCACGTCATCGTTATCGACAACAGGTATCGGATTCAGGTGTGTTAAGGCTTCGGCAGGTGAGGCGAGGCGATGGAGACGGCAGCGAAGGTGTTTTGAAAGGAGTAATGGTGCTCGATTCTACTCATTATTGACGGTCTCTTTTCATACGTATTTGTCCTTCTTAGAGGTTTTTGAGGCGGAGTGATTTGCCTATTGGTAGTGTTGGAACCGTCGTCAAGGCCCAGGAAGAGGGAGTTTTAACGTCGGACTCTTTGAAAAGGATAAAAGAACGCAGCAACGATGAGAGGATAAAAGGAAAAGAGGAGAAGGATGGAGGAAAGGAAAAGACAGATTTGGAAGAAAGATAGAAAGGAAGGAAAGAATCCCAGGAAGAGAAAGTTTGTATTGTGAACGTTGGACTCTTTGAAAAGGATAAAAGAACGCAACAACGATTGAAGGGAAGGATGAAAGGAAAGGAGAAGAAGAAGGATGGAAGAAAGGAAAAGACAAATTTGGAAGAAAGATAGAAAGGAAGGAAACAGCCCAGGAAGAGGGAGTTTGTATTGTGAACGTCGGACTTTTTGAAAAGGATAAAAGAACGCAACAACGATGGAGGGAAAGAGTGAAGGGAAAGGAGGAGAAGAAGGATGGAGGAAAGGAAAATACTGATTTGGAGGAAAGATAGAAAGGAAGGAAACAAACCCAGGGAGAAAGGAGAAGACAGATTTGGAAGAAAGATAAAAAGGAAGGAAACAAGCAAGTAAAAAAAGAAAGAGCGAAAAACAAAAAGACTAAGTGGTCAGCGTGCAGGCCATAAGCTGACAATTTTCAGTCACCGCCGAGTGGCTTAAGACTACCCACATGCTGTCCTGATGACCACCTATCAACCCGGACTCTAGACAAACTCTCTAAAAGAGATAAAAAAAAGAGCTCCGTGGGGCAGCAAGAGCAAGAGTCAAGCAAGTTAGCACCACTATAAAGCATTTACCTGCGCCACAACCACAAGGAATGGTGCATAAGGAAGCAAGGAAGAAAGAGGAGGAGGGAGAGGTAGCAAGAAATGAAAGAGGCATGAAGAAGATGGAAGAAACAAAGGAATGAAGGAAAAAAGAGAAGAATGGAAAGAAATTAATTAATAAGACCGAACCTAAAATAAAATAGTTTTGCTTGCGACTCTTGAATGTTTACCTTTATACGGAGTGACGTGCTTTTGGCGAATTCCTGGTTTTCTTTTGCTCACAGCCAGTCTCTTGTGCCATAAAAATACCTGCTTCTGGAAATGAACATTAGGAAAATGACAAGATAGTTTCCTGACACTTTGAAATACCGTTAATATTAAACCCCAAAAGATTAGGAAGCCCAGAACAGTTCTTTAAAGATTTCAAGTCACTTTAGAGAGGACAGGAAGGCTTCAGGGAGGGTGAGCGTCGTCGTCACCATCATCGGCGTTCATTATTTTTCATTGCATCTTGTGAACTCGAACCGACACTTGTTAATGGGTCAACGGGGTGGTGTTTTTTCTCGTCTCCCTCCGTGCGTGGCGCCGCGGAGAGGACGCGGCGTAATCATCACCGCCCCCCCCCCTCCCCCCCTGAACCCTCTCTCTCACTCTCTCTCTTTGCTTCAACTCCGAACAAGACTCTAATTTAGTAGCAAACTCTAACGAGGTTTGTGTGGGTGTGGGTGTAAAGGGGTTGTGTGTGTGCGTGGAGGGGGGAGTGGGCTGTGTGTGTGTGTGTGTGTGTGTGTGTGTGTGTGTGTGTGTTCTTAGTGATGGAAGCAGCTCAAGGGCAAAGAGAAAACAAAAACAAAGAAAAACCGCTAAGCATTGCCTCTAGAAAAGTCATTATAAGAGTGGCCAGGAGAGGTCAGTTTCGGGTAGAGGTGTCTTGATACTCCCGTCATAAAAGAGTTCAGGTCGTAGGCAGGAAGAAGTACAGATAAAGAAAGGCTGCTCCAGAGCTTACCAGGGAAAGGGATGAAAGAATGAAGATGCTGGTTAACTCTTGCATAAAAGATTTGGATAGAATAGGAAGGATCAGGAGTAGAAAGTCGTGTTCAGCGGGGCCGCGGGAAGAGGGAGGGGAGGCATACAGTTAACAAGTTCAGAAGAGCACCAGGACGCTCTCCTCTCTTTTTTTTCATACATTGTTTCCTTCCTCCCTTCCTTTCCCAATCC
Organism: Eriocheir sinensis; assembly: GCF_024679095.1. NCBI lineage: Eukaryota > Metazoa > Arthropoda > Malacostraca > Decapoda > Varunidae > Eriocheir > Eriocheir sinensis. The sequence continues at coordinate 13,101,013 of NC_066528.1, forward strand.
TTTCTTTCCTCTCTTCTGCCCTACATATTACTTACTTCCCCTTCTTCTCTCCCCTCTCTTCGCACTTTCCTTCTTTACCTCTTTTTATGACCCTCCCCCTCTCTTCCTTTGTTAACACGTACAACAGTAAGAAACAAAAATCAGATTATTATTATTATTATTATTATTATTATTATTATTATTATTATTATTATTATTATTATTATTATTATTATTATTATTATTATTATTATTATTATTATTATTATTATTATTATTATTATTATTATTATTATTATTATTATTATTATTATTATTATTATTATTATTATTATTATTATTATTATTATTATTATTATTATTATTATTATTATTATTATTATTATTATTATTATTATTATTATTATTATTATTATTATTATTATTATTATTATTATTATTATTATTATTATTATTATTATTATTATTATTATTATTATTATTATTATTATTATTATTATTATTATTATTATTATAGGAGGCGAAGCAGGTAGAGAGGGAGGAATGCAGACACTATAAGCCACCTGTTCAGCGGCCCCCAGACACCTGAGACGCAAAGAAAGAGAAAGTGAAAGTGAATTCGATGAGAGAGGGAAGGGGAAAGAGAATACAAATAAAGAAGAGTAGAGATTTTTTTTTTTTAAGTGGAAAAGACAACTTTGATTATTCTTAATGTTCGAGGTTCCTTAGTCGTGTATTTAGCAAACGCGTCTAAAGATGGAATCAGGTCAAGAAAGGAATAAACTAGGAAAGAACAAGATTTTAATGGAAGATTTATAAAAAAGAGGACGAAACAAAAAGAAACGGAAGAGGAGGAAGAATTCGAGACGGAGGAGGTAAAGGAAGAGAAAAGGGAAAGAAAAGGAAGAAGCTGGAAAAATTCGAAAGAAAAGCAAGGAAAAGAAGAAAAATTGCTCTTAAGATAAGGAATAGACGGAGAAGGAGGAAGAAGAGGAGGAGAAAGAGAAAAAGAGAGAGTAAGAGAAAAAGGAGGAGGAGGAGGAGGAGGAGGAGGAAGAAGAGGAGGAGGAGGAGGAGGAGGAGGGATTAAAATCATTAGCATGTGCAAATATTGTGTTCTGAAATCTTCCTCCGATCATTTCCCGTTTCTTTACACACACACACACACACACACGCACACACGCACACACGAACACACACACACACACACACACACACACACACACACACACACACACACACACACACACACACACACACACACACACACACACACACACGAGAAGGGAACCCCAAAAAAGTCTGTAAAGGAAATGTCAGCACGATCAAGTAACTATTCCTTTATATCTTGACTCCTTTAATTAAGTCGTTGAGAAGGAGAGAGAGAGAGAGAGAGAGAGAGAGAGAGAGAGAGAGAGAGAGAGACATACATAGATACATACAGACAGAGACAGACAAACTGAGAAATTTAGAAGCACAGCCATATATATAGACTAACAGATATACACATAAAAAAGACAGACAAGCAAACAGACATACATACAGACAGACACAGAGACAGTAAGACATTTATATACACAAAGATAAGGACAGAGAAACAGACTAACACAGAAACAAACAAAAGGAAACAGACAGAAAGACAGACAGCCGTAAGAACATAAATACAGACAGACAAAACACAGACAAACAGGAAAGAGAAAGAAAGATAGACAGACAAAACAACAGACAAAAGAGACAGACAGACAGACAGACAGATACAAACAAACAAAAATGAGAAACAAATAGAAAAACAGGCAGACAAAAGAAGAAACAAAGATTTACATAGAGACAGACAGACAGACAGACAGACAGACAGACAGACAGACAAAGGAGAGAGCAATAAGAAGAATACGAACTCTCGACAAACAAAGAAACAATGCGCTGGAAAGGGAAGTAAATTTATCCAATATTTCATTACTTCATCTTCATCTTATTCCTCCTCTCCCTCCTTCCTTTTCACTTCCTCTTCGTTCCTTCTTTCTTTCCCTAATTTCGCTGTTTTTTCTTTCATCCTCCTTTCCAATATCTTTTTTCCGTTTTCCATCTTTTTTCTTCATTTCGTCGATTCTTTCTCTTTCTCTCATTCCCTTTCTTCTTCACTCTTCCTGTTCACTTTCTCTTCCTCGTCTCCTTTCTTTCCTACCTGCTCCCTCTCCTTTTCTTTCATTGTTACCTCCGCCAACGAAGTTGGAAGGAGGTTATATTTGCAGTCCGGCCAGTGTGTTTATTATTTGTTTGTTCGTTAACAGTCTCCTGAGCTCAATTTTGCGGATATTTCAACCAATTTTTCAGGGAAGCTTCGTGTCCATTCAGAATAAAACCCATTATTTTTTTACGTCAAAGGTCAAAGGTCAAGGTCGCACAAAACATTAGATTGGCCATAACTTCGGTTCTCTTCATCGTAGAGACTTCAGACTTGGTTCATATTTTAGCTCATTGAAAGACGCACTTTGCATTGCCTTGACCTTGACCTTTGATTTTGACCTCGAAAAGTTCGCCCAAGGTCAAAGTTTCCAAAAAATAAAATTTCATCAAATTTCGAAACAAATGCTTTCAGGGAAGCTTTGTGTCCATCCAGAATTGAACCCATTATTTTTTTATGTCAACGGTCAAAGGTCAAGGTCAAGGTCGTACAAAACATCAGATTGGCCATAACTTCGGTTCTTATCATCGTAGAGACTTCAGACTTGGTTCATACTTTAGCTCATGGAAAGACACACCTTGCATGGCCTTGACCTTGACCTTTGACTTTGACCTCGAAAAGTTCGCCCAAGATCAAAGTTTCCAAAAAAATTTTTTTATTAAATTTCGAAACAAATGCTTCCATATGGTGCATAGAATCACAGTTGATGCCCATACCAATTTGCAGGACGATCTTTGGCGGAGGTGTGCGCTCTCAAAGTGCTATGCGTCTTGTATTTTTCTTTCTTTCCTCCCTTCTTCCTTTTCACTGTATTCTTTTTCATCCTTTTTTTCTTTCCTGCTGTCCTCCCACATTTCTCCTTTTCTTTCATGGTTTTGCTTCAGTTCATTTTTCACTCCCTCGTTTTCTCTTATTTTCTTATTTTTATTTCCTATCTTCCCTCTTTCCTTCTTTTCTTTATTTTTCTTTCATTCTTCTTTTATTTCATTTTCTTGCTTTTCCCTTTTTTTATCTTCCCCTCTTTTTTATTTACTTATTCATTCTTCTTCCATTGTTTCCTCCTCTTTACTTTATTTTCTCGTTCTCCTTTTTTCCTCTTTTCTGATCTTCCCTCTTTCCTCTTTTTTTTCCATTTTTCTTCCGTTCTTTCTCCTTCTCTCCATTTCCTCGTTCTTCCTTTTTTTTATCCGTCTTTCTCTTTCTTCGTTCACTTATTCATTTTCTTCCATCTCCTTTCTTCTAAATTTTCTCGTTCTCGTCTTTTCGTTTATGACTTCCCTCTTTCCGTCGATTTTTTCTTTATTTTTCTTTATTTATTCTTCATATCTTCTTCCTTTTCCC
>NC_066528.1:13107014-13127014 GCF_024679095.1 Eriocheir sinensis
ATGGAAAGAGAAACAGAGAGAGATAGAAAGGGATGTACAAATATAGGGATGATAATGAAGAGAAAAAGAAGACAAAGTTGAATAGATAGATAGAAGAGATAGATGGATATTAAGACAGAGATAGAAAGAGATAAATAGGGAGAGCTAGACAGACTAAATAATTGAATAAGTGTATGGTTGTTGTTGTTGTTGTTGTTGTTGTTGTTGTTGTTGTTGTTGTTGTTGTTGTTGTTTCTAAAGACACGTTCACAAATATGATCAACTCATTATATTTTTTTCAACGTCTAATATATGAAACAAAAAGGAAACAGGTAAAACAATCGGGACAAAATGAAACAAAATATATCGTTAAAACTTTCCCAGCCACGTAGGCGAGAAAATAATAAGAAAATAATAACGCAACTCGAAGCAACAAAAATAAAAGGAATTTGAAAGCGATCGTCATTTGCTTCGCCTTCACCGCTGACGATCTTGCTTCTGTTTTTGTTGTTGTTTTCTCCTTCGTTTTCTTTGTGTGTCGGATCGGTGTTGTGTCTTTTATTTGTATTTTATCTTACTTATGGTGTTGGTTTTCTTGTTTTTATTGAGATCGTATTATGTTTGTTTATTCAATTTTCTTTTGTTTATTATTTTTCGTCTTTTTTTTTTTTGTTGGTTTTTTTAGATTCGTCATTTTAGGATAAGATTTCACAGTTTGATATTTTACTTTAGGATTACATTTTAAGATTTCAGTTTAATTTCAATTTGATTTAAGATTTTAGTTTAAAGTTTAATATTTTAGTAGTAAGATTTCAGTTTTAATACTTGAGTTTTAAGATTTTAGTTTTAAGATTTCAAGTTTACATTTTAGGTTTGAGATTTAAGTAAGATTTCAGTTTATGATTTCAGTTTTGAGATCTCAGTTTAATGATTTAGTTGATGGATTTATCTTTACATTATTTATTTATATCTTTTTATTTTGTTCAAACGTTAATTATTTTTTTGTGTGTTACGGTCTTTTATTTTTCCCTTCGCAGCAAAAATGAAGCAGAACAAGAATCAAACAAAATATGAATGGAAAAGAGAAGTGAAAAAAGATAAATGAAGCACCGAAAGGTAAAATATGATTTTTTTTTTCCTTAATGTTTCTTGGTCGTTTATTCCCGCTGCCTTTTCTTCCTAATTTTCTCTTCTTTCTGGATATATAAAACTGTTCATGTTTGTCTATGTCTTTTACATATTTATTTTCCTTGCTTTCGTTCATTACTTGAATATTGTTTTTTCTTCTCATTCTGTTATTGATTTCAATGATATTTTTGTAACGAAGTGTATTAAATTGTCTTGTTAAAAATTTGGAAAGATCAACAACTGCAAAATAATATGGAAAAAAACATGCAAGGCAATTATTATTCATAAGAGACAATTTATATATGGGCAATAGATTTCTATAGATATTCGAACCACACAGACCCTGTGTTTTCCAGACCTGGTGGTCAGTCCACGTAGGTGAAACTACATAAAATCAAATGACCGTATGGTCACCAAAACTTAGCATTTCTGCCCCAGCCAATACCAAATTAGAGTATGTGGCGGAGGAGTTTGTGAGTCAGTCGTGTTGCACTGAACCACTAGTGGCGGAAGTTTATTCCTTTCGTGATGAAAACAAATTTGGCTAAGTTTGAATTTGTTTACATTTATTAAGTTTTTAAGTTCAAGACGTGTCATCGATCCAAGCAAGATGGTTCCTCTATAAAACACTTGCCTGCACCCCAAATGGGGTGCCCCCCCCCCCCTCCTTTACCTGGAGCTGGATCCGCCGCTGTGAATTGATATTTAGATAACTAGATTTATAAATTTCGTAGATTTATTGATAGGATCATAGATAGATTAACAATGGGTTGGTAGATATATTGATAGGTCAATGGGTATAAAGAAAGATAGATTGATAAGTTGACAAATAAAGACATGTCGCCTAGATAGATAAAAAACGAGAAATATTACGTAACCTTGCAATGAGTCCTCTGCCGTGATTACTTTACATTTCCAAGAGAGAAATGAAAGGACAAATGATAAACAGAATTACACTTTTACACTTTTTTACTCATTTTCAGCAGCATCACTCTTCCATCATGATTATAATTTGGACAGCCATAATATTACGAAAACTTTTGACGTAACTTCTCGGTAGTAAAAGAAAAGTGAACCGAAACTTTACAGATGAAACTAAACAGGCCACGTGGGATTCGTGCTGATATTATCCGACACCCAAGAAAGCGAAACGAAACTTGACATACGAAACTAAACAGGGCGGGTATAAGTCACGTTGATAATTTCCGACATTTAAAAACGTGAAACGAAACTTGACATACGAAACTAAACAGGGTAGGTATAAGTCACGTTGATTATTTCCGACATTTAAAAACGTGAAACGAAACTTGACATACGAAACTAAACAGGGTAGGTATAAGTCACGTTGATTATTTCCGACATTTAAAAACGTGAGACGAAACTTGACATACGAAACTAAACAGGGCGGGTATAAGTCATATTGATAATTTCCGACATTTAAAAACGCGAAACGAAACTTGACATACGAAACTAAAAACAGGGCAGGTATAAGTCACGTTGATAATTCCCGACATTTAAAAACGCGAAACGAAACTTGACATACGAAACTAAACAGGCCGGGTGTAAGTCATGTTGATAACTTCCAACATTTAAATACGCGAAACGAAACTTGACATACGAAACTAAACAGGCCGGATGTAAGTCATGTTGATAACTTCCGACATTTAAATACGCGAAACGAAACTTGACATACGAAACTAAACAGGGCGGGTATAAGTCACGTTGATAATTCCCGACATTTTAAAACGCGAAACGAAACTAAACAGACCGGGTGAAATTCATGCTGATAATTTCTCGCCGCGAGGGACACGATCATTCCCTTCACCTTTAATTTGTTGCCTATTAAAAAAAGAATCAAGAAAGAAACATATCACGACGAAAGGAAAAATAATAAGGAACAAAAAAACGAGGTATGATAACGAAGCGAATAATATAACCGATAAGAGGAGGAAGAGGAGGAGAAGGAAGAAGAGGAAGAGGAGGAGGAAGAGGAAGAGAAAGAAAAAGAGAAAGACAAAGAAAATGAAAATGAAAAACAGAAAGAAAAACAGAAAGACAAAAACAAAGAGAATGAAAAAGAGAATGAAAAAGAGAATGAAAAAGAGAATGAAAAAGAGAATGAAAAAGAGAATGAAAAAGAGAAATAAAAAGAGAATGAAAAAGGGAATGAAAAAGAGAATGAAAAAGAGAATGAAAAAGAGAATGAAAAAGGGAATGAAAAAGAGAATGAAAAAGAGAATGAAAAAGAGAAATAAAAAGAGAATGAAAAAGAGAATGAAAAAGAGAAAGACAAAGAGAATGAAAAAGAGAAATAAAAAGAGAAAGAAAAAGAGAAAGAAAAAGAGAATGAAAAAGAGAATGAAAAAGAGAAAGACAAAGAGAAAGACAAAGAGAATGAAAAAGAGAATGAAAAAGAGAAAGACAAAGAGAAAGACAAAGAGAATGAAAAAGAGAATGAAAAAGGGAATGAAAAAGAGAATGAAAAAGAGAAAGACAAAGAGAAAGACAAAGAGAAAGACAAAGAGAAAGACAAAGAGAAAGACAAAGAGAATGAAAAAGATAATGAAAAAGGGAATGAAAAAGAGAAAGAAAAAGAGAAAGAAAAAGAGAATGAAAAAGAGAAAGACAAAGAGAATGAAAAAGAGAATGAAAAAGAGAAAGACAAAGAAAAAGACAAAGAGAATGAAAAAGATAATGAAAAAGGGAATGAAAAAGGGAATGAAAAAGAGAATGAAAAAGAGAATGAAAAAGAGAATGAAAAAGAGAAAGAAAAAGAGAAAGAAAAAGAGAATGAAAAAGAGAATGAAAAAGAGAATGAAAAAGAGAATGAAAAAGAGAATGAAAAAGAGAATGAAAAAGAGAATGAAAAAGGGAATGAAAAAGGGAATGAAAAAGGGAATGAAAAAGGGAATGAAAAAGAGAAAGAAAAAGAGAAAGAAAAAGAGAATGAAAAAGAAAAAGACAAAGAGAATGAAAAAATGAAAAAGAATGAAAGAGAATGAAAAAGAGAATGAAAAAGAAAGAAAGAGAATGAATGAATGAAACTGCATGAAAAAGAATAAATATGAATGAAAAAGAATGAAACAGAATGAAAAAGAGAAATAAAAAGAATGAAAATGAATGAAAAGAAATGAAAAGAATGAAAGAGAATGAAAAAGAGAATGAAAAAGAGAATGAAAAAGAGAATGAAAAAGAGAATGAAAAAGAGAATGAAAAAGAGAATGAAAAAGAGAATGAAAAAGAGAATGAAAAAGAGAATGAAAAAGAGAATGAAAAAGAGAATGAAAAAGAGAATGAAAAAGAGAATGAAAAAGAGAATGAAAAAGAGAATGAAAAAGAGAATGAAAAAGAGAATGAAAAAGAGAATGAAAAAGAGAATGAAAAAGAGAATGAAAAAGAGAATGAAAAAGAGAAAGAAAAAGAGAATGAAAAAGAGAATGAAAAAGAGAAAGAAAAAGAGAAAGAAAAAGAGAATGAAAAAGAAAAAGACAAAGAGAATGAAAAAGAGAATGAAAAAGAGAAAGAAAAAGAGAATGAAAAAGAGAATGAAAAAGAGAAAGAAAAAGAGAAAGACAAAGAGAAAGACAAAGAAAGAAAAAGAGAATGAAAAAGAGAATGAAAAAGAGAAAGAAAAAGAGAAAGACAAAGAAAGAAAAAGAGAATGAAAAAAAGAATGAAAAAGAGAAGGACAAAGAGAAAGACAAACAGAAAGACAAAGAGAAAGAAAAAGAGAAAGACAAAGAAAGAAAGAGAATGAAAAAGAGAAAGACAAAGAAAAAGAAAAAAAAGGAAAAAGAAAAAAGAAAAAGAAAGAGGGAAAAGAAAAAGAAAAAGAAGACACAGAAAAAAAAGAAAAACAAAGAAGGAAAAAGAAAAGAGGAAGAGGAAGAGGAAGAGGCAGAGAAGGAGGAGGACACAATCATTCCCCTCGCCTCTCATCCGTTTGCTAATCATTATATTCCCCTAATTATATAATGACGTAATTGTATAATGAATATAGGCTCGAGGCATCACACGGCACAAAGGATCGTGTATATCAGATGTCAGTCCCCTCCCCCACTCCCCTCCCCCTCTCCCCCTTCCTTCCTACCCCTCTTTCTCTCCTTTTCTGCCTTTGTTATGCACTGTAATTATGTATATGTCGGGAGTTATTTCGTCCTCAAAGTGTATATTGGAAATGAATGTTTAAAGTTGTCAAATGCATGTATTTCTCTATCACTGCGGTAAGGTAGAAAGTATAATCCCGTCAAAAAATAGATGTAAAAAATAATAATGAAAGACAGATATGACGGGAGAAAAGGAGGAGCAAACAACAGGGTGAGAATAAATGGAAATTGGAGACAGAAAGCGTTAGATAGACATATGAAAAGACGGATAGAAAGAGACAGAGACAGGGGGGAGAAAGAGCGGGACAAAAATAGAATGATGATGACCAATAATGTTTGTGATGATATTGTTGGCGGTAATGATAATAATGTTAATGATGACAATAATGATGACAATACTAAAGGTATGTTGTTAATTCAGATATTCTCTTACTGACAAACAGATACAGACTCATTCAAGCTCACAAACACAAGCAGACAGACAGACAGGTAAACAAACACACAGATAGACAGACAAACACAGGCAGAGAGCAAGTATTGGACCAACCGAACCTGGAAAATTTCTCTAGATTTTTTTTAGGGCTTCGCATGTTTATAGCAGGCATCTATGTGGAATCTTTTCACTGTGGGGAGGTTAAAAAGATGTGGGTGGATGCCATCTCACAATTTGAATTTGAAGGTCATATTGAAGGTCATCAAGCATGCTAACTGCATGCCTCCCCCCCTCCCGCGGCCCCGCTGCACACGACTCTCTACTCATGCTCATCCCTATACTGTCCAAAACCCTTATGCAAGAGTTAACCAGCATCTTCACTCTTTCATCCCTCACGCTGGTAAACTCTGGAACAATCCTCCTTTATCTGTATTTCCTCCTGCCTACGACTTGAACTCTTTCAAGAGGAGGGTATCAGGACACCTCTCCTCCCGAATTTGACCTCTTTTTCGGCCACCTCTATTGATTCTTTTTTTAGGAACAGCGAGTAGTGGGCTTTTTTTATTGTTTCCTTTTTTGTGTGCCCTTGAGCTGTCTCCTTTGTTGTAAAAAAAAGAAACAGTGGATCAAAATTTGGTTTTTGCCTGATTTTTGTGATAAAGCCCTCTTCGATTAAAGAACCTTATAAAATGACATTGTTTTATCTATTGCAATTGAAGATGATCTGGCATGGATGTCTGCTATTAACAAGTAATGCCCTCAAAAGTTAAAAAAAATCAACTTTGGCTGGCCCACTAAAGAGAGTGAGACAGTTTTGTGATCCTGGTGATAGTTTTACCCGACTTCTACACAATGGATCGAAAAAAATTACGCATGAAAACCCGGTTATTCTTCTTTGTGGCCTTGTGAAACTGTCGTAACGGAAGCCCGATACGTTTAAGAATATGAACGGGTTTTGCGATTCTAGTGATGGCTTTACCCGACTTCTGCATCTTGAATAAAAAAAATACCCTTAAAAACCGGTTAATCTTCTTTGTGGCCTTCTGAAATTGTCGTAACAGAAGCCCGATACGTTTAAGAATATGAACTGTTTTGCGATTCTAGTGATGGCTTTACCCGACTTCTGCATCTTGAATAAAAAAAATACCCTTAAAAACCGGTTAATCTTCCCTGTGGCCTTGGATAAGCTGTGTCTACTTTCTTTCCTTCCTGTTCCCTCGCCTTTCCTTTCTTTATTTTTTCTTCCTTTCCTCCCTTTTCACTGTATTTTCTTTCTTCCTTTTCCTTTCTTGCTGTCCTCCCACATTCCTAATTCTTCTTTCTTAGTTTTGCTTCAGTTCACTTTTTACTCCTTGGTTTTGCTTCAGTTCACTTTTTACCTCTTTCGTTTTGCTTCAGTTCACTTTTTACCTCTTTCGTTTTGCTTCAGTTCACTTTTTCCTCCTTGGTTTTGCTTCAGTTCACTTTCTCCTCCTTGGTTTTGCTTCATTTCACTTTTTTCTCCTTGGTTTTGCTTCAGTTCACTTTTTCCTCCTTGGTTTTGCTTCAGTTCACTTTTTCCTCCTTGGTTTTGCTTCAGTTCACTTTTTCCTCCTTGGTTTTGCTTCAGTTCACTTTTTCCTCCTTGGTTTTGCTTCAGTTCACTTTTTACTCCTTAGTTTTGCATCAGTTCACTTTTTACTCCTTGGTTTTGCTTCAGTTCACTTTTTACTCCTTAGTTTTGCATCAGTTCACTTTTTACTCCTTGGTTTTGCTTCAGTTCACTTTTTACTCCTTAGTTTTGCTTCAGTTCACTTTTTACTCCTTAGTTTTGCATCAGTTCACTTTTTACTCCTTAGTTTTGCATCAGTTCACTTTTTACTCCTTAGTTTTGCATCAGTTCACTTTTTACTCCTTAGTTTTGCTTCAGTTCACTTTTTACTCCTTAGTTTTGCATCAGTTCACTTTTTACTCCTTGGTTTTGCTTCAGTTCACTTTTTACTCCTTAGTTTTGCTTCAGTTCACTTTTTACTCCTTAGTTTTGCATCAGTTCACTTTTTACTCCTTAGTTTTGCATCAGTTCACTTTTTACTCCTTGGTTTTGCTTCAGTTCACTTTTTACTCCTTAGTTTTGCATCAGTTCACTTTTTACTCCTTGGTTTTGCTTCAGTTCACTTTTTACTCCTTGGTTTTGCTTCAGTTCACTTTTTACTCCTTGGTTTTGCTTCAGTTCACTTTTTACTCCTTAGTTTTGCTTCAGTTCACTTTTTACTCCTTAGTTTTGCATCAGTTCACTTTTTACTCCTTGGTTTTGCTTCAGTTCACTTTTTACTCCTTAGTTTTGCTTCAGTTCACTTTTTACTCCTTGGTTTTGCTTCAGTTCACTTTTTACTCCTTAGTTTTGCTTCAGTTCACTTTTTACTCCTTGGTTTTGCTTCAGTTCACTTTTTACTCCCTGGTGTTGCTTCAGTTCACTTTTTACTCCTTAGTTTTGCTTCAGTTCACTTTTTACTCCTTGGTTTTGCTTCAGTTCACTTTTTACTCCTTAGTTTTGCTTCAGTTCACTTTTTACTCCTTGGTTTTGCTTCAGTTCACTTTTTACTCCCTGGTTTTGCTTCAGTTCACTTTTTACTTCCTGGTTTTGCTTTAGTTCACTTTTTACTCCCTGGTTTTGCTTCAGTTCACTTTTTACTCCTTGGTTATGCTTCAGTTCACTTTTTACTCCTTGGTTTTGCTTCAGTTCACTTTTTACTCCTTGGTTTTGCTTCAGTTCACTTTTTACTCCTTGGTTTTGCTTCAGTTCACTTTTTACCTCTTTCGTTTTGCTTCAGTTCACTTTTTACTCCTTAGTTTTGCTTCAGTTCACTTTTTACTCCTTGGTTTTGCTTCAGTTCACTTTTTACTCCCTGGTTTTGCTTCAGTTCACTTTTTACTCCTTGGTTTTGCTTCAGTTCACTTTTTACTCCCTGGTTTTGCTTCAGTTCACTTTTTACTCCTTGGTTTTGCTTCAGTTCACTTTTTCCTCCTTGGTTTTGCTTCAGTTCACTTTTTACTCCTTGGTTTTGCTTCAGTTCACTTTTTACTCGTTCGTTAAAGAATACTAACCAGACACCCATAAGCTCAGTACTGTCCTCTATATTAAAGCACTATCAAGTCCTTCCATCTAGGTTAGAAATATATAATTAAAAGGGAAGGAAAATGCAGCAAAAATAAATATATGTAAATGTTTAATATAGACAAGATTCACAATGTAGAAATGAAGGCAGGAAGGCGAGGGGAAAGAGGAGGAGAAGGAGGAGGAGGAGGAGGAGGAGGAGGAGGAGGAGGAGGAGGAGGAAACTTGCCCGCCTCGTTACATGCACTAAGGAAGGAAAGGAAATGAAGTGGCTGATTAGGCTGTGGCGGGGGGGGGGGGGGGGGGAGAGAGAGAGAGAGAGAGAGAGAGAGAGAGAGAGAGAGAGAGAGAGAGAGAGGTGAACGGACAGGCAGACAGGTTTTCAATACAGTAGACAGACAAACAGACAGGCAGAAAGAAACACACACACACACACACACACACACACACACACACACACACACACACACACACACACACACACACACACACACATCACGACGAAAGAAAAAAAAAATATGAAGTGACCCAAAGACGAAATATGATAACGAAGCGACACAAAAAGAGACCGATAGGAGGAGGAGGAGGAGGAGGGGGGGAGGGAGGCGTGAGAGGAAGAAAGATCGGAGGCAGAAAAGGACCTCAACCTCACGATACTTCTTCTCTGTCTTCCTAATTGGGTTTGAATTTTGATGCCGGATAGAGAGGAGGAGGAGGAGGAGGAGGAGGAGGAGGAGGGGGAGGAGGAGGATAGGATAAGTAGGTCAAGGAAGGGAAATGGGGAAGGGAGAGGAAAGAGGGATGGAAGGAAGGACGAGAGATAAAGGTGGATAAACAAGAGAGAGAGAGAGAGAGAGAGAGAGAGAGAGAGAGAGAGAGAGAGAGAGAGAGAGAGAGAGAGAGAGAGAGAGAGAGAGAGAGAGAGAGAGAGAGAGAGAGAGAGAGAGAGAGAGAGAGAGAGAGAGAGAGAGAGAGAGAGAGAGAGAGAGAGAGAGAGAGAGAGAGAGAGAGAGAGAGAGAGAGAGAGAGAGAGAGAGAGAGAGAGAGAGAGAGAGAGAGAGAGAGAGAGAGAGAGAGAGAGAGAGAGAGAGAGAGAGAGAGAGAGAGAGAGAGAGAGAGAGAGAGGCAGACAGGTTTTCAATGCAGTAGACAGACACACAGACAGGCAGAAAGAAACACACACACACACACACACACACACACACACACACACACACACACACACACACACACACACACACACACACACACGACGAAAAAAAAAAAATATCACGTGACCAACAGACGAAACATGATAACGCAGCCACACAAAACGAGACCGATAGGAGGAGGAGGAGGAGGAGGAGGGAGGCGTGAGAGGAAGAAAGATCGGAGGCAGAAAAGGACCTCAACCTCACGATACTTCTTCTCTGTCTTCCTAATTGGGTTTGAATTTTGATGCCGGATAGAGAGGAGGAGGAGGAGAAGGAGGAGGAGGAGGAGGAGGAGGAGGAGGATAGGATAGTAGGTCAAGGAAGGGAAATGGGGAAGGGAGAGGAAAGAGGGATGGAAGGAAGGACGAGAGATAAAGGTGGATAAAACAAGAGAGAGAGAGAGAGAGAGAGAGAGAGAGAGAGAGAGAGAGAGAGAGAGAGAGAGAGAGAGTATAAAATTTTTAGGGGTTACAGAGTTCGTGGAAGAGGAAGGAAGAAGAAGAGGAGGAAGAGGAGGAGGAGGAAGTAAAAAGATGAGCATGAGGGAAGGGAACGAAGATAATTTATTGAGAGCACAAATTTGGAAGAAGAAGAAGAAGAAGAAGAAGAAGAAGATGAAGAAGAAGAAGAAGAAGAAGAAGAAGAAGAGCAAAGGGGTCAAGCTATAATACTAAAGAGAAATAAAAAAAAAGGCGAGAGAGAGAGAGAGAGAGAGAGAGAGAGAGAGAGAGAGAGAGAGAGAGAGAGAGAGAGAGAGAGAGAGAGAGAGAGAGAGAGAGAGAGAGAGAGAGAGAGAGAGAGAGAGAGAGTTGTATCATTGTATTCTGTATTATGAACCTTCCTCCTCCTCCTCTCCCTCCTCCTCTCCTCCTCCTCCTCCTCCTCCTCCTCCTCCTCCCTCCTCTCCTCATCCTTCCTCCTCCCTCCACCGGTAAATGATGCTGGGCTTTATGTCAGGCCTTCTCAGGCCTTCTTGTCTACTGCAGGGCTGAAGGAAGGGAACTGTGGCGGTGGAGGGACAGCCAAGTGGAGGGAAGGGTGGAGGGAGGTGGAAGAGTGGAAGGGAAGGTAGGTATGGGAGGAGAATAGACGATGGAAGGGGTGGAGTGTATAGTGGAAGTAGAGGAGACAGGCGACGGAGGATTGATTGAGAGACTAGTGGATAGGAGGGTGGAGGAAGGTGGAAGAGGGGAAGGGGAGGGGAGGGGAGGAAGGGAGGAGAAAAGACGGTGGAAGAGAGGTGGAGAGAAGAAGAAAAGGGGAGTGGAAAGTGGTAGAAATGACAGTGGAAGAAATGAGAGAAAGGGGGTGGAATAAGGGTGGAAGGGACAGTGGAAGGGAAGTGGAAAGGACAGTGGAAGATAGGAGAGAAAGATGGTTAGAGAATAAGGGAAAGGAAAGTGGAAAGATGGATAAAAAAACGGTGGAGAATTGATGGAAAGGACAGCGAAGTGGATGAGCGAGTGGAGAGAGGTGGAAGAGTGGAGATGAAGACAGGTGAAGGGGGGAGAAAAAGGCGATGGAAAAGATGGGAAGGAAAGAGGAAGGGGCGTAGAACAGGTGGTGGAAGAAGGGGAGGGAGGATAGTGGAATGGGAGGGTGGAGGGAGGTGGAAGAGTGGAAGGGAGGATAGGTTAAAGAAGGAGATGGAAGAAGTGTAGGGAATAGTGGAAGGAAGAGTGGATGGCAGTGGAAGAGTGGTGTGGAAGAAGGATGAGGGGTGAAAGAAAATGAGAGGTGGAAGAGGAGGAAGCTGAAGAAGAAGGGTGGAGTGGTGGAAGAAGAAGGTGGAGGGGAGAAAAGGTGGAAGTGAATGGAGGAAGAGGGAAGAGGGGTGGGGGGGGGGAAAGAGGAGGGTAGACGACTGGAGAGGTGGAAAAATAACGGGGTGGAAGAGGAGGAGGGTGAAGAAGAACGGTGGACTGGTGGAAGAAGAAGGTGGAGGGGAGAAAAGGGTGAAGGAAGTGAGTGGAGGAAGAAGGATGAGGGGTGAAAGAAAATGATAGGTGGAGAAAATGAGGGGTGGAAGAAGAGGAAGAATTTGGGAGGGAGAAGGAGAGGAGGAGGAGGAGGAGGTTGAGGTAATAGAAAGAGATGCAGGGAGAAGAGTTAGGAAAGGGGAAGAAGAGGAGGAGGAGGAGGCGGGGAAAAGAAGAAAGAGAAGGACGAAGAAGATGGGAGGAAAGGCGAAGAGAAGGGGAGGAAGAAGAAGAGAAGGAGGAGGCTGGGAATAGCAGAAAGAGGAGGACGAAGCAGATGGGGGGAGGAAGGTAGAGAAGAAAGTGGAGGAAGAATAGGAGGAGGAGGAGGCTGGGGATAGCAGAAAAGGGAGGAAGAAGTGGAGGGATAGGCTGGGAAGAGACTAAGAGGAAAGGGAAGCGAGAATGGGTTGGAAGCAATGGAAGGGAGAGAGAGGTAAGGGGAAGGGATTGAAAGGGAAGAGAATGGGAAGGGAGGGAGGATGGGTAGGGGATAGAAGGGTAAGGAGCACGAGGAAAGGGAAGAGGGTAGAAGGAGGAAAGTGAATTAAAGGAAGAAAGGGGGAGAGCAAGGAAAGGGGAAAAGGACAGGAATAGGAGGGGGAAGGAGGGGTAGAGAATGGGAATAAGGAAGGGAATGGAGATCAGGAGAGAGGAAGGGGAAATAAGAAGGAAGGGAGGTTAAGGAAATGAGGAAAAAAAGCAAGGAAAGATGTGAGAAAGGAATGGGAGGAGAAAGAGGAGTTTGAGATAGCAAGAATAGAAGAAAGGAAGGGATAGGAGAAAATCAGACATGAGGAAGAAATTGGAGTTAGAGGAAGGAAGAGGAAGAACAAGGAAGGGATAGAAAGAGGCACTGAGAAGGAAGGGGGGAGGAAAGGGGGAAAGAAGAAGGGGAAATTAGAGATAGCAAGTGGAACAAGAAGAACGGTTGAAGAGGACAGGAGAAGAGAGTAGTAGAAGGTTAGGAGAAGGAAGAGGAGGGACGGAAGAAAAGGAAGGAAGAAGGGAAAAAGATGGAACAAGGAAGAAACAAGGAAGGAGAAACGAAAAGAAGGAACAAAAGGGAGAGAAAGAAAAGAGGGAACCAGGAAGGAGAAACGAAAAAAAGAAACAAGGAAGGTGAAAAGGAAGGAACAAGGAAGAAAGGAGAAGGAAGGAACAAGGAAGGAGATGAGGAAAAGAGGGAAGCAGGAAGGACGGAGGAGTGGAGCATATCGAGCGGGAATCTGTTGTTATTGACGGACCAGGCAGGGGCGGGGCAAGCTCGTTAGGGCCACAAGTTGCTTAGGGCTCAGGCTCACTTGTTACACGACCCCCGCCCCGCCCGCTGCCCGCCTGCCCCGCCGCCGCCAGGAGCACCCACGTAGCAGCACGATAGACAGGAGGAGGTGGAAATAGAAGGGCCACTGCCTCGTCTTCCCCTCCAGTTGATCAGAGTTGAGTGTGACGAGGTATGGGAGTGGAGTGACAATGATCTGATGAGTGTGAGATAGAGTGAGTGCAAGAGGAGGGGGAATGGGAAAATCAGAGAGGAAAGAAGAGAAAGGAGAGGTGGAGAGGAGGGATGGAGAGGAGAGTAAAAGGGGTAGGAAAGGAGTAGGTGGGGGGGAGTGGGGGAAGCGGGAAGGTAAAGAGGGATGACACTCCACCACATCTCATCTACGTGATCCTAGTTGGAATTGGCGGCGCTGGGAGTGAGTAGATTAAATGTTTCTGAGGAGCGGGAGTGAGATGAAGAGAGAGAGGGAGGAGGGAGGGCTGGAAAGGAGTAGGTGGGCGGGAGGGGGGCGGAGAGGGGGGCGAGGGCGGCGAGCAGCGCGTGTGCAAGTTTGGTGCGAGCCGTGAGTCGAAGGTGCAGCAGCTGGGCCCCGGACGGTCGCCTCACACCGGCCGCCGCGCTGCTCCGCCTCGCCCGTCCGCGCTGGTGAGCTGTCGGTGCTGGCGGCCACGTCTGACCTTTACCCCCCTAAGCCTCGAGTGCCGTTCATCCGCGCCGTTCAGCAGTGCAGCGAGTGAGTGCAGTGTTCAGCCCTGGCCATTCCGAGGGATATTCCGTGGAACCTTCTGCTGCAGCGCCAAACAGCTGATTGCCGCTGACCGGGAGGAACAGGTGTCTGCCTCGGCGGCCCGGCGCAGTGCATGGTGATAAAGAGAGAGAGAAAAAAAGGCAATCGTGTGGTGACGGGAGCGGAAGTGCGGTACAGAGGCGTGTGCAGCAAGTGACGCAGTGTGTGAGTGGTGGCGGCCAGGTGAGCCAGGAGTCACAGAGCCGCTAATTGCCGCCCCGCACGCCAGGCACGGCACGCCCGGGCCTGGCGAGGCGGCGGGCACGACTGACCCGGCAGGTGAGCGCCCCGGCCCCGCCAGCGCCTCGCCTCGCCCCGCACGGGTGGCCACGTCCGGGGCTCGCAGCTTTAGTGTATGGCTGCAGCTGATGCGGTGAAGGACGCGGCGAACCGGTTCAATCTTGCTTGTGACTCATTGCGTTGTGGTATTCGACGTGAACATCGTGTATTTTCACTTATTAATATTATTATCGAGTTTCGCGAGGATTCCTAACATGGGATGCGGCCGCCCCTGAGTCGCCGCCGGGGCAGTAAATTTCTCGCCAGGACACGGCCGGTTGGCTGGCTAGCGGTGCCTGGCGGGGCGGGGGCGTTGCGGAGCCTCGGTGGTCATAATAATGCTGATTGCGTGACTCGGCGTGGTGCTCCTGCCGCCGCTGTGTCCTGCTGCTCCCAGCACTGAAGGAGCTCCGCCGGGGCGACTCTTACGTCAGGTCACACCACACTCCATCTAGTTTAGTCGTCCGTATTGAATTTTCTTCCATTCGCTAACTCCAACCAAATATCTTTCTAAACAGGAAACTCTGGATACAGTGGCATCATGAGTGACCTTAGTTTTCAGGAAGACTGTCAGTGATCAGAAAAAGGCATAGAGCATGAGGAAACACAGCCTGCACAACCAGCGCGGCTTGACTGCCTGATCGTGTCGGCTGTAGTGTAAAGTGTGAGGCTGCGACGCGCTGGTGCCCGGAGGCGTGAGTGAGGTGGGCGGCACGTGAGGCGACGCACTCAGCCTCCCGCGCAACAGTTTGGAGGCCGCCTCGTGAAAAAGAGAACAGGGGATGCGAACACGTCTCGGGCGGCCCCACAAGACACATTCAAGCTTTTGTAGGGCCGTGTGTGAAGTTTTTTTTGTAAGGACTTGAATGCGTGGGACACCTGTGGCGTGTTCAGGCCCGTGGCTGTCGTGGGAAGGGCGGCGCGGACACCAGGGCAAACTCATGTTCAGTATCTTCCCCTTTCTGCCTCCTCTTTCTGAGTCCTCTTAACATCTTCCTCTCTCTGTTATTCTATTTAACGCGTTTTAGAACCATCCTCTCTTGGACTCGTGTGCTCCAGTGCGGCGCATCAGTGTTGGGTCTGCCTGTGAGTCAGTGCACATAAGATGGAGGAGGGCAACACGCGGACCCAGCCAGAGCGAGTGCTGACGCGGACACGTGCAGGTCGAGTGGCTGGCGGCGGGCAGGGGAAGGAGGGAGTACGCAGCAGCCGCCGGGCCCGAGAGAACTTGTTCTAGTATTGAAAAATAGCCACACGAGTGTTTCGCCGAAAAATACATACCTAAGACTGCTGTGCTGGTGAAGTCACCATGGCTACCGACACCATGGAGTGCGTCTCGCTGGACTTCGCGCCACCGAGCAAGCTCACGGTGACTAGCGCCCAGCGCCACGCCCTCTCGGAGTGCTCGGAGGAGTGTGAGCTGGACGGGAGCTACACGGAGTTCGTTGAGATGCAGTGGACTAAAGGCAGCAGCAGCAGCAGTAGTTGTAGTGACCTGGGCAAGGAAAGTCCGTGCAACCTGGATACTGTTCTGGACCTTGGCCACGAGATAGGGAGCGACACCGAAAGTGTGGTGGTGAACGCGCCCCTCCACGGGCCCACCACGGTGAGGTGCGTGTGCGTGTGCAAAAAGAGAGGATGTAAGTTTGTGGACAGGCCGTTTGACGCCCACAGCGTGAGGGAGTCGCCCATCGCTAAGGTGTCGGCCAGGTACAGGCTCGTCACGTGGCTCTCGGGCCTCATGCCGCACCGAGGCTCAGACTTCGCGGCCACCGACCAGATCGACGGCTCCTCCAAGGTTCATCCGGAGAAGAAGTCCAAAATCATCCAGATGTTGAGGATGAAGAGGCTGAGGAGCTCCAGGACGCCGGGTGGGGTTGCAGACACGCCCCCGGACGCGGAGGGGGCCACCCGGAGGCACTGCCTGGGGCTGTGCGGCGCCAAGAAGCCCGCGCTGCCCCGCCGGCTCAGGGAGTGCCAGGTGTCGGTGCCTCGGTGCATCGGGGTGATGCTCGGCCTGACCCTCGTCATGGCGGGCGTGACCTATGACCACGGCGTCAAGCACGGCGTGGACAACCTGCTGCAGGACTGCTGGTCGTGGCTGAGGACGAGCTACATGAACTTCGGTGACGAGTTCGTCTCCTACAACAGCCTCTTCTTTAGGATGTCCAACAGTGAGCTGTACGGAGAGCCGTACCCTAAGTACGGCCCAAACACCAGCAAAAACACCTCGTCCAACGCCACCAGCTTCAAGGACGCCATTAAGAAAGTGGACCCCAAATTCCTCTTCGTGCTGGAGGGGCTCAAGTTATCCGTCCAGGTTCATTTTTTTAGCATCGATGAAAAATCCAATTCCAGCAACCCCGAGGTGATGGTGCACGACCGCGGGCCCATGTTCTTCAGGATCTCCTTCAGGCGCACGGCAGGGCTGCACGTGGAGTTCGTGCCGGAGCGGTCCAACATGACCCTCTCGACGCCCTTCCATATCTACGACCTGATGAAGATGGTCAGCAAGAGCAACAACCTCCCCTCCTTCACCATCAACATGCACGACTACCACAAGACCACGCCGTCTGTCGTCTTCAGCATGATCATCGAGAACCTGAAGCTCTTCAACGTGGACACCACCTTCCTCTCCAGCATTCAGGCGCAGATACAGGCCAAGGGAAGGGGCTTTAGGAGAATAAGGAGACGCTCTCAGCTAGAAAAGGAGGAAGAGGGAACCAGAAATTACATTCCATCGCCGTCAACTACAGAGCCGCCTCGGAAAGCGACGGCCGGGACGGAGCCAGGGTACACAGCTGCTCCGGTCACGGCGACGAGGGCGGCGGCGGCGGCGACTAAAACGAAGGCGACGACTACGACTAAGGCGGCTGCTGCGACGACTATGACGGAAGCAGTGACAGCGACGACGACTATGGGGGCTGCTGCGACGACCAAGACGGAGGCAGTCGCAGCGACGACGATTGAGGAGACTGCTGCGACGACCAGGATGGAGGCAGTGGCATTGATGACGACTAAGGCTGCTGCTGCAACGACGAAGGCGGTGGGAGCGACGATTAAGACTGAGGCAGTGACAGCGACGACGACTAAGGCTGCTGCTGCGTCGACAAAGGCGGCAGCAGAGACGACTAAGACGACGGCCGCGACTGAGATGGTCTGGAACACGACGAGGAGCAGCAGCAGCAGCAGCGGGTTGTCCTTCGCCACCACCCTCGGGCGGGCCAGACGCTCGACGGAGGAGCCGGACCTGAGGAAGGTCGCCTGGAGGTCGTTAACGGAAATGTCTCGCAAGATATTCCTCCCGCTGCCGCTGGACACGAGGAAGACGGTGCTGCTGCCGGTGCCGCTGATTGAGAAGAACCTGACGCTGCGCTACCGCCACTCCGTCAACGTGCTGGGGCTGCCCGGCTACCAGTTCATCCTCGGCAACGACATCGCGAGGAACGGCAGCCCCTGGGAGTACTCCTCGCACGACCTCTACCCGTCCCTCAGCTACTCCAGGGTGAAGGACGACCTCGAGGACGACGACAACTCGCACCAACAGCGCCACCGTTACAATGACAAGAAGAAGCACCTGCACCACCGCCACTCCAAGCACCAAAACTCCCTCGAGGGCGACACCTACAGGAAGAGCTTCAACGAGGTGCTCGGCGTCGTGGACCTTGAGCCGCTGCTGCTACAATCCATCGGCCAGGTCCCCGTCATGGGCCGCTACATCAGCAACTACCCCTTCTGGTTATCCCCGCCCCATTTTTTATCCCTCACGGACAATGTAGAGTATGTAAGTAGGTCTAAGAGTAGCCTTAGGGACTCGGGGAACAGTTCAGGGACGAGGGACAGCCAGACGAGAAATAATCTCATGGTGGGCGTGGACGGGATAGCCGCGAACGAGTCCCTTCACGGCTCGTTCATCTACTACCACCCCATCCTCGGAGTGCCCATTAACGCCTCGCTAGCCGTCCAGGTGGGCGTGCGACCGCCTAAGGGCATGCTGTTCTCCCACAAGCTGGTGCCCATCATGTGGACGCGCGTGCAGGTGGAGGAGGTGCCGCGCTCCCTGTGGTACATCCTGTGGGCCGCCTGCCACCTGCGGGAGACCATCATGTCGACGCTCATCGTGTCCGGCCTCCTCATCATCACCTGTTCCCTCACCTGTTTCCGGAAGAAGCGAGCCGATCGTCCAGGTAGTGCCTAAGGTGGCCGCGTCGGTGGTGTGACGGTGTAGCGCCGAGGAGCAACGCGTCGCCAGCTGAGCCACTGACTGACTGTTCTCGTGGATTGTGTCGTCAGGCGGTGACCCGCGGACTCGCTCGCGTGCCGCGGGGAGAGACGGTCTTTGCGGGTGTTCCATGTCTTCCTTGTGCACATATTTTCTCTTCCATTACATAAAACCGCCGAGCTGAAAATTGTGGAAACGAAACTGCGTACTGGCGAACCTTACAACATCCGCGCGTGTGGTGCGTCAGGCAGTGAAGGGGAGGGGAGGAGGAAGGAAGGAAGGAAGGAAGGAAGGAAGGCGAGTAAATCTACTTGCTCGGCTCTTATACTGGATGACTTTGCTCCGACACAACTCTGAGGGACGAGGGCGGCCAGCGTGGAGGCTACGGAATGCCATGCTATGCCTCGCCATGCAGCTGAAGCGACGAGGGGGTGGCGGGTGGCTCACGTCCCCTCCCTGTCCCGCCGCGGTGGCCGAGTGCACGCCGGCTAGGGATGAATGAATGCCTCGCGCCCGCTGCCAGCCCGCCTGACGCCGCGGCCCCGCTGAGTGGTAATAATGGAAAGTGTGTGAAGCGCGTGTTTGCGTGTGTCCGGTCAGCTGGTGGGCGAGTGGAAGTCAATGTTTGGGGTGTTGTTCTTGTCGTGTGCGTGCGTCAAGCAAGCTGGCAAGCCCCGACTCCAAGCTAATGTGGGTCACCTTGCCATGTTCGTGTGGAAAATAGGCAACGAGGGACCCAAGCCGCCACTAAGGCCGTCCTGCTGTGTCTGAAATGAATGTGTGTCTCGCTTCGGCTCGCGTCCCACCGGGCCTTGTGAGCCGCCAGGGAGGGGCCGGCCAGCGACGCGCACCCTGTCAATGCCCTCCCCACCACCGCCAAGCCGACCCTGTACTGCCCTTGTCTAGGCGTGGAATAGGTGAGTCTCCCCTTATTTGTCTTGTTTGTAGCGATCTTACTGAGTCCTCTTTCCCTGTCATGTCTTTCCTTCCTTATCTCAAGCGATGGTCTAATAACTTAAGTGATCTTTCTTAGTCCTCCTTTCTGTCTTGGTGTGGAGTAGGTGAGTCTCCCCTAACTGGCCTTGTTTGTAGCGATCTTACTGAGTCCTCTTTCCCTGTCGTGTCTTTCCTTCCTTATCTCAAGCGATGGTCTAATAACTTAAGTGATCTTTCTTAATCCTCCTTTTTGTCTAGGCGTGGAGTAGGTGAGTCTCCCCTAACTGGCCTTGTTTGTAGCGATCTTACTGAGTCATCTTTCCCTGTCGTGTCTTTCCTTCCTTATCTCAAGCGATGGTCTAATAACTTAAGTGATATTTCTTAATCCTCCTTTTTGTCTAGGCGTGGAGTAGGTGAGTCTCCCCTAACTGGCCTTGTTTGTAGCGATCTTACTGAGTCATCTTTCTCTTCTTGTGTCTTCGGCGATGGTTTGAAGTAAATTTAATCGCCTTTCCTTCCTTTTAATGTCTCTAGCGATGGTCTATACTCTAAAGCACCGTAGCGATCTTACTTAGCCCTTAC
>NC_066528.1:13132014-13134514 GCF_024679095.1 Eriocheir sinensis
TTGTAACTTGTTCGTAATCTGTTTTATTTGTGTTATATTCATGGTTTTGGTTCTGTTGATTATATATTTTCAGAAAACGAGTTATGCTGAAATAAAAGCGACTTAAACCTAAATAAAACGAGTTGAACTTAAAGTAAAACGAGTTAGACTAAGAGTAAAATGATTTGAACTTATAGATAAGATTAATTTTCATCTTTCTTTTTTTCGACATTCACTTTTCACAAGGTATATTTTTTTCCTGTTTATGGCTTGTTTGTGATCTGTTTTATTTGTGTTTTATTTATGGTTTTGGTTTTGATGATTATATTTTCAGATTTGAGATAAATTTTGTCGTAGTTTTATCGACATTTAATTTGCACAAGGTATATTTTTTTCAGGATTATGACTTGTTTGTGATCCGTTTTATTTGTGTTTTATTTATGGTATTGGTTTTGATGATTAAATTTTCAGATTGGAGAACTATTTTTATCTTTCTTTCTTCTTATCAACATTTAGTCTTCACAAAGTATATTTTCAGTTTTGTTTGTGACTTATTAATGATTTGTTTTATTTGTTTTAAATATTGTATTGATTTTGGTCTGTTAGTTTTCAGTTTGTATACTATTTTTTCATCTTTCTTTTTTATCGGCATTTAGTCTTCACAAAGTATATTTTTTTCTTGTTTATGACCTGTTTGTAATCTGTTTTATGTGTTATTTATGTTATTGATTTTAATGATTTGATTTGCTGATTGGATATTAAATTTGCATCGTTCATTTTTTATCTACATTCAGTCTTCACAAAGTATATATTTCTTGTTTTTTAATTGTTTAAGATATGTTTTATGGTTTATCTTCATATTATTTGGATTTGAGATTAAATTTTCATCCTTTTTATCGACATTCAGACTTCACAAAGTATATATTTCTAGTTTTTTAATTGTTTAAGATATGTTTCATGGTTTTTCTTCATATTATTTGGATTTGAGATTAAATTTTCATCTTTTTTATCGACATTCAGACTTCACAGAGCATATTTATTTCTGTTTGTGACTTACTTATGATCTCTTTCATGTTTCTTTTTTTTATATATTTTTGCTTTCAATCATTTATTTTTGTTATTTTCAGATCAGATATTCAGTCCTCATCTTTTTTTTTTATACTACTAATACATTCTGATTTCTTTTCTCAATTTTCCCTCGCACTCTTCATTTTTCACACTGAACATTGTCTATCGCTTCCTGTTTTTTTTTGTGTGTTTTTTTACAAAGTCTTTCAGTAATGTATTCTTGCCGCTCCTCGTCATGTTTGCTTTCATGTCTACAAACGCCATTCATTATTCATAGTTGCTTCTCTTCCCCTCTCATCACTCACTGTCCTTCCATAACATTTCACCTCTCATAATTTACGCCATTTCCTCGTTTTACTTCAAACATAACTCGTTTTGCTCGAAGGTGAGCTCGTTTGCCTTTGTTTAGCTCGTCTTACTTTTTGAATTCATTTTACTTTAGTTTGACTCATGTTATATTTTGTCTAACTCGTTTTAAATTAAGTTCAACTCATTTTACTTTGTCTAACTCGTTTTATTTTAAGTTCAACTCATTTATCTTATAGTCTAACTCCTTTTACTTTAAGTTTAACTCGTTTTATTTAGGTTTAAGTCGCTTTTATTTCAGCATAACTCGTTTCACTATAAGTTTAACTCGTTGTTCAATAAGTTTAACTCGTTTTACTTTAAAATTAACTCGTTTTACTATAAGCGCACACACATTCAGTCATACAAACACACTATCTCTGAAAAGCTTATCTTTCATCTTACTGTATTAACTTTCCTCTCTCCCGTTTCAGTCATTTTACAGTCGCTATAATAGTCATTCCTTTATCTCATTCTTATTTCACTCATTATTTCACTTTTTTTCTACACTTATTCGAGCACACAATATTCCTGAAGAGTATATCAAATCATTTTTCATCCTCATACAAACTTTCCTCTTTCTTTCCTGCGGTCACTATTTAGCTAGTCTTCCATTCTTTTATTTCAATTGAAGAAAACACAAATCAACCTCTAAACTGACCTCCCTTCTGGCCACTCCTTTTGTTTTCTTTTGTAGGAGCAGCGAATTAACGAGTTTTCTGTTTTTCCTTTGTGTATTGCCCTTGAGCTGTTTCCTTTACCGTAAAAAAAACATGTAACACAATCTGAACCATATTTCTTAACGTTTCGTCGCCCAATCACACACATTTGACAAGACTTTCGCTGGAGTTGTGAAGAGGGGCATTTCCAGAGGTAGTTTTATAACCCTGGTGGTAGTCTGACTCTTCCTCTGTGCCATGAACCTAAACAACCACTCATCATAACCCGATTCATCTCCTTTTCGGCCTTTTCTCCTTCCTCTGTTATCATGCTTTCATATTCCCTTCCTCCCTTCCTTTCTTTCCCTCTCTGTTCTTATGTCATAATGCTCCCTTTTCCCTTCCTTCCTCTTCCTCTGTTCTCATGCTTCCCTACTCTCTTCCTCCCT
>NC_066528.1:13139514-13187014 GCF_024679095.1 Eriocheir sinensis
CCTTCTTCTCTATTTTAATCCCTTTTTTCCTCCTTTTTTTTACCTTTTACATACTTCCAACCTCAACCTTCTCCCCTATTTCAATCCCTTCCTTTTCTTCCTTTTCTTTATCCTCCACATATCTCCCACTCCATCCTTCTCCCCTTTTTAAATCCCTTCCTTTTCTTCCTTTTCTTTTTCTCTTTACTTCTTTTTCTATTTTATCTTTCTCCTTCTTTCTTTTTTGTTTCCTTCTTCGTTCCTTCTTACAGGCATAACTTCTTTCCCATCCTTCTCCTTTTCTTAAACCCTTCCTTTCCTTCTTTTCCTTACCCTTCACATACTTCCTACCTCAACCTTCCCCCCTTTTATCGCTTTACGAACACTCCTATTTTATTGCTTTACCGTCCCCGTGATCCTTTCCTTCCTTTTCTTTGCCCTTTACATACCTTCCACTTCATCCTTCTTCCTCTCTAATCCCTTTTTTTTTCTTCCTTTTCTTTTCCCTTCACATGCCTCCAAATGCATCCTTCTTCTCTATTTAAATCCCTTCCTTTCCTTCCTTTTCTTTACCCTTCACATACTTCCTACCTCAACCTTCTCCCCTATTTCAATCCCTTCTTTTTCTTCCTTTTCCTTAACCTTTACATACCTCCCATTTCATCCTTCTTCCCTATTTCAATCCCTTCTTTTTCTTCCTTTTCCTTAACCTTTACATACCTCCCATTTCATCCTTCTTCCCTATTTCAATCCCTTCCTTTTCTTCCTTTTCCCTTTCCCTTCGCATACCTCCCATTTCATCCTTCTTCCCTATTTCAATCCCTTCCTTTTCTTCCTTTTCCTTATCCTTCACATACCTCCCATTTCACCCTTCTTCCCTTTTAATTCCTTCTTTTTTTCTTCCTTTCCTTCATCCTTCTCCCCTTTTTAGTCCCTTCCTTTCCTTCCTTTTCTTTACCCTTCACATACTTCCTACCTCAACCTTCCCCCCTTTTATTGCTTTACGAACACTCCTATTTTATTGCTTTACCGTCCACATGATCGTTTCCTTCCTCGTTTCTATTTTTATCTCCTCTCTTTCGAATTCTTCCTCTAACTTTTTAATTCCCCAGTACTCCTCTTCCTTTCTTCCTCCTCTACATGATTCCTACATCAACTTTCTCCCCCTTTTTATCGGTTTATAGACTCCACTTTTATTGCTGTAGTTTCCCCTTGACCTTTTCCTTTCATCCTCCCTTCCTTTCCTTTCTCTCCTACCTATTATAAAATCCCCTACTGCCTCCCCTCATCACTAGACAAACTTGAAATAGAGAAGAGTGGAAGTGATATAAGAGAGAAAACTAATTACCCTTTCTCAATATGCAAAGGAAAGGGGAAGAGGGAGAAGAGAAGAGCAAACGGTGAAAGTATAAAGCAGAAAAGAGAAGGTGAAGAATGATTTAAAAGAGAAAAATCCTTCCTATTATACACGTCATATACAGTTTTTTATTTATCTATTTTTCATTTTGTGTTCTTCCTTTTCCATTCCCTTTATTTTCCCTATTTCACTTCTTCCCCCAAAACTTTTCCTTTCCACCTATTCCTTTTCCTATTTTCCTTTCCCTCTCTCCTTTTCCTCCTCCTTCTGTCTAGCTCTTCCTTTTCCATTCCCTTTCTTTTCCCTATTTCACTTCTTCCCCCAATACATTTCCTTTCCAACTATTTTTCTTCCTATTTTCCTTTCCCTCTCTCCTTTTCCTCTTCCTCCTGTTCAGCGGTTTTTCTCCTTTCTACGAACCTAATCTATTGTATCTGCTTTCCTTATCTTTATTTCCTTTTTTTCGTTTTGTCTTTCTCCTTCTTTCGTATTTATTTCCTACTTCGTTTCTTCTTACTTCTTTTTCTATTTTATCTCTCTCCTTCTTTCTTTTTATTTCCTCCTCGCTCCTTCCTACTTCTTTTTCTTTTTTTTTTTGTTTCTCCTTTCGTTTTTATTTTCTACTTCGTTCCTTCCTAATTCTTTTTCTATTTTATCTTTCTCCTTCTTTCGTTTTTATTTCCTTCTTTCTTCCTTCCTACAAGCATAACTTCTTTCCCATCCATTCCTCTCTCTTATTTCCCCTCAACGTTTGTCTCTACCTTTTCCATATCTCCCTATTTTCTCTCTATACCAATTTTCCTATTTCCCAAGAACATTACCTCTTTTCCATCCATGCCTTATTATTTCCTCCTTCTCCTTGTCTCAGTTTTCTCCTCTCTCTCTTTCTCCTTCCTTTATTTTACCTATTTCACTTCTCTCAAACGTTACCTCTTTTCCTCTCCTTTCTTTTCACTCCTTCATTAATCTTTCCTTTCTACCTATATGTTTTTTTCTTCTTTCTCTTCATTCATTCATTTTCTTCCCCCTCCCTTCATCCATGCATCCTTCCCCTTATCTTCCTTCGATCCCTCTTCTTCCCTTCTTCCTTTTCCCTTTTCCTTATTCTCTCCTTTCTTTCAGTACATCTTCTTCCCTTTTCCTTCATTTATGCTTTCTTATCTTTTCTCAATCCTTTTTCTTCTTTTCTTCCTCTTTCCCTTATTCTCTTCTTTTACACACTTTTATTTCTTTCATTCTCTTCTTCCTCTCTCATCTCCTCTCACTCTTTCTTCCATCCCTCTGTCTCTTCTTTCCCTTTATTCTACTCTTTCTATTACCTTTCTTCCGGATCTTCTTCTCTCCTTCTCCTCTTTCATCCTCTTCCACCCTTCCTTTCTTCCCTCTTCTTCCTTCCTTCCTTTCCTCTATTTTCCTCTTTCTCCTCCTTTCCTCTGACTTCTCATCCTCCTCTGACCTTCTGTACCTTCCTCCCTCTATCTCTCCTCTTCCCTCCTCCCCCTCCTTTTCTCTTCTCTTTCTCTCCCCAACCTTCCTCCTCCTCCTCCTCCTCCTCCTCCTTCTCCTCTTCCCTACTTCCTCTATCATCTCACTCTTCCTTCCAACCCTCCATCCCTCCTCCCTTCCCTTTTTTTCTTCTTTTTCTCTCCCCTTCCTTCCCTCTCCTCCTCTTCCTCTTAACTACTTCCTCTTTCATCTCTTCTCACTCTTCCTTCTAATCCTTCCATCCCTCTCTTTTCTTCTGCTTCCCCTCCCCCCTCCCCCTCCCCCCCCCCCCCTACACAGCGGCTTGGGCTCAGGTTGGCGGTGTGGTTGGCAGGTGGCTGACAGGGCATTAATTAACACCTACTGGAGGAGGAGGAAGAGGAGGAGGAAGAGGAGGAGGAGGAAGAGGAGGAGGAAGAGGAGGAGGAGGAAGGGGAGTATATAGAGTAGTTTTAATAGGAGGCAAAGTGAGGTGGAAGTGAAGGGGGGAGATGAGGAAGAGGAAGGGGAGGAACAGGAGGAAACGGAGGAGGAGGAGAAGGAGGAAGTGGAGGATGGAGAGGAAGATGAGTCGCAGGAGTAAATGGAAGAGTTGATCTATTGAGAGGAGGAGGAAAAGGAGGAGGAGGAGGAGGAGATGGCGCAGGGAAAGGAGGAGGAAGAAGAGGAGCAAGATGAAGAGGAAGAGAAGCAGGCGTAGGGAGAGGAAATAAGAGGAGGAGAGGAGAAGAAGGAAGAGGAAGAGGAAAAGGAAAAGGGAGTAGGAATAGGAGAAGAAAAGAAAGAAGAAGAAGACGAAGACGAAGACGAAGAAGAAGAAGAAAAGATCGAGGAAGGGAAAGAAGAAACGGAACAGGAAGCGAAAGAGAAAGAGAGAAAGAGAAAGGGAGAGCGAAAAAGAAAGAGGAGCAGGAAGAGGAAGAGGAAGAGAAGGAAGAAGGGAGAGGAGGAGGAGGAGGAGGATATGCAAAGCCATTCCTGACGCACCTGACGCTTGTAATTAGGTGCAGGTGAGGCAGATGGCATTCAGGGCGTCTGCTTGCTGGCATGTATTAACCCTCTGGCCCTTGTACTTGTTCTGCAGTATTTCTTATCTATTCCTTATGATCTTGTATTAGTTATTTTGTCTATCATGTTCTTCATCTTCGTGTTCGTTTTCCTCGTTTTCGTTTCTCATTTTTTTTCGTCTACGTCTGTGAAAAAAATTAAATAAGAAATATGAGTAAAAGAAGGAGAAGAAGAAGTAACAGAAGATCAAGAACAAGAGCAAGAAGAAAGAGAAGAAGAAGAAACAGAAGACCAAGAACAAGAGTAAGAAGAGAAAAAAGAAAAAACAAGACAGAGAGGAAAAAAAAATGTCCCAATGTCTCCCTCCTCTATTTCCAAGCCGCCCATCACCGCGCCACGCCTGCCCCGGACAACACAAAAACACAACACTCCCGGGGGTTGTTAAGGCCCCGAATATTCCTGAAGGAGGGAATAAACAAGCCCCCCCCCTCCACCTCCCCCCCTTCCCCTGTGATGTCTCAGCGAAGGGGGCGGGATATAGCCACTTGAGATCTGTTGGGTTGTTGTTGTTGTTGTTGTTGTTGCTGTTTTTCGTTTTGGCTTTCGTTTTCGTCCTCCTCGTCTTCTTCTTTTTCGGCATCTTCTTCGTCTTTGTGTGCTTCATTGTTTTTGTTTTCTATTTTTTCGTCTTTTTTCTTTTTCGTTTTCTTTCTTTCTCCTTTTCTTTTCTTTTTTATTCTTATTCGTCTTTGTCTTCGTCCTCTTTTTCTTCTCCGTCTTCGTCATCATCATCATCATCTTCCTCCCGTTTTTTTGTTTTTCTTGATTTTCTTCTTGGCATTCTTGTTCTTGTTTTGTTTTTAATGGTGTTGAGTAAAAGGGTTGAGGTAGAAGGGAGTAGGAGGAGGAGGAGGGGGTAGAGTAAGGTGGATTGAAGTGAAGGTGTAGGAGGAAGAGAAGGAAGGAAAAAGGAGGTGAAGAATTAAGCAAAACTGATAAAGCAAAAAAAAAAGAGTAAAAGTGAAGGAGAAAAGAAAAATCTATGAAAGTCTAAAATGTAACGAAAGGAGAAGCATAGAAAAAAAACGAAAAGAAAACAAAAATGGGAAAGAATCTGATAATGATGGAGAATATAAAGAAGTAATGAGAGAGAGAGAGAAAGAGAGAAAGAGGAGAAAGAGGAGGGGAAAGAGACAGAGGGAAAGAAAGAATGGGTCAGAAAAAGAAAGAAATAGAAAAGCAAAGTAAGAAAAGAGAGAAAGAGAGAAAGCATGAGAAGGAGGAAGAGGATGAAGAATAGAAAAAAGAAAGAGACAGAACGACAAAGAGAATCAAAGAAATAAGACAGAAGGAGAAAGGAAGATGGGAGAAGCCGAGTAGAATAATCGAAGAAAATGAAGAAATATTAAGAAAGATGGAGGGAAAGAAAAGAAGGTGGAGGAGAAAGAAGAAGAAAATAGAAGTAGAAAGGAATAGGAGGAGAAACAGAAAAAAGAAATGGAAAAGTCAAAAGATATTGTAACCAAGAGAAAAAGTAGAAAAATGAAAAGCAAAAATTCGTAAAAGAGAAATGAGGAAAAGATGTGTGGAAGAAATGAAAAAAATAGAAGGAAAACTAAAAACGTAAAATATGAAAAATTAAAAGAATGAGGAAGGGAGAGGAATGAGTAAGTAGCAAAAAAGAAAACAAGGAAATGGAAAGTTGAAAACAATAAAATCATCAAAATAAAATAATACGTTAAGAGGAAATACGAAAAGGAAGCAAGTGAGAAAGAAAAAAAGTAACTATTAGAAGAAGGAATAGAAGAAGTGGAGAATAAAAGCGGGAAAGTAGAAAGTAAAGAAACATATAGCGAATGATAAGAATGGAGGGAGGAAGGCAAGAAAAATAGGAGGGGAAGATAACGGAGAGAAGGGGAGGAAAGAGAGGGGGAAGAAGATAGGGAGATAAAAGATAAAAATAAATATGTTTGTCGTGATTGAGAAGAAAAGAAAAAAGAAAAAAATAACAAGTGGAAGAAGAGGAAAAGATTAGGAGGAAAGCAGAAGGAAGAGGAGGAAGAGGAACAAGAGGAGAAGAAAGAGGAACAAGAGGAGAAGAAAGAGGAAAAAGAGGAGAAGAAAGAGTGCATGCAGGAAAGGAGAGAGGAAAATGAATAGGAAAGAAGGGAAAGGAAGGAGGAAGGATGGAAAAGGGTAGAGAGGAGGGGGAGAGTAGTGGAGAGGAAATGGAGGAAAATAAGGGAGGAAAGGGAGGAAAGGGAGGGAAGACTGCTCAGGTATACCTCCTCTGTGGCCTTCAATCAATACATGAGTTATTAGCATAGTTACACCTCCTCCTCCTCCTCCTCCTCCTCCTCCTATTGTTCCACCTGTTCCTCCTTCCATCCCTTGTTTGATTATCTTCCTCACTGGCCTTCCTCTTATTCATTCTGTTATTGCCTCCTCCTCCTCCTCCTCCTCCTCCTTCTCCTTCTTCTTCTTCTTCTTCTTCTTCTCCTCCTCCTCTTCATGTTACACCTATTTCTCCAACATTCTCTTGCTTAATTGTCTTCCTCACGCTTTCCTCCTCTTCCTCCTCCTCCTCCTCCTCCTCCTCCTGTTACACCTATTTCTCCAACATTCTCTTGCTTAACTGCCTTCACCACGCTTTCCTTCTCCTCCTCCTCCTCCTCCTCCTCCTCCTCCTCCTCCTCCTCCTCCTTCATTCATTTTCCTCCTCATCTTCCTCTTCCTCTTCCTTTTCTTGAGTCGTGCGCACACAACCACCCAGGCGCGCGCGCGCGCGTGCACACACACACACACACACACACACACACACACACACACACACACACACACACACACACACACACACACACACACACACACACACACACACACACACACACTTAGATAGCTTGTCAGTCACATTTCTTCCTGGTCTTGGAATTATCTTTTATATATAAGCAACATTTTTTGTTTGTTTTCGTCTTTCCTTTCTTTCTCCTTCTTCCTTTTTCTTTTTTTCTTCCTTCGTTCTTTTCTTTATTCGTAGTTCTTGCATTCTTTTTCTTCATTGGTTCTCATTTCCTTCTTTCTTCCTTCCTTTATTCCTTTCATCCTTTGCTTCATGATTTTTTTTTCTGTCTACCTCTTTTTCATTTTTTCACTTCCCCTCCTCATCCTAATTTCCTCCTGTCTTTTCTTTATTTTTTTCTCTTTCTGTTCTTTATTCATTTTCTATCTCTTGTTTTTTCACCTTTTTCTCTCCGTTTCTAATTCCTCCTTCCTTTCTTCCTTTCTTCCTTTCTTCCATAGCTCTGATTTTCGTTTTGCTCTTCATTTATTTTTCTATGCTTGTCATTTTGCTTCCATCATCTTCTCTTCCTTTATTTTTCTCTCCCAGTCACAACATCTTCCTCCCTCCTCCTTTTTATCTCCCTTCCCTTTTCCTCCTTCCTTCCTGTCTTCCTTTCTTCTATAGGTCCAATTTTCTCTTTTTTGCTCCATTTATTTTCTTTCTACTCCTCATTTTGCTTCCATAATCTTCTCTTTCATTATCTTTCTCTCCCAGTCACAAAACGATCTTTCCTTCCTTTCCTCCTTTGCTTTATGGATTTCTTTTTCGAATTCTTTCTTTCTACCTCTTTTTATTTCCCTTTCCTCTCTTCGTTCTAATTTCCTGCTGTCATTTCTTTATATTTTTCTCATTTTTATTCATTTTCCCTGTCCTTCTCTCTTGCTATCTATCCTCAATATCTTTTATCTATATTCAGGCTCATGTATCTTACCTTTTTTTTATCCTATCTGTTTACCTGTCTATTCATTTACCTGTCCATCTCTCAGTCTACCTGCCTCTGTTCTTATTAACCTACTTACCGACCACCCTACCTGTCTACGTAAACACTCAACTCTCGTCAATACTTCCTCGATCTCTCTCTACCTTTCTCTACCTTTCCTCACCTACCTGCCTATCTACGTTCCTACCTGCATCGACCTCTTCCTTATAATCAATAGTCTACCTTTCTCCCCCTCTACATAACTCCTTACCTGTGTCATTTATGTATACACTATAATCGATATTTAGCCTATTTGTCTATCACTCTGGTTATCTATTAATGTATGTATGTATGTATGTATGTATGTATGTATGTATATCTATCTATATGCCTACCTAAACATCAGTATCTCTATCTATCAATCTATCTTCTATCTGTCTTTCTACCTGTTTATCTATCTCCCTATCTATCTATCTATCTATCTATCTATCTATCAAACTAACTATCCATCTATGTATCATTATAACCAATATACATTATCCTCGTTTCTTCATATACGTCATTATATTCAAACGTTATATTAACCATGATTGCCATACACTAAAATCAATATCCCACCATACATATTGATACATCCCAATACATCCCCATACATAACAGTTATACATCACAAACTATAATATTCAACATCCATGCATCATATACCTTCATTACAATCAATACATAGGGACCGCTTGACTCAGTGGGTGTGGAGCTGGGGTCGTGGTATAGCTTAGTGGTGAGAGAAGGGTGAGTACTGTGAAAATGAGAAGTGTGAGAAGTGTGAGAAGTGTGAAAAACGAGAGAAATGTGAAAAAGAGTGAAAAAGTATGAGAAGTGTGAAAAAGTATGAAAGTATGAAAAAAAGTATGAGAAGTGTGAAAAAGTATGAGAGTATGAAAAAAAGTATGAGAAGTGTGAAAAAGTATGAAAGTATGAAAAAAAGTATGAGAAGTGTGAAAAAGTATGAAAGTATGAAAAAAAGTATGAAAAGTGTGAAAAAGTATGAAAGTATGAAAAAAAGTATGAGAAGTGTGAAAAAAGTATGAAAGTATGAAAAAAAGTATGAGAAGTGTGAAAAAGTATGAAAGTATGAAAAAAAGTATGAGAAGTGTGAAAAAGTATGAAAGTATGAAAAAAAGTATGAGAAGTGTGAAAAAGTATGAAAGTATGAAAAAAAGTATGAGAAGTGTGAAAAAGTATGAAAGTATGAAAAAAAGTATGAGAAGTGTGAAAAAGTATGAAAGTATGAAAAAAAGTATGAAAAGTGTCAAAGGCGTGAGAAGTGTGTGAGAAGCATGAAAGGTGTGTGAAAAGTGTGTGAAGTGTAAAGTGTGGCGCTCACTCTATTATTTATGTACAGCAAACGAGGCAGCTTAAGGGAGAAATAATTGGCACTTGTACGCGTAAAGAACTTAATGATCTTAGCTGGGTAGTTTGAGGGAATTAGTTCATCTATTTTCATCACTCTACCATGACTATCAATGCGTCACTCTCTTGCTTGTCTTCATGGCTCACTATACTCCTTTTCCTTCCTTTCCCTTTCCTTTCTTTCCCTTCCTTTTTGTTCCCTTCCCTTCCCTTCTCTTCCCTTCCCTTCCTTTCCCTTCCTTTCCCTTTCCTTCCCTTCTCTTCTCTTCCTTTTCCTTCCTTTCCTTTCCTTTCCTTTCCTTCTCTTCCCTTCCCTTTCTTTATTTCCCATTCCCTTCCCTTCCCTTTCTTTCCTTGAGTTTCCTTCCTTCTCTCTCTCTCTCTCTCTCTCTCTCTCTCTCTCTCTCTCTCTCTCTCTCTCTCTCTCTCTCTCTCTCTCTCTCTCTCTCTCTCTCTCTCTCTCTCTCTCTCTCTCTCTCTCTCTCTCTCTCTCTCTCTCTCTCTCTCTCTCTCTCTCTCTCTTTTGGCAATACTTTTATCTTCACAACTTTTTTTATCGATACACCCTTATCTACATTAATGTCAAGCAATACCAAATACTTTCTATTAATAAGTCGCATTTCCCATCTTTCTATTTATCTATTTTTGAGTTAGACTTCACTTCACTGGAATTTTATCTGGAAAACATTTTTTTTTTAATCTACGTAATTATATCTCCATGTTTCACTGTCTATGTAGTTATCAGTACCTCATCATTTGTCCATCTGTCTACTTATCTTGTTAAATACACATTGACATCAGCATTTATATATCCATGATTGAATTTACTTTATACTTTTACCAACAAAACTGCTTGCTTTTATGAACTATTTTTACATAATCAGTATTTTACCTCCTCCTCATCTGCCTATCTCATTACCTACATATTATCATCAGTACCTTTATATAGACACCATTCTCTTTAAGTCTACATGCACGAATGTATAAAACTGCCTACTTGTATCACTTATTTTATAGCATTCTTCCCTATCTGCTCTATATCTTTTTTTCATCTTTCCTCGCTCTATCTCCTTTCATAGTGCAACCAATCCACCACTTCACCTTCCATGACCCTTCCCTTCCCTTCCCTTCCCTTCCCTTCCCTTCCCTTCCTTTATTTCCCATTCCCTTCCTTTCTCTTCTTTTCCCTTTCCCTTCCCTTCCTTTACTAATCCTTTCACCTCATTACAATCAGCACTTTTTTGTTTTCTTTCCTTCCATTTCTTTTTCTGTTCTAAACCTTACCTCTTCGATACACCTTTGGCCTTTCTCTATAATCCTGTTCATCTTCTTACAATCCTCCACAAGGCAACCAGTACATCGCCTTCAACACCTCCATCACCTTTCTCTCTTTCTCCTTTTCATCTCTCCACCTAATCTCTATATCTTCCTTAACATATATACCTTATTCCTCATTTTATTTTCTACCTTCTCATCTGCTGCATATATCCTTCCACACTGCAACAAATATATCGTCTAAATCAACATCATATTCTCTTATTCTCCTTCCCATCTACCCATCTCATCTATTCATCTTCCTCTGTATAATTATTTTTTTTCTGTTTTCTACTTTCCCATCTCCTTCATACAATCACCCACAATGCAACAAATTCATTATCTAAATCATAACCAAATTTTCCCTTTCTCCTTCCCAACTATTTAATTTTTACGTTATCATTAATACATCTACCTTTTTATTTTATTTTATTTTCTACTCTTGCTTCCTTTTCTCTTCCTATCTTATATTTCCTTACCATTCAACTTTCCTTTCTCTATCTCTTCCCGCAATTCATTCTTTTCATTACTTAAGTCAACGCTTTCATAACCCTTCACAATAAACTTTCAATCATTTCGCTATTTCTCTTTTGTATATATCTCTCCTCGTCTGCCCTATAACATTTTTACCTTTCTTTTCTCTCTCTGCTTCCACAATGCGATATATTCATTACCTAAGTCAACCCTTTCATGACCCTTCGCTCGTTTTCTTTCCCATCCATCTATCTGTCATTTACTTTCTCTAATAATCATTGCTCCTCTTCCCTTTCACATATATATTCCTTTCCAATTTCCCCTATTCACTCTTTTTTTACCTTTCCTTGCTCCTGTTAACTTTTCTCATTTTGTCTCCCCTATCTATCTTACCTGTCATATGCATTCTCAACGTTCATTTCACCTTTTCACAATTAAATATTTCTCCCCGTCTTCTCTATACTTTATTTTACATAACCTTGCTTCATCTGCTTCCATAATACAATCTGTTCATTATCTTAGTCAACCCTTTCTTTTTTCTTATCTGCCTACCTGCCCTATACATTTCTCAGTCATCATTTCTCTCTTTTCCCTTTTGCAGATATATTTCTCTCCGCCTGTTCTTTGATTTCCGTTGCCTATTCTTCCACCTCGCTTTCCTTCCAAATTACTCAACCTTTCATGACTCTTCTCCTTTTCTCCTTTATCTAATTACCTGCCCTACATACCCAATATTCATTTCACCTTTTCTTCTTTTATATATAATCCTACTCATCTGCCTTTCCTTGCTCGCCTCCTTCCTTTCACATTATTTAACTTTTCATGACCCTTCTTCCTTTCTCATTTATCTATTCACCTGCCTCACACATTCCCAATAATCACCTCACCTTTCCTTTCACACATATTCCTCCCCGTCTGTGCTCTCTTTTCGACTTTTCCTGCTCCTCTCCTTCCTTCTACAATACTTAACCTTTCATGACCCCCCTCCCTTTCTCCTTCCTCTCTACCTGTTCCACACACTCCCAATAATCATCTCACCTTTCCTTTCACACATATTCCTCCCCGTCTATGCTCTCTTTTCGACTTTTCCTGCTCCTCTCCTTCCTTCTACAATACTTAACCTTTCATGATCCTCCTCCCTTTCTCCTTCCTCTCTACCTGTTCCACACACTCCCAATAATCACCTCACCTTTCCTTTCACACATATTCCTCCCCGTCTGCTCTATGCCCTCTTTTCGACTTTTCCTGCTCCTCTCCTTCCTTCTACAATACTTAAACTTTCATGATCCTCCTCCCTTTCTCCTTCCTCTCTACCTGTTCCACACACTCCCAATAATCATCCCACCTTTTCCCGTCTTCTCCTTAATCTTTTCGCCTTTTTCTACTCCTCATTTTCCTTCCACATTACTTAACCTTTCATGACCCTTCTCCCTTTCTCATTCTTATTTACCTTTTTTCCTATTCATTCTCGATAATCATTTTTCCTTTTCCTTTTTCTTCCTTTTCTTCCAATCTGTTCTGTGATTTTTCTCGCCTTCCTTTTTACCTCTCCTTCCTTCCACAATATTTAACCTTTTATGACCCTTCTCCCTTTCTCATTCCTCTCTACCTGTTCCACACACTCCCAATAATCATCTCACCTTTCTCTTTTAACACATATCCCTCCCCGTCGACGCCATACAACCCTCCACAAGACAATCAATACATTACCTGACTCACCGCCTTCATGACCTTTCTCCCTTTGTCGCCCTTCCCTTCTCGACGCCTCCCATTCTCCCAGATTACCAAAACGAGGCCCCGAGCTTGGTCCTGCGACGCCCTCTTCTCCCTCGCGATAGTTAATTTGCTTTACCGATCGAGTGAGACTATTTATCACTTGCTCACCTTCGTCGGTTGTTGGGTAAGACGGGGAGAGGTCGTTGGGTGGTATGGGGGGTTGTGGGTGTTTGTGAATTCGGGCTGGGAAGGGAGGGAGTGAAAGGGGAAGAGAATGGGAAGGGATAGGATGGGAAGGGAAGGGAAGGGAAGGAAAGGAAAGAAAAGGTAAGGAAAGTGAAAAGATGGCAAGAAAGTATAAGATATGGGAAGAGAAGAGAAAGCAAGAGTCGGAAAGGAAAGGAAAAGAGAAAGGAAGGAATATAAGGAAGAGAAAGTGAAGGAAAAGAAAGGAAATGGAATTGAAAGGAAAGAACAGGAAAGGGAGAGAGACTAAAGTGAGGGAATAGGAAAGGAAGAAAGGGGAAGGGAAAGGAAGGAAAAGGAAATGGAAGGAAAGGGAAATGAAGAGGGAGGTCATTTAAAGGGATAGAAAAGGAAAAGGAAGGGAAGGGAACGGAAAGGACAGAAAAGAAAGTAGATAGAAAGTGAAGCTAAGGGATTTGAAAGGAAGATAGAGAAAAGAAAGTTAAGGTAAGTTAAGGAAAGGAAAGGAAAGGATATTAGGCAACGGGAAAGGTAGGGAAAGGAAAGAGAGAGGCGGAGGTCATTTCTAGCGATAAAGAGTCTTCTCAGTAGTAGACTCAGCACTGGGAAGACTCACGCTAACTCCTCCTCCCTTCCCTGAACTATCATTAAGGGGACGTGCTGGGTGGCGGGGCGGCAGGCGGGGGGGCAGGCTGGGCGACGGTAATTTTGTGGTAATGATGTGCCGGGTGACTGTGACGCATAATTGGTGGGTCGGCCATGAATGTGCTCCTTTATGGTAGGCAAGAACGTGTTGGCAGCGGAGGAGGAGGAGGAGGAGGAGGAGGAGGAGCAGGAGGAGGAAAGAAGGAAGAAAGAAGAAAGAAAGAAAGGAAAGGAAAGAGACAGACAGAGACAGAGACAGAGAAAGGGAAAGGGAAAGGGAAAGAAAAAGGGAGAAAAGTAAAAGAGAAAGAAAAAGAAAATGAGAAAGAGGAAAAGAAAGAGAAGGAGGATAAGGAGGAGGAGGAGCAGGAGGAGGAGGAGGAGGAGGAGGAGGAGGAGGAGGAGGAGGAGGGGGATTTCATGTAGTTTTTTGGTAATGGCTTATAAGAATGATTGATGTGTGTAACTAGGTGAAGGAAAGGAAGGGAAGGTAAGGGAAGGGAAGGGAAAGGAAAGGATGGGAAGGAAAGGAAAGGAAAGGAAGGGAAAGGGAAAGGAAAAGGGAAGGGAAGAAAAGGGAAGGGAAGGAAAGGGAAGGAAAAGGGAAGGGAAGGGAATGAAAAGGAAGGGAAAGGAAAGGAGATGAAAAGAGAAGATAAGGGAAGGAAACGATGGGAAATGAAGGAAAGGGAAGGGATGGGAAGAAAAGGGAAGGGAGAGAAAGGAAAGAGAATGGGAGAGAACGAAAGGGAAGGGAAGGGAAAGGAAGGGACGGGAAGGAATGGGAAGGGAAGGTAGTGGAGAGGAGAGAAAGGAAAGGGAATCAGAGAGGAAGGAAAGGAAGATAAGGGAAGGGAGGGAAAAGAAAGAAAAAGTAGGTTAAAAAAGAAAAAAAGGAGAGAGGAAAAGAGAAACAGATAGAGACAAACTTAGAACATTTACCGGAGCAAGATGAAGGAAAAGGGACGAGATGGTAAGGAAAAGGAAGAGAGGGGAAGGGAAGGAGGTGAGAGAACGTAGGAAAGGGAACAGAATGAACAGAAAGGAAAGGGAATAGGAGAAACGAAGTAGGAGGGAGAAGGCAAGGAAAGAGAATGGAAAGTATAGAAAGAAAAGTGTAAAAAACGTTGATGAAGATTATGATGATGATGATGATGATGGCTGTGGTAGTGACTGCGTGAGGGATGACTGTTACGCTAAAGTAGACCATTTGTTTGCAGGCCAGAATTAACGTCACAGGGGGGAGCTGAGTCATTTTCGCCCTGGTAACACTGTAATAATGACGTACAGGGGTAATTTACGGGGAGAACGAGGCTGTACTATGTTCCCGGGATAGTTATTTTTCGTTTTGGCAACACTAATAAAGATGTATAGGGGGGGTTTACGGGCAGAACGAGGCTGTACTATGTTTGCGGGATAGTTATTTTTCGTTTTGGCAACACTAATAAAGATATATAGTGGTAATTTACCGGCAGAACTGGGCTGTACTATGTTTGTGGGACAGGTTATGAGCTCCAGCAATTTCAACAACCTCACCTACGTAACCTAATCTTACTTTATAGCTGTGTAACTTATTATAACCTCGCCTAGTCTAACTTTACAATACATACTTTTTTTAAGACACAGATATTCAATTCCAGCAGTTCATTTTACCCTTCCTTTCCCATTACTTGTTTTCCTTTCCTTACCTTACCTTCCTCTCCTCTATCTTCCTTTCAAATCCCTTAACTTCACTTTCTATCTACTTTCTTTTCTTTCCTTTCCTCTTTCTTTCCTTTTCCTACCCTTTCCATTACTTATTTTCCTTTCCTTACCTTACCTTACCTTACCTTCCTTTCAAATCCCTTAACTTCACTTTCTATCTACTTTCTTTTCTTTCCTTTCTTCTCTCTTTCCTTTTCCTACCTTTCCATTTCTTATTTTCCTTTCCTTTCCTTACCTTACCTTACCTTCCTTTCCTGTATCTTCCCTTCAAATCCCTTAACTTCACTTTCTATCTATTTTCTTTTCTTTCCTTTCTTCTCTCTTTCCTTTTCCTACTCTTTCCATTGCTTATTTTCCTTTCCTTTCCTTACCTGACCTTACCTTCCTTTCCTCTATCTTCCTTTCAAATCCCTTAACCTCACTTTCTATCTACTTTCTTTTCTTTCCTTTGCTCTTTCTTTCCTTTTCCTACCCTTTCCATTACTTATTCTCCTTTCCTTTCCTTACCTGACCTTACCTTCCTTTCCTGTATCTTCCTTTCAAATCCCTTAACTTCACTTTCTATCTACTTTCTTTTCTTTCCTTTCTTCTCTCTTTCCTTTTCCTACCCTTTCCATTGCTTATTTTCCTTTCCTTTCCTTACCTGACCTTACCTTCCTTTCCTCTATCTTCCTTTCAAATCCCTTAACTTCACTTTCTATCTACTTTCTTTTCTTTCCTTTCTTCTCTCTTTCCTTTTCCTACCCTTTCCATTACTTATTTTCCTTTCCTTACCTTACCTTACCTTACCTTCCTTTCCTGTATCTTCCTTTCAAATCCCTTAACTTCACTTTCTATCTACTTTTTTTTCTCTCCTTTCTTCTTTCTTTCCTTTTCCTACCCTTTCCATTACTTATTTTCCTTTCCATTCCTTACCTGACCTTACCTTCCTCTCCTCTATCTTCCTTTCAAATCCCTTAACATCACTTTCTATCTACTTTCTTTTCTTTCCTTTCTTCTCTCTTTCCTTTTCCTACCCTTTCTATTACTTATTTTCCTTTCCTTACCTTACCTGACCTTACCTTCCTTTCCTCTATCTTCCTTTCAAATCCCTTAACTTCACTTTCTATCTACTTTCTTTTCTTTCCTTTCCTCTTTCTTTCCTTTTCCTACCCTTTCCATTACTTATTTTCCTTTCCTTTCCTTACCTGACCTTACCTTCCTTTCCTGTATCTTCCTTTCAAATCCCTTAACTTCACTTTCTATCTACTTTCTTTTCTTTCCTTTCTTCTCTCTTTCCTTTTCCTACCCTTTCCATTACTTATTTTCCTTTCCTTACCTTACCTTACCTTACCTTCCTTTCCTGTATCTTCCTTTCAAATCCCTTAACTTCACTTTCTATCTACTTTCTTTTCTTTCCTTTCCTCTTTCTTTCCTTTTCCTACCCTTTCCATTGCTTATTTTCCTTTCCATTCCTTACCTGACCTTACCTTCCTCTCCTCTATCTTCCTTTCAAATCCCTTAACTTCACTTTCTATCTACTTTCTTTTCTTTCTTTCCCTCTTCCTTTCCTTTTCCTACCCTTTCCATTGCTTATTTTCCTTTCCATTCCTTACTTGACCTTACCTTCCTCTCCTCTATCTTCCTTTCAGATCCCATAACTTCACTTTCTATCTCCTTTCTTTTCTTTCCTTTCCTCTTTCTTTCCTTTTCCTACCCTTTCCATTGCTTATTTTCCTTTCCTTACCTTACCTTACCTTACCTTCCTCTCCTGTATCTTCCTTTCAAATCCCTTAACTTCACTTTCTATCTACTTTCTTTTCTTTCCTTTCCCTTCCTTTCTCTTCCTTTCCTAACGTCTCCTTTCCTTTTCTGTCCCTTTAAAAATGACCTCACCTACATATCCTATACCCTAACTTTTTGTGTGTACCTTTATATACGTTTACCTTACCAGTTTTAACCTAACCTCAACGTATCCACCTTTATTTGTGAGACAGAGGTTGGTATTCTCAGACTCCTCCGCCTCTCACATAAATTATTTCAGAAGGGCAAATAGGAGATCAATCTGGTTCTCATGAGTGTTTTATTTTGATTCATGGTACAGAAGAAACGTCAAACTACCAGACGAGTCATTAAGCTCAAAACTCCTAAGAAAACCGTGTAAAATATGTGTTCGTGTGCTCCGATATGTTTAAGAATATGGCCCAGATATTCAGTTCGAGCAATTCATAACAATCTAACCTACTTAATCTACCCAAACTTAATTTTCTTACCTACATACAACCTCGCCTTACCAATCTTTACCTAACCTAACAACTTCCACCTCTATTGCGGAAACAGATATTGAGTT
Organism: Eriocheir sinensis; assembly: GCF_024679095.1. NCBI lineage: Eukaryota > Metazoa > Arthropoda > Malacostraca > Decapoda > Varunidae > Eriocheir > Eriocheir sinensis. Next base: position 13,156,904 of record NC_066528.1, read on the forward strand.
CCAACAATCTATTTTCACAACCTAACCTTCTTAATCTTCCCATACTTAATTCTCTTACATACATAAATCATCACCTTACCAATCTTAACCCATACTTAATTTTCTTACCTACATACATCCTCACCTTACCAATCTTAACCTAACCTGACAACCTCCACCTCTATTGCGGAAACAGATATTCAGTTCCAGCAATCTATTTTAACAACATAACCTACTTAACCTACCCTTAATTAATTCAAGTACCTTCATATAACCTCACCTTACCAATCTTAATTAACCTAACCTGACAACTTCCACCTCTATTGCGGAAACCGATATTCAATTCCAACAATCTATTTTTACAACCAGACCTACTTAACCTATCCTTAATTTATTCGTGTACCTTCATACAACCTCACCTTACCAATCTTAATTAACCTAACCTGACAATTTCCATCTCTATTGCAAAAACAGATATTCAACTCTAACAATCTATTTTAACAAACTAACTAACTTACTTAACCTACCTTTAATTTATTCGTGTACCTTCATATAATCTCACCTTACCAATCTTAACCTAACCTGACAATTTCCACCTCTATTGCGGAGACCGATATTCAATTCCAACAATCTATTTTTGCAACCTAACTTACTTAACCTATCCTTAATTAATTCTAGTACCTTCATACAACCTCACCTTACCAGTCTTAATTAACCTAACCTGACAATTTCCACCTCTATTGCAAAAACAGATATTCAACTCTAACAATCTATTTTAACAAACTAACTAACTTACTTAACCTACCCTTAATTTATTCGTGTACCTTCATATAACCTCACCTTACCAGTCTTAATTAACCTTACCTGATAATTTCCACTTCTATTGCAAAAACAGATATTCAACTCTAACAATCTATTTTAACAAACTAACTAACTTACTTAACATACCCTTAATTTATTCATGTACCTTCATATAATCTCACCTTACCAGTCTTAACCTAACCTGACAATTTCCACCTTTATTGCGGAAACAGATATTCAATTCCCTCAGTCTATTTTAACAACCTAACTTATTTGACCTACCCTTAACTTATTCGTGTACCTTCATATAACCTCACCTTACCAGTCTTAACCTAACCTGACAACTTCCACCTCTATTGCGAAAACAGATATAGAGTTCCAACAATCAATTTTAACAACCTACCCTTAATTTATCTGTATACCTTCAAATAACCTCACCTTATCAATCTTAACCTAACCTCACAATATCCACCTTTTTTTATGAGACAGCTGATCAATGCGAGCAAATCCACCTAACAGCCTTACCCTCAACGTTTCCCCTCTCATGAAGCAGCCTAATTTACCCACTCAATCATCGTTACCTCCCCTACCTCTCCTTAGTAATTATTGCACGTGATGTATGTTCTTTCCTTCGTCTTTGTAGGAACTGAGGGTTGGAAGCCAGGTGGGGGTGGATATGGGTGCTGGGGGGGAGAGGCGGGATGACTATTACTGGTATGGTAGTGTAGGGGGAGAGAGATGTGTATGGTGTTGTTGTAGGAATGTAGGTAGGAAGGGAGGGAAGGAAGGAGGGAGGAAGATATAGTGACTGGGACAGAAACTTATGGAAGAGAAAATTATGAAAGCAAAATGAGAAAGAGAAAAAAAAACTAATGAAGGAAAAGAAATGAGGAGGAAATGAGAACAGAGAGAAAAAGGAAACACACAAAAGATAAACAGGAGAGAAATAAAGAAGAGAAAAATATAAAATAAAGAAAGGACAGTAGGAAATTATAGCGAAGAGAGGCAGGGAGCAGCGAGTAGCGGGCTTTTTTTTATTGTTTCCTTTTTTTGTGCCCTTGAGCTGTCTCCTTTGTTGTAAAAAAAGGGAAATAAAAAAGGTGTTAGACAGAAAAAAAAAAGAAAAAAAACATAACAGTCAGGTGGTGTGGGTGTGTAGGGGTGTAAGGAGGAGAGGTAGGGTGTTATGCCTCTGTTTGCTGCTGTAGGGATGTGTAGTGTAAGGAGAGAGAGAGAGAGAGAGAGAGAGACAGAGACAGAGACAGAGAGAGAGAGAGAGAGAGAGATGTATGCTCGGGTGTGTTGGAGAGTTCAAGGTCATGTGGTATGTAGAATCATGGTTGTGTGAGATGGATGCGGTGGTTTTTTTTTATTTTTTAACAGCAGAGGCGACAGTGAAAGGGCGTAAAAAAAAAAGAAAACAATAATGAAAAAAAAGAGCCCGCTATGGTTGTGTGGGTGAGTGGTGAGATGTGGTGGCTGTGGTGCGGTGTGGTAGTGTGGTACGCAACAGGGAGGTAACATACGCCTCTTATACGCCAGCACTGAACGGATCGACTCTGTGCCCTGTGACCTCATTGATTGTCCTCCTTTAACTGAGTGCCTACAATTTATCATCTCGACCAGTGCTGCCTTCTGCTGTCCCCTCCTGCTGTCCCCTCCTGCTGTCCCCTCCTGCTGTCCCCTCCTGCTGTCCCCTCCTGCTGTCCCCTCCTGCTGTCCCATCCTGCTGTCCCCTCCTGCTGTCCCCTCCTGCTGTCCCCTCCTGCTGTCCCCTCCTGCTGTTCCATCCTGCTGTCCCCTCCTGCTGTCCCCTCCTGCTGTCCCCTCCTGCTGTCCCCTCCTGCTGTTCCATCCTGCTGTCCCCTCCTGCTGTCCCATCCTGCTGTCCCCTCCTGCTGTCCCCTCCTGCTGTCCCCTCCTGCTGTCCCCTCCTGCTGTCCCCTCCTGCTGTCCCATCCTGCTGTCCCCTCCTGCTGTCCCATCCTGCTGTCCCCTCCTGCTGTCCCATCCTGCTGTCCCCTCCTGCTGTCCCCTCCTGTCCCATCCTGCTGTCCCCTCCTGCTGTCTCCTCTTGCTATCCCCTCCTGCTGTCCCCTCCTGCTGTCCCATCCTGCTGTCCCCTCTTGTCCCCTCCTGCTGTCCCCTCCTGCTGTCCCCTCCTGCTGTCCCCTCCTGCTGTCCCATCCTGCTGTCCCATCCTGCTCTCTCATCCTGTCCCTTCCTATTGTCCCTTTCTGCCCTCCCCTCCTGCTGTCCCTTCCTGCTGTCCCATCCTGCTGTCCCCTCCTGCTGTCCCTTCCTGCTGTCCCCTCTCTACTTTTTGCCCCTGTTAACAAGCCTCTAAACTGATCTGCTTTTCACGTGTCCTGCCGTCTCGTTCTTGGTGGCTACATATGAAGGAGAAAAAGTACCCATCACGCAATATACAGAAAGGTGAAGAAATAAGATGATGAAAAAAAAAGTTAAATAAGTTGAAATAAGAAACAGGAACACATAAGAGAAAAAGAATCTTCTCACTTCTCAAAATCCTCTTATTTTTCTCCTTTTCTTCTTTTCTCATATTTTGTACCCTTTCTTTTTTTGTTTTTTTTTCTTTCCCTCTCGTCTTTTATTTCTATTTCCATTTCTTCAGTCTATTATTTTTTCTACTTTTCTCTTATTTTTTTTCCTTCTCCACCTTTTCTTTTTTTCCTTCCCTTTCGTCTTTTATCTCTGTTTCCATTTCTTCAGTCATCTATTCTTTAACCTCTTCTTCCTTTCTCTTATACTAAAAACATTATGATATTCACTTTTTCCTTTCGTACAGAGCAGTGAGCCATTTTTTTCGGGCATTTTTCCTTTAGATTTTTGTTCAACTCGTGAAATAAGTAGAGGCTGTGATGAGGGTTATAATTTAAGGGAGAACTGTGAGAGAGTTGTAGATTTTGTAATTAGAAAATGGGTTCTGAGGAAATATATAAGTCTCAAGATTAACCAGGAGGAGGAGCAGGAGGAGGAGGAGAAGGAGGAGAAGGAGGAGAAGGAGGAGGATGAAGAAGAAGAAGAGGAAGAGGAAGAAGAGGAAGAGGAAGAGGAAGAGGAAGAGGAGGAGGAGGAGGAGGAGGAGGAGGAGGAGGAAGAGAAGTAAGAGGAAAAGGAGCAGAAGGAAAAGAAAGAGAAAGAGGAAGAGGAAGAAGAGAAAGAGGGGGAGGAAGAGAAGGAAAAGGAAAAGAAAAAGTGAGAGAAAATAGAAACGAAAGAGGAAAAGAAAAAAAAGGAATAGGAACTGTACGAGAAGGAGGAGGAGGTGGAACAGGAAAAGAAAATGGAATAGAAAGTGGATGAGGAAGAGGAGAAGGAAGAAGAGGAAGAGGAGGAAGAGTACCTTAATCGATACACCTATAACGGCTGAATTCTGATCCTTCTATGCAAAACCGAGCGGCTGCCACATATAAAAGTTGCACCCTGAGTATCGACGAAGCAATAAACGTAAGGGAGTCACCTTGCACACATTGGCCCGCACATATCAACATATTCTTCCACAGCAGGACACATAAGGGGACAACACCACGTATCCTAACTTAACTTATGTGGTGGAAGTTTTGTATCCCTCTATTGCTGGGGATGAGGATAGAGCCAAGCCGTGTGTCCGAAGCTATGTGTGAATTCTAATGTAGGTGAGGTGTATGTATCCGATTATGTGCGTGAAATATGTGTCTTAATGCTGGTGAGGATAAAGATTAAGCTGCCTGCTGTGTATGTGTCCCGAAAATATGTGTGAAGTATGTATCCTAAAGCTGGTGAGGACATGTTTTTAGGGATCTTGTATACATATGTGTCCGAATGTGTATGAAATGTGTATCCTAATCTTGTGAGGCCAAAGATTCGGCCGCCTGATGCATGTGTCAGAAAATATGAATAAACTATGTATCCTAAAGCTGGAGAAGACACATTTTTAGCTACTTCTTATGTGTATGTATCGGAATATTTGCATGAATTGTGTGTTAATGTTGGAAAGGACAAAGATTTAGCCACCTGGTGTATGTGTCCGAAAATATGTGTGACCTTTGTGTCCTATTGCTGGCGAGACATTTCTAGTGATCTTTTGTATGTGTCCGAATGTGTGTGAACTATGTATCCGAATGCTGCCGAAGAGAACGATTTAATCACTTGATGGGGGGGGGGGGGGGGTTACAACTAAGGAGACAGCTCAAGGGCACAAAAAAAGGAAGCAATAATAAAAAAAAAGCCCGCTACTCGCTGCTCCTAAAAAGAATCCAAAGAGGTGACCGAAAAAGAGGTGTCTGAATGTATATGAACTATGTATACTAATGTCGGGTTTAGCTTCCTGGTATGCATGTGGCCGAAGTGATGTATGAATTTCGTTTCCTAGTCTTCAGGGGACAGAGTTCGACTCCCGTGATGTGTCCAGGGCGGTGCATGATATCCATTTCTTAACCTGGTGGCAGCGGGGCTCATGTTTCTTAATGGTCCCTCCAAGCGAGAAAAATGAGAAAAAATCGTCACTCACACAAATCATTTCATAATATATATCAAAGCATTTGTGATCAGTTTATGCATCATCTATTTTTTTTGGGGGGGAGTTAAATCATGGCACAAATTTGGCCCGTCGCTGGTACACGGTAAAGCCACAAATTTGGCCCGTCGCTGCTACCGGGTTAATGGTGGGGTGGACAAGGTTCGAGCCCCGTGGTGGTGGTGGTGTGTGTTCGTGGTGGATTCAGTCTCCCAGTGTTAGCAGGGACAGTGTTCGATCTCCACAGTGTATTTCCGAAGCGGTGTATGACAAGGACAAGGTTTGAGTCCCCTGATGTGTGTTCCAATTCTGTTTCCTGGTGTTGGCGGGGACAAGGTTCGAGCCTCGTGGGATGGGTGTGAAGTGGTGTATTGTAAAGACAAGATTCGAATCCCTGATGTGTGTCCTATTTCTGTTTCCTGGTGTTGACGTGGACAAGGTTCGAGCCCCCTTGTGTGTGTGTCCGGGGATCCAGCACCAGTCTCACCGCCATCCAATATTTATGACCCCTAATGATATGGGTTACGGCGAGGGCCGCGCCGTCACTTGGACACGGGCCCACACCTCTGATGGGACACGACCCTCTCCTATTACGGACACCAGCACTGACAGGCCTCCATCACGCGTCTTAATAGCCTCGTATTACGTGTGATGCGTCGTGTGTTCGTTAAATGTGTTTCGTAATTGGGGCATTTATTCGTTTTATGTCCGTTACACACGAACGCCGAGAGGACCTGTTTTCTATACGTTCGCTTGTCAGGAAGATTTGTAGTTTGTGTTATGGGATTGCCTGAAGGGGCGCGGTGATCTAGTGGGGTAGAGCGTCAAGCCATGGAAGTGAAGAGCTTGGGTGAGGAGATTCGAACCCCAGTGCAGCTCCGTAACATCAGGAATCCAATTTTAAACCTCAAGTCGCAACCCCAATAGCGATGTGGAGAAGCAAGAAGAGAGAGAGAGAGAGAGAGAGAGAGAGAGAGAGAAAAGGGAGTAGGAAGAGGAATTTAGTGGTGAGGGATGTGGGGAGGGAAGTTTCGAGTAGGGAGAGAAGGAGAGAGAGGGGAGAAAGGGGAGTAGGGAGAGGAATACCGTGGAGAGGGATGTGGAAAGGTGAGATTCGTGTAAAAGTTGTCAGGAGTAAAAAGAGAAGATTACGTGATTGCCTGACTGGGGAGAGACGCCAAAAAAGAGTATTAGGGTGTCGTTAAATACATGACTTCCTGGATTGCAGTGAGATTTATTACAGTAAGGAATGCGTCAGAACACCAAGGGAGGTAGACTGCTCTGTATGTAGGTGAAGGGATGTGATTAAGCCAGACGAGGATAGTTGTGGCCGTAGAAATGTTTGGTGAGGTTGCTAGTCAGACACGTATCCGAGGTAGGCTGAATGTGTATGTCTGGCCGATGTGACAGGAAAGGGAAAGAAGAAAATATGACTCAAGCTTCGGTCAACGTGAAGGAGATGTGGTAGGTTATTGTTATAGGTAAGTTTGGTGAGGTTGCTAGTCAGACACGTTTCCAAGGTAGGCTGAATGCGTATGTTTGGCCGATGTGTCAGGGAAGGGATAAAAGAAAATATGTCTAAAGCTTCGGTCAAAGTGAAGGCGATGAGGTAGGTTATTGCTATAGGTAACTTTGCCAGACATGCCACACGCTAGTTTAGTTGGTGAGAAACGGAAAAAAAGAAATTAAGACTAAGCCACTGGAAGGAAATTACCAGAAAATAGAGCAAACAGACTAAAACTATCAGATTAACAAACCGAAAAAAAAAACATAATAGACTAAAAATGACGTGAGAAAAAAATAATCTGATGCATTGTATGGACGAAAAATAATACTTTAAATTGCTTTTCTCTTTGCTGATTTTTTTTCATAGCTCACTTCTAGGAATCCATTTGGTGTTTACTCATTTGTCATACGATTATTCTTGGCTAAAATGGTGAAGCAGCTAAACGAGTCAGACTGGAGCAAAAAAAGCATAAGAGCGTTTTCATGGGCCACAATTTAAGCCCTCGCAGCGTTGAGTGAGACAAACGGGAACATAAGGAAGGAACGCATAAACACTAGAACAAATTGCTTGGGAGAAATTCTAGTTAGTGGCCGCGAAAGAGTAATGAGATTTTATGATATGCAGGAGTAAAAATCCTTGCAAGCATTTACAGTATTCTTTTAAATTATTGTTGAAGTTAGAAAATATTGACCGATTAGGAGTAGAAGTAGTAGTAGTAGTAGTAGTATCATTATTATTATTTTTATTATGATTATTGTTATTATTACTGTTGTTGCTGTTGTTGTTGTTGTTGTTGTTGTTGTTTCATTATTTTCACAGCAATGAAAGTAACCAAGAAAAGACAAAAGAAATTCAGCGAGAGGGGGAGATAGCGAAATACGGCAAGCTCGAATCGTAGAGTTTTTTCATGTTCCTCATTATCATTATTGTTGTTATTATTATACATCATTATTTTTCATTTTCATGTTTCTTATTATTATTATTGATGTTTTTATATATCATTATTTTTACAGCAAGGAAAGTAGCCATAAAGAAAGTCAAAAGAAATATAGCGAAAGGTGGAGATAGTGAAATGCCGCAAGCTAGAACCGTAGAATTTTCATGTTTATTATTAGTAGTATTATTGTTATTATGTGTCATTATTATTGCAGCAAGGAAAGTAGCCAAGAAGAATAAAGGTGAGATAAATATTGCGCAGGGGGAGATAGTTAAATCCGGCAAGTTAGACCCGTAGAGTTTTTTTTTCATGTTCCTCGGGGGAGCCTCGTGGTTTCTGCTTGTCAGTCCCGGGGGAGTCCGCGTAGGAAGGGTACTATTATCTAAATTGCTTGGGGAAGGGAGTTTGTAGCGTGTGTGTGTGTGTGTGTGTGTGTGTGTGTGTGTGTGTGTGTGTGTGTGTGTGTGTGTGTGTGTGAAAATTGATGTTCCCAAGATAACTGAAAACAAAATAAAGATGCCGAAAAGTAAAGACCAGAATAAAAAGAAGAAAAGTAGCAAAACAATCTGAAAAACTGAGGAGCAAATTTAGTGATGAAAGAATATAAAACTAAAAACAACATCAAAAGCAATAGAAACAGATTAAAATAAAGAACAAAAAACTAAAGACCAGAATAAAAGGAAAAGAGAAGGAGCAAAATTAACAAAAATGAGGAGCAAATTTATGACAAAAGAAAATAAAGCCAAAACTCATAAACAACAGAAAGTGGATAAAATAAAGAATGCTGTAAAAAAAGACATCTTGAATCACGAACTATTAATATCGGAGAAAAAAATTGCAGAAGAAAGCCGAGAAAGATTAAAGAAAAAAACGAATGACAATGATTAACAAAGGAGGGGAAGAAAGGGTGCGAAGCAATACGAAAACGAGTAAACGATCCAATTATAAAAGAAAAAGAAGAAAGACAGGAAGAAGGAAGGCGGATGAAATAAGAAACGAAAGAAAGAGGGAAAGAGCAGCTATCAGTGACCTTGGAAGTAACGAAGGGATTAGAGAAAGGTAATTTAGAGGTGAGGGAAGAGGAGGAAGAGAAAAGGGATAAAGACAGGAGGAGGAGGAGGAGGAGGAGGAGGAGGGTGAGGTGAATGAGAACTGGGTGGCGATGAGGCGGAAAGTTGTAAATCTGGTCTGGTCAAGAGGTTGTTTTCGAGGTGGGAAGAGAAAGGGAGAAGATTGTAGGGGTAAAAGGGAGAAAATTGGAAGTTTAAATGGGAGAAAATAGTTGAAGAAGGGAGTCGTGTATAAGGAAAAGGAGAGAGAAGAGAGAGTATAAAAGAGGAAGAAAGAAATACATATCGACTAAAACGGGGAAAGACAGTGGTTAAGGAAGTGAAGGTAGAAAATAAAGAAGGAAATAAGTGAAGAAAAATCGTTGAGAGGAAAGTAAAATAGGAAGATTGAAGATGGAAAGGTGAAAAGTACAAAGAAAATAAATGAGAGGGCGTAGAATAGAGGGATGAAAGGAAGGAGAAAGACAGAATGAAGAGAAAGAAAGAAAGGGAAGAGAGAGATAGAAGGAAAAGAGGGAAAGAAAGGAAGGAGAAAGATTAAAGAAAGTAGAGAAGGAAAGAAAAATAATGTGAAAAAACGCGTAATAGAATAGGAGAGAGAGAGATGATCAAAGTTAGCCAATGAAGAACTTTGGAACATGTGGTATTGGTGAGAGAGAGAGTTTATTTTCTTGTTTTCTTATTTTTTATCAGTTATATTTCTTTTGTTTTCTTTATTTCTTTAGTTTTATTTCATTGTCGTTCATACTCTTACATATTTTCTTTTTTCCTTGTATTCATTTTCCTGTTTTCACACATTTATTCCTTTCCTTATTTTCTTCCTTTTTCCCTCACGGCTTTTTCGGTTTCCTTTCCTCTTAATTTTTCACTTTTCTCCTTTTTCTTTCTTATCTCTCCCTTTGTCGTCCCCTCTCCTTACCGCTTTTGTTTCAGCCTCCTCCTCCTCCTCCTCCTCCTCCTCCTCCTCCTCCTCCTCCCACTTATGTCATTTTTCACAGCGGTAGAATCTTCGCTAACTTCCTTCCTCCTCCTTTGGCTCAGTACCTTCCTTTAATGTTTCCTTCAGTACGGTGTTTGTTTTCGTGTGTGTGTGTGTGTGTGTGTGTGTGTGTGTGTGTGTGTGTGTGTGTGTGTGTTTTATTTTCCCTCTTTATATATTTTCCAACAAATAATTAAAGTCTTCGGGTCTAGCGCGTATCATTTCACTAACATTTGATCTTAAGTTTGTATTATTTCTGTAGCTTATTGGTTACTGTTGGTACATGATATATACTTATAGAGGCGGGAGAGGAGTGAGGAGAGGAATTTAATGAAGGGGGGAAGAGGAGAAACAAGATTCAAGTAGGGAGGGAGAGGAGAAAAGAGAGCAGGGAGGGAAATTTAGTGGAGGAGGATGTGGAGAGAGAAGTTTTAAGTAGGGAGAGAAGGAGAGAGAGGAGAGAAAGGAGAGGAATCTACGGTAGGGGAGTTTGGAGAAGTAAAAATTGAGTTCAGAGAGAGAGAGGGGAGAAAGAGGAGTAGAGGGAAGACATTAGTAGAGGGGAATGTGGAGAGGGCAGTTTCACAGAGGGAGAAAGAGGAGAAAGTGGAGTAGGAAGTGGAATTTAGTGTAGGTGAGTTTATAGGGGTCAAAATCAAGTTCAGAGAGAATGAAAAAAAAGAAAAAAAGAAAAAAAGAAAAAAGGAAAGAAGGAAAGAAGGAAAAAAGAAAAAAAAAGAAAAAAGAAAGAAAAGAAAGAGAGTAGGAAGACGAATTTAATGGAGGGAGATATAGGGAGGCAATATTCGAAGAGAGAGAGAAAAGGGGAGACAGGGGAGTGGAGAGAGGGATTATGTGGAACCGGGTAATAGGAGAGAGAAAGGAGAGATGGAGGAAGGAAAGAAGAGCATGACGACCATTTAATGAAGGCAGGAAGAAGGGTGAGGGGTGAATAGGAGAAACTGGAGTGGGGTAATAGAAAGGGGAGTTTGGAGTGGTGAGTTAAGAGAAGCAGAAATAGTGTAGGGGGATCAATTTAGAGGAGGCGGAAAGGGAAGAGAAGAAGGTGGAGAGGAGAAACTTGTGTGGAGTGATAGAAGGGATGGGTGAGTAGTTGGGAAAGTCATAAATAGCGTAGAGGGAGTAATTTTAGTAGAAGCGAGAAAAGGGGAGTGGAAAAAAAAGAATGACTGAAGTGGGGTGATGGAAGAGGGAAGGGAAGGATTAGAAGTTGGGAAAGTCAGAAATAGTGTAGATGGAAAAAATTAGTAGAAGCGAGAAGAGGGGAGTGAAAAAATAAGAATGACTGAAGTGGGGTGATGGAAGAGGAAAGGGAAGGAAAGGCAAAAAAAATAAGGTTTGTGTGAAGTGATAGAAGGGAAGGATTGGAAGTTGGGGAAGTCAGAAATGGTGTAGATGGAAAAAATTAGTAGAAGCGAGAAGAGGGGAGTGAAAAAATAAGAATGACTGAAGTGGGGTGATGGAAGAGGGAAGGGAAGGAAAGGCAAAAAAAATAAGGTTTGTGTGGAGTGATAGAAGGGAAGGATTGGAAGTTGGGAAAGGCAGAAATAGTGTAGATGGAGTAATTTTAGTAGAAGCGAGAAGAAGGGAGTGAAAAAACAAGGAAGACTGAAGAGGGGTGATGGAAGACGGGAGGAAGAAGGTGGGGAGGGAAGGAGAGGCACAAAAAAAAATAAGGTTGCGTTCGTCTTGCTTTTCAGATTCATGAGAGGAAATTCTTCTTCTCTCGTGACATATTTTTCCCTGCACATATTTTTTTGTTACCGCGACTTTTTTTTCTGGCAACATTTTTTTCATGCGATATATTTTGTTCTCCCGCAGCATATTTTTTTTCACCCACGACATATTTTCCTACTCGCGACATATTTTTCCCCCGCGACGTAAAAAGTTCGTCCCATCCACGCAAGCTTCTGGGGACGCTTCGGTTGAGGTTGCATTATGGGAATTGATTTTATTAGGACGGTGTGTGAGGGGGAGGGAAAGGAAGAGGGGGGGAGGGAGGGGGAGGCTATGTATGTGTGTGGGGGGTAGGGAGGGAAGGGTTGATGTGTGTGTGTGTGTGTGTGTGTGTGTGTGTGTGTGTGTGTGTGTGTGTGTGTGTGTGTGTGTGTGTGAGTCTTTTAATCGGCTTATAAGACAGATATACCTGCCCGAGAGAGTTCACCTGCCTCCTCCTTCTCCTCCTCTTCCTTTTTTTCTTCCTTTTCTTCCTTCTATTCCTCCTACCGCTCTTTCTTCTCCTCCTGCTCCTTCTCCTTCTCCTCCATCTTTATTTCATTTATTTATACTTTATTTATACTGCTTTATTGTTTTTTATTGTACTTATGCTTTTTATTTATACTATTTTATACTCTCTCTTTTTCTATTTCTCTTACTCCTTCTCCTCCTTTTCCTTCTCTTTCTTCTTCTCCTCCTCCTCCTCCTCCTTTATTCCTTGGTTCCTTACTTACTAATTCCTTCCTTTGCTCTCTTTCCTTCATACCTTCTTTCTCTCGTTCCTTACTTTTATCTGTTTCTCCTCCTTTTACTTCCCCTTCACTTTCTCTTCCTCCCCTTCCTCCTCCTCTTTTCCTTAGTTCCTTTCTTTCCTCTTGCTCTCCTTCCATTCCGGTTTCCTTTTCTCGTTTTCTTTTCCTTCCCTTCCTTTCCTTCATTTCATCTATTTTCTCCTTTTTTATATTTCCTTGACTCCTCCGTTCTTCAATATCTTTTGCTTTCCCTTTTCTTCATCCATTTTCTTTCCATCTCGTTTTCCTTCCTTTCCTTTCAATTTTCTTTTTCCTTTCCCTTCACATTTCCTCCTTTTTTCATGTCTATTTCCTTCGCTTTTCTTTACATTTTCATATTTTTTCCTTTCCTTTTCCTTTCAATTCTCCATTCTCTTTTATTTATTTTCCCTTCACTTCCCTTCCTTTTCCTTTTCTCATCACTTTTCCTTTCCCTTCCCTTCAATGTTCCCTTCCCTTTGCATTTTCCTCCTTTTTTCTATTCTTTCTCTTAATTTTCCTTTCCGTTTTCATTTTTTCCTCTTTGGTTTTCTTTACATTTCCTTCTTTTATTCATTCCTTTTCCCTTCACTTTTCCGCTTACCCTCCATTTCTTTTTCCCTCACTTTCCTTCAAATTTCCTTTTATTTTCCATTTCTCTCCTTTTGACATTAACCTTCTCCATTCCTTTTCCCATAACTTTCCTTCCCTTTTCTCTCCTTTATCCACTCCCCTTCTATCCTTTTATCCTTACAAGTAAAAAAAATACACACTAGCATCCCATAGTAAGAATTTTAAGTAGGATTCGACATGTATTTATTTGTTTCTATTTTTTTTATCCTTTCACTTGTCTTGGCTCCTATTTTCTGCCCCTCAATTTTCCTCTACTTTCCCCTTTGCATTTCCGTCCTTTCTTCCTTCCTTTTCTCTCTACTTTTCCAACTCCTTTTTCCATTCCATTTTCCGACACATTTCCTTCTTTATTTTCCATTCCGCTTCCTTTCACCTCTCCGTTTATTTCCTCCATTCCTTTTCTCATCCCCTTTCGCATTCTATAATCCGTTCTAATGTGATCCTGGTGTTAAGTGAATGTCGTAACGGTCCATATTTGCATTGTCTTTATTGTACTTTGTTTTTCTTTGCCATTGTTGAGGTGGGAGGTAAGAAGAAGTGGAGAAGAGAAAGGAGAAGTAATAAATGGAGGAAGAGGGAAGTGGAGGATTTGCATTATCTCATTTTATTCACTATTCTCCTTTCTCCCTCTTTCTCTGTGTCATATTTTTTTTTTGTTTCCTCCAATTCCTTCTTTTTTTAATATCATACCCTCCCTTTCCTACTTCTTTCCCCTCTTTATCTCCTTTTTCTCTCCCTATCTAACCCCTTATATTCCTTTTTCCTGATAGCCTCTTCTTCCCTTTCTTTCTCTACACCCATATTTCGTTATTTCTTCCATTTTCTCTTCTTATTTTTCTTCCTGTTCCTTCTTTTTTTCTCTCCCTTTCTGGCTTCTCCTTTTCCTTTTTTTTGATAACCTCCCCTTCCCTTCATTTCTCTACACCCATAATTCGTTTTCTTTCTTATATTATCTCTCTTTTATTCTTCCCGTTTCTCCTCCTTTTTTTCTCCTTATCTGGTTCCTCCTACTCCTCTTTCTTGATAACTTTCCCTTCCCTTCCTTTCTCTACACCCATAATTCGTTATTTTCTTCTTTTATTCCCTCTGTTTCCTTTTCTTTCTGTTCCTCCTCTCATCCTGCTCATAAACCGCTTCCTTCTTTATTCCTTCCTTCCTTCCTTCCTTCCTTATTTTCCTATTCACCCTTTCTCTCCCCTTCCTTTCCTTTCCTTTCTCTACATTTTTAATTCGTTTTTTTCTTTTGTTTTCTGTGTTTTTTTCTTCCTGTTCTTCCTCTCATCTTGCTCATAGGCCATTTCCTCCTTCTTTCCTTCCTTCCTTCCTTATTTTCCTATTCACCCTTTCTCTCCTCTTCCCTTCCTTTCTCTACATCCATATTTCTTTTTTTTCTTCAATTCTCTTTTTTTTCTCCCTGTTCCTCCTCTCATCCTGTTCATAAACCATTTCCTCTTTTCTTTCTTGCTTCCTTCCTTCCTTCCTTCCTTCCATATTTTTCTATTCACTCTTTCTCTCCTCTTCCCTTCCTTTCTCTACATCCATATTTCTTTTTTTTCTTCAATTCTCTTTTTTTTTCTCCGTTCCTCCTCTCATCCTGCTCATAAACCATTTTCTCCTTCCTTCCTTCCTTCCTCTCTTATTTTCCTATTCATTCTTTCTCTTCTTTTCTCCCTCAGTGACCTCTTCCCAACTTCATCTCCTTCCTTTTGTTATTTCCCTTTCTTCTTTCTTTCTCACTTCAAACTCTTCCTCTTCCTTACCTCGCCTTTCTTATCTCCTCTCATTTTTTACCTCTTCTGCATTCCTCTTCTTTTGATCCCCTGTTCTCTCCTTCATCTTTCTTTCTAGTTCCATCTCTCTTTTTTTTCTTATTTCTTTACATTCTTCTTCTTCACTTTCTTTTATCTTCGAGGAATAGGAGTGGTGTGTTGATATAGTTCTGGGTTCTGCATCTTTTTTTCATTTCTCTATTCTATCCTCTTAGCTTATCGATCTCACGCTGCTGGGTAGATCGAGCCGAGAGAAGCGTGTGACCCTCAACCAACCTTCTTTTGCCTTGAATTGGGAGAAAGGGAAGAATAGGAGAGGCATGTTGATATCGTTCCTCGGCCCTGCACCTTTCTACCGAGTTTAAGTGTTTTATTCCCTTAACTTACCGTCCTTATGGCTCTCGGTAGAAAGAGGCGAGGGAAGCGTGCGAGCCCTTAACTTTGCTTCTCCTCCTGGCTGCCACGCGTCTCCGGTGAATGTCAAGGGAAGATCAGGTTCAGGGGAGATCTTGCAGCGACGGATCGACTGACTGGAGGCGGGAAATGTCACGGCTGAAGATTGACAGACGGCTTTCATTCTCCTTCCCTCCCTTTCTGGCTCCCACTCCTTTCTCTTGATAACATTCCCTTCCCTCCTCTCTCCTTCTGTATATCACTTTAGCTGGTTCCTCTTCATTCCCTTTCCTCTTATACGCTGGAGGGTGGTGTGTGTGGCAATGGTGGGAGAGAGAGTAGTAGTTTATTTTTAGAGTAGAGTTTAGAGTAGAGTAGAGTTTAGAGTTAGAATAGAGTAGAGTAGAGTTTAGAGTAGAGTAGAGAGAGTAGAGTTTATTGTTGTAGTAGCAGTTCTAGTAGTAATATTAATTTGGACAGCATTAGGAACCGTATAAGTAGTAGAAAATGTTTAGTCCTAGAGAGAGATTGACGAAATGGTGATTGGTATGGTAGTGGTGGGAGGAATAGAAGTAGTGAAAATAGAAGTAGTAGTAGTTGAAGTAGTAGTTTTAACAGCATTAGAAAACCATATAAGTAGTAGAAAGTGCTTTAGTCGTAGAGAGATTGACGAAATGATGATGAGTATTGTAGTCGTGGGAGGAATGGTAGTAGATAAAATAGAAGTAGTAGTAGTTGTAGTAGTAGTTTTAACAGCATTAGAAACCATATAAGTAGTAGAAAATGCTTTAATCGTACAGAGAGATTGACGAGATGGTGATGGTTATGGTAGTGGTGGGACGATTAGTAGTAGTGAAAGTAGTAGTAGTAGTAGTAATTGTAGTAGTAGTTTTAACAGCATTAGAAACCATATAAGTAGTAGAAAGTGCTTCAGTCATAGAGAGATTGACGAAATGATGATGAGTATTGTAGTGGTGGGAGGAATGGTAGTAGAGAAAATAGAAGTAGTAGTAGATGTAGTAGTAATTTTAACAGCATTAGAAAAGGAATAAGAAGTAGAAAATGGTAGAGTCGTATAAACAGATAGACGGGAAAGTATTTGGTTTGACAATGATGGGTTGGATAGCAGTGGTGAAAGTAGTAATAGTTGTAGTAGTAGTAGTAGTAGTAGTAGTAGTTTTGACACCAGTAGAAAACGTTTTAGTAGTAGAAAATGTTATCATAGTCATTTCAGAAGTTCCAATGACTCTTCTTCTTGGTACTCCTCTCGTTTTCTGTTGTTCATTCAGTTATTTTTTTTGTTTTTGTTTTGTTGTTGCTATTGCTCTTCTTTGGGTTACTGTTCTCGTTCCTGCTCTATCAGTCTTTCTTTTTGTTTGTAGGTTTTATTGCTGTTGTTGTTATTCTTTCTGTTGTTCTAGGAGTTATTGGTTCTGTTCTCGTGGTCTGGATGGAGATGAGACAGATGAAGGCAACAGCATCTCACAGCTTCTTAGTAATACACGGGAGTCACTAGAGGGGGCTGGTCGAACAAGGAACAGGTACAGGAAGGTAGAGAGAAGTAGCTGCAACATTGGTCCTCTTCCTCCTCCTCCTCCTCCTCTTCTTCCTCCTCGTTCTCTTACTCCTCTACCTCCTCCTACACCTTCCCCTTCCCATCCTGCCTCCTCTCCCCTCTCTATTTCATCTTGCTCCTCCTATTCCTTCTCCTTTCCCTCCTCCTCCTCCTCCTCCTCCTCCTCCTCTTCTTCCTCCTCGTTCTCTTACTCCTCTACCTCCTCCTATACCTTCCCCTTCCCATCCTGCCTCCTCTCCCCTCTCTATTTCATCTTGCTCCTCCTATTCCTTCTCCTTTCCCTCCTCCTCCTCCTCCTCCTCCTCCTCTTCTTCCTCCTCGTTCTCTTACTCCTCTACCTCCTCCTATACCTTCCCCTTCCCATCCTGCCTCCTCTCCCCTCTCTATTTCATCTTGCTCCTCATATTCCTTCTCCTATCCCTCCTCCTCCTCCTCCTCCTCCTCCTCTTCTTCCTCCTCGTTCTCTTACTCCTCTACCTCCTCCTATACCTTCCCCTTCCCATCCTGCCTCCTCTCCCCTCTCTATTTCATCTTGCTCCTCCTATTCCTTCTCCTTTCCCTCCTCCTCCTCCTCCTCCTCCTCCTCCTCTTCTTCCTCCTCGTTCTCTTACTCCTCTACCTCCTCCTATACCTTCCCCTTCCCATCCTGCCTCCTCTCCCCTCTCTATTTCATCTTGCTCCTCATATTCCTTCTCCTTTCCCTCCTCCTCCTCCTCCTCCTCTTCTTCCTCCTCGATCTCTTACTCCTCTACCTCCTCCTACCTTCCCTTCCCATCCTGCCTCCTCTCCCCTCTCTATTTCATCTTGCTCCTCCTATTCCTTCTCCTTTCCCTCCCTCCTCCTCCTCCTCCTCCTCTTCTTCCTCCTCGTTCTCTCCTCTACCTCCTACCTCCTCCTTCCCTTCCTCCTCTCTCTCCTCCTCTCCCCTCTCCTCATCTTCCTCCTCCTTTCTCCTCCTCCTCCTCCTCCTCCTCCCTCCTCCTCCTCTTCTTCCTCCTCGATCTCTTACTCCTATACCTTCCCCTTCCCATCCTGCCTCCTCTCCCCTCTCTATTTCATCTTGCTCCTCCTATTCCTTCTCCTTTCCCTCCTCCTCCTCCTCCTCCTCCTCCTCTTCTTCCTCCTCGTTCTCTTACTCCTCTACCTCCTCCTATACCTTCCCCTTCCCATCCTGCCTCCTCTCCCCTCTCTATTTCATCTTGATCCTCCTATTCCTTCTCCTTTCCCTCCTCCTCCTCCTCCTCCTCCTCTTCTTCCTCCTCGGTCTCTTACTCTACCTCCTCCTATACCTTCCCTTCCCCTCCTGCCTCCTCTCCCCTCTCTATTTCATCTTGCTCCTCCTATTCCTTCTCCTTTCCCTCCTCCTCCTCCTCCTCCTCCTCCTCCTCCTCTTCTTCCTCCTCGTTCTCTTACTCCTCTACCTCCTCCTATACCTTCCCCTTCCCATCCTGCTTCCTCTCCCCTCTCTATTTCATCTTGCTCCTCCTATTCCTTCTCCTTTCCATCCTCCTCCTCCTCCTCCTCGTTCTCTTACTCCTCTACCTCCTCCTATACCTTCCCCTTCCCATCCTGCCTCCTCTCCCCTCTCTATTTCATCTTGATCCTCCTATTCCTTCTCCTTTCCCTCCTCCTCCTCCTTATCTATCCTCTATTCCTCCCCTCCTCTTTCTCCTTCTCCATTCCCTGTGCTTCTGATCCAGCTTTTCCTCCTCTTCTGTGTGTGTGTGTGTGTGTGTGTGTGTGTGTGTGTGTGTGTGTGTGTGTGTGTGTGTGTGTGTGTGTGTGTGTGTGTGTGTGTGTCCCGGTATTTGGTCACATCCGCCGCGGTCAATAATTCATGGTGGTTCCCTTCCTTTCCTCCTCTCTGTGTTAGCTTTGACAACACTCCCTACCCCCCCCCCCCTCTACATCCATCTCTCTCTCTCTATCTCTCCCTCCCTCTCCTTCTCCCCCTGGTTCCTCGTCTGACTCTCTTCTCTCCCCGTCTCTGTCTATCTCTTTATCTCATTCCTCCTTTTCCTTTTTCTATTTCCTTTCCTTTCCTGTCTCTCTCTGTCTCTCTATCTGGTTCCTCCTTTTCCTTTTTCTATTTCCTTTCCTTTCCTGTCTCTCTCTGTCTCTCTATCTGGTTCCTCCTTTTTCTTTCTCTATTTCCTTTCCTTTCCTGTCTCTCTCTGTCTCTCTATCTGGTTCCTCCTTTTTCTTTCTCTATTTCCTCTCCTTTCCTGTCTCTCTGTCTCTCTATCTGGTTCCTCCTTTTCCTTTCCCTTTATTTCGTTTTCTCTCCTACATCCATCTCCTCTTTCTCTTCTGTAACATTTCCTTTCCTCTCCCTCCCTTTCATCCCGTTATCTCCCTTTCCCTCTATTTCTCTCTCTGGTTTCTCCTACCTCTTCCTCTTTGTAGCTTTTCCTTTTCTCCTCTCTCTCTCTCTCTCTCTCTCTCTCTCTCTCTCTCTCTCTCTCTCTCTCTCTCTCTCTCTCTCTCTCTCTCTCTCTCTCTCTCTCTCTCTCTCTCTCTCTCTCTCTCTCTCTCTCTCTCTCTCTCTCTCTCTCTCTCTCTCTCTCTCTCTCTCTCTCTCTCTCTCTCTCTCTCTCTCTCTCTCTCTCTCTCTCTCTCTCTCTCTCTCTCTCTCTCTCTCTCTCTCTCTCTCTCTCTCTCTCTCTCTCTCTCTCTCTCTCTCTCTCTCTCTCTCTCTCTCTCTCTCTCTCTCTCTCTCTACGTCTCTTTATCTCTATCTCTCTGACTCCACTTCCTCCTTCCTCCCTTCACTTTCATATCTCTTTCTCCTCTTTATCTCCCTTTTCTCTCTCTTTCTCTATCTGGTTCTTCCTCCTCTTCCTCCTCCTCCTCCCCTTCCATTCCCTTCACTCATCTCTCATTGTTCATTTATTGCCTCTCTTTTTATTTCTTCCTGTTCCTCCTTTCATCTTGCCCTTAAACCATCTTCCTTCCTTCCTTCCTTATTCTCCTATTCACCTTTTCTCTTCTTTCCTGCCTCCTTCTTCTGTAACTGTTTCCTTTCCTTCTTTTTTTTCATCTCCTTCCTTTTGTTACTTCCCAATCCTATTCTTCTTTTTTTTTACTTTATATTATTGTTATTCTTTACTTCTCCTTCCTTCTCTCTTCTTATTTTTTTACCTTTTCTTCATTTTTCTTCTTCTTTGTCCTCCCTGTTCTCTCCTTGATCTCTATATAGTTTCATCTCTCTCTTCTTTATCATGTTTCTTTAGGCTTTCTTTTTCTTCTTTTTCTTTTATTTCATTTTACTCTTTGACATCTTTTACCTTCCTTCCTTCCTTCCTTCCTTCCTTCCTTTTCTTCATCGAATCACATTCTTCCTCGTCTTTCTCTCCTTCCTTTTGTCTCTATTCTTCACTGACCTTTTCCAGTTCAATCTCCTTCCTATTCTTACTCCCCAAATCTCACCTTCCTTTGCATTATTTATCCTCTATCTTCCTCTCCCTTTCTCTCTTTTTTTTTAATCCTTATTTCTTGCTTAACTTTCTTTCTTCTCAGATTCCTGTTCCTCACCTTCCTCTTCCCTTTTTTTTCTCCTCTTCTATCTTCCTCTCCCTTCTTCCCTTTCGTTATTTTCTATCCACTTTTATTTCTTGATTTTCTTATTTCCCAAACCTTCTTTTCCCCTTCCCTTCCTCTTATTCAACGCTAACCCTCCTTTATCTTCCCTTCCATTCCTTACCCTCCGCTTCCATTAATTTTTATTCCCATCCCTTCCTTTCCTACCCCTCCCATCCCTTCCCTTCCATTCCCTTTCTTTCCCTACCCTTCCCATCTCTTCCCCGCCCTTCCCTTCCATTCCCTTCCCTTCCCTTCCCTTTTCTTTTCTTCTCTTCCCTTCCATTCCATTCCCTTTCCTTACCTTCTCTTTCCTTCTCTTTCCTTCCTTTCTTTTCCCTTCCCTTCTTTTCCATTCCCTTCCCCTCCCTTCCCTTCCCTTCCCTTCCATTCCCTTCCCTTCCCTTCCCTTCCCTTCCCTTCCCATCCCTTCCATTCCATTCCAATCCCTTCCCTTCCCCTCCATTCCCCTCCCTTCCCTTCCCTTCCCTTCCCTTCCCTTCCCTTCCCTTCAATTTCCCCAAAAACCCATTCCCTCTCCAACGACCAGCTGTTCCCCTCTTCCTTTCCCAATTCCCAGGTCTCCCCTTCTTCCTCATTTACCATTATTTTCATCATCTTTCCCTTATTCTCCTTCTTCCCTCAATAAGCCTTCTAGTCTCTTCTCTGTCTCTTCTTCTTCCCTCTTTATCGACCAGCTGTTCTCCTCTTCCTTTCCTAATTCCTAAGTCTCCCCTTCCTCCTCATTAACTATTCATACTTTCCATCATCTTTCCTGTTTTCTTCCTTCCTCCTTCAATACGCCTTTTGCCTCCTCTTCTTCTTCTTCTTCTTCCCTTTTTAACCACCATCCGTTCTACTCCTCCTAAATCTCCGTTTCTTCCTTTCCTTCCTTCCCTTCTCTCCTTCCGTTCCTTTTTTTTCATCGTTCTTTCCTAGTTTTCCTTCCTCCCTCAATACTCCTTCTAGTTTCCTTCATGTCACTCTTTTTTATCACCATTTAGCTCCTCCTTTGCCTCTGTCATTTTTGTTGAGTTCACGAATCGAAATACATAGAGTGAAAGAAAACGGGAGGGCGGTTGTACATTAGTTAAGTGGTGGCGGTGGTATTGGTTATTGGTCCTGTTCTTGGTTCTCCTCGGTCTTTCGCTATAGGAAGCATACAGCGAAGAACCGTAGAAGTGTTAACCATACGAAAGACGTCGGTGTGTAAGCCTGTGAAGGTGATGGTCGTCTTAGAGCATAGTAACCCCCCTTCCTTTCCCCCTCTCTTGATCTCCTTCCTCTCCCCTAAAGTAAGAAAAATGAAGTTGGATACGGTAATAGATATACGCAAGACAAGTATATTACATTACATTGAGCTACGTTGAGGGCCATACATAATACAATACATAAGATTATAGGAAATGGTGGTGGTGGTGGTGGTGCAGGTGTTGTTTACGAGGGAAGGGAGAGAGAAGACTATCACGAGACCATCACAGAGACGAGAAAAAGTTTAGTGGAACAGAATTTCTTTTCCGTGTGTGTGTGTGTGTGTGTGTGTGTGTGTGTGTGCGTGTGTGTGTGTGCGTGTGTGTGTGTCCAGTATCGGTCAGCCACGCCAATATAAACTCTCCTTGGCAACATTTATCGTATTTGTTTGTCGCAAGAATTATGGTGAGTACCGCGCCGCTCTGAAAGTTTAAAGACATAAGTGTGGCAAGCGGGCTATATTTGAACCTGCGAGCGAAAGCCAATACGAATGAGTAGTAGTAATAGTAGTAGTAGTAGTAGTAGTAGTAGTAGTAGTAGTAGTAGTCGTAGTAGTAGTTTTTGATGTTGCTGTTTTCTTTCTTGTTGTTGGTGTTTCTCTTACTGCTCTTGTCGTTCTTGCGGTAGTCGTGGAGGTGGTGGAGGTGGTAGTGATATAGGATTGTTGTGTAGTTGTAATAGTAATAGCACTGGAAATAGAAGGGTTAATAGTAGTAGTAGTAATAATGATAGAAACGTAATACTTATTTTTCTTTCTTGTCTTTCCTATATCCCGAACTCTCTTTTCCCCTCGATTCATCCACTTCAGCACTCAGCCTTCCTTCCCTTCCCTTCTTTTCCCTTCACTTCATTTTCCCCTAAACAAACAGTGACAGTTTTATGGAGATCAACATACCGTTCTACAAACCTTCTTTTGCTGCTAACTTTTGCCACTAACCCTTTTTTCCTCTTTGATTCCTCTCTAACGCTAAGTCTTCCTCTCCTTCCCTTCTTTTCTCTTCACTTCATTCTCTCCATAAACAAAAAGTGACAGTTTTATGGAGTTTAACACACCATTCAACTAACCTTCTTTTGCCGCTAACTTTTGCTACTAACCTTTGATTCCTCTTCTTCAGCACTCAGCCTCCCTCCCTTCCCTTTCCTTCACTTCATTTTTCCCTAAACAAAGAGTGACAGTTTTATGGAGTTCAACACAGCATTCTACTAACCTTTTCCCACTAACTTTTGTCACTAACCCTCTTTTCCTCTTTGATTCCTCCTCAGAGCTCAGCCTCCATTCCTGTCCCTTCTTTTCCCTTCACTTCATTTTCTCCCTCAACAAAGAGTGACAGTTTTATGGAGTTCAACACATCATATTACTAACCTTCTTTTGCCACTAACTTTTCCCACAAACACTCTTCCCTTGTGACTACTCTTCTTCAGCGCTAAACCTCCATTTTTTTCCCTTTCACTTCGTATTCTCCCTAAACAAAGAGTGGCACTTTTATGGAGTTCAACACACCACTCTCTCCCTCGACCTGCGTAGCTGTCACACACGCGTCAAGGGTCTCGCAGTGCATGTCCTTCTCCTATTGCCGCGCGCCGCCCTCCTCGTGTAACGGCCGCTGAGGGGAGCCTGGCCGCGCCGCCCCGCCGATAAACTTGCCGCGACAACCCATCGAACAAACGCCACCACGCCAAACTTTTCTTCACCCTTCATTGACGGGGCGACCCGGAGACGAACTTGGCCGCGTCTCGGTGTGTTTCCGCCCTCTCCGTCGGCTTTCAGTGTGTTGGGAAGCACTTAAAAGTTTGTGTGTGTTGTGTTTATTTTAGGAGCTGAATTTGTTTACGTCCGTGGTTCCCAAAGTGGGTGGGGAGGGGAGGGCGGTGAGGAAGAGAGGGCGGCAGGGGGCGTCAGCGTGGCATTAGGAGGAGTAGCTATATTCTGTTTTTGCATAATCTGAATGGCAAAATCCATGCCACAAATACTAAGGCTAAGCTAAAGCAACACGTATCCCTAGTAGATAATAGACTTGAAATAACAAATATAAACGAAAGCGTGGCGTGGGAGGGGTAAGGGGTGGGCGCTTGGAACTCACCTGGGAGCCAAGGGGGCGCCGGCCTGGAAAAGTTTGGGGACCACTGCTCTGCGTCTTACCTGATTCTTTAAGTGTGTTAGTTGGCCGCTCTTTATTGTTATTGTTATTATTATTATTACTGTTAGTAGTAGTAGTAGCAGTAGTAGTAGTAGTAGTAGTAGTAGTATAAGAGACGAGGCAGGTAGCGAGGGAAGAGTGCGGACACTATAAGCCACCTTTTCAGCGGCCCCCACACACCTGAGACGCCGAGAAAGAGAAAGTGAAAATGCAAGCGATGAGAGAGAAGAAGAAAAAGGTCGAAAGAATATAAAAGATTACAGAAATGGAGGGACAGAGGGGAGGGTGATAAACATCTTAAAATACACAACGAACAACCAAAAAAAACGAAGTAAAAACATGACCAACTTCGGTAGCGGATGATATTAAAGTCTCTTGTATATTTATTTAATAGTATGTAGTTTGTTATCTTACGGCCTTCGTTCTACTTGGAAAGCCAACAAACCATTTTCGTGGCACCTATTAAATCACAGTAAAGTCGTTCAATATTAAAGACATGCATCTCATCCCATTCCATTCGTTATTCTCTAAAATTATGATTGTTCTTTTTGACTTTCATTCTACTTGGGAAATCAACAAATCCATATCACTTAACAAATCACGTTCAAATCGGTCTTCAGTGCATCAAAGTTAGACATATTATTCCTCCTGTCATTCCATTCATTATCTTCAAAAACATACATTTGGATATTTCTAGTCCCTCATCAACGAACCCTTTCATATCACTTATCAAATCAAACTCATATCGGTCTTATATACATCAACATTAAAAGACACATAATTCTTCCTCCCATATCATTCATTACCGTCAATAAATACAGTTGTTTATTTTTAGTCCATCATCAACAAACCTTTTATATCGCTTACCAAATCAAACTCATAGGTATCGGTCTTATATACATCAACATTAAAAGACACATAATTCTTCCTCCCATATCATTCATTACCGTCAATAAATACAGTTGTTTATTATTAGTCCATCATCAACAAACAAACAAACAAACAAACTTAACAAATCACAGTTATATCGGTCTTCAATGCATCAAAAGTAAAATATATGCAATTCCTCTTCCCATCCCATTCATTATCCTCAAAAACATGCATTCTTATCGTTAATTTACTACTCCAAGCTTCCGTTACGTTCCTACAAACTGGGAAATCAACAAATCTTTCATATCACTTAACAAATCACAGTCAAATCGGTTTTCAACACATCAACATTAAATGATAGATATTTCCTCCTCCCATTCCATTCGCTATCGTCAAAAACAAACAGGTGGTTATTTTTGGGCCCTCATTCAACTTTGCGAACTCAACAAGCCTTCCATATCACTTACCAAATCTTAGTTGTATCGTTCTTCAATTCATCGAAAGTAAAGTAGACATGTATTTCCTCCTTCTATTCCATTCGTTATTGTCAAAAAATACAGATTGTCATTTTTTGTTCTCTATTCTACTTGTGATTCTATTCTATTGGGCTCTCTTCTACTCGGTCTTCAATGCGTTAACAATAAGAGACGTGTAATTCCTCCTGCCATTCTATCCATTATCGTCAAAAAACATAATTTCTTACCGTAGTAAACCGTTAATTTACTACACCAAGCCCTCAATCTGACCCTCAAAAAGTCTCTCCATCTCACGCACTTACCAAATCTTAAAGTCATCTCTGTCTTCAATGCATCAAGTCATTCCATCCGCTCTCCTCAAAACCGCATTTTCTTCCCTTTAAATTACTACACCAAGCTCTCAAACTGACCCTCAAAAAGTCTCTCCATCTCACGAACTTACCAAATCTTAAAAGTCATCTTTGTCTTCAATGCATCAAGTCATTCCATCCGCTCTCCTCAAAACGGCACTTTCTTCCCTTTACATTTCTACTACCAAGCTCAAACTCACTCACAAAAACCTCATCCCAGAACTTACCAAATTTAATTCATCCCGGTCTTCAGTGCATCAAAATATCCTCAAAACGGCACTTTCTTCCCTTTAAATTATTACTACCAAGCTGCCGTTTCATCTCCTCAAACTGACTCACATAAAACCTCTCCCCAGAACTTACCAAATCTAATTCATCTCGATCTACATTAAGCATCAACTGTCTTTCCATTCATTATCCTCAAATCCATACTTTCTTCCCCTTAAATTACAACTCCCAGCTGCCGTTACGTTCCCTCAAACTGACTCACACAAAACGTCTCACAAGAACTTACCAAATCTAGTTCATATCGATCTACATTAAGCATCAACAGCCATTCCATTCATTATCCTCAAATTCATACTTTCTTCCCGTTAATTTACTACCACCCAGCTGCCATAACGTCCCCGCTAACTGCCCGTAATCAAACCTCTCCCAAGAACTTACCAAATCTAATCCATCTCGGTCTTCAATCCATCAACAGTCTTTCCATTTGCTCTCATCCAATCCACAATTTCTTCCTTCTAAACTACTACCACCCAGCTACCGTTACGTCCCCGCTAACTGCCCGTAACCAAACCCCTCCCTAGAACTTACCAAATCTAATCCATCTCGGTCTTCAATCCATCAACGGTCTTTCCATTCGCTATCCTCAAAACCACACTTTCTTGCCGTTAATTTACTACCACCCAGCTGCCGTTACGTCCCCGCTAACTGCCCGTGACAAAACCACTCCCTCCCACGAACGATCACTTAGACCAAGGGAACCATTAATGCAGTCAACAACGAGCGTCTTGACAGCCCTTCTTTCTCCCTTCTCCGCCGCCAACTGCAGCCAACACGCACATAAACCAGGGAGAGAGAGGAGAGAGAGGAGGAGAAGAGAAGAGAAGAGAAGAGAAGAGAAGAGAAGAGGAGAGAAGAGACGAAAATAAAAGAAAGAAGAAAAGAAAAGAGAAGAGAAGAGAGAAGAAGAGAGGAAAGGAAAGGAAAGGAAAGGAAAGGAAAGGAAAGATAGAGGAAGGGAGGGAAAAAAAGAAAGAGATGGGGAGGAGACACATTAAAAGAGGGAAGGAAATAAAGGAAGGAGAAAGGAATAGAGAAAATAAAGAGAGCTGAGAGGAGGAAGTGGTTACGAAAGAGAAAGGAGAGATAGATAGATAGATAAGAGAGAGAGACAGGTGCTGGTCATATATTCGGTGCCACTAACCACCCAGTCTGTTTGTCGCTGTTAAAAGATTTATAATGGCTTACCACGGGACTGTCCATCGATATTAAAGGGTACTATATCTCTATCTATCTGTGTATCTATCTATCTATCTATCTACACACATCTCTTTCTATCTATCTATCTTTTCTTCTACACACATATCTATCTCTCTCAATGTTAATCTTTCTATTTAACAATCTTTCTATCTCTATACATATACTATCTCTATCTATCTATAACTATTTACAGATATATGCTGGATTTTTTTTATTATTGTTTCCTTTTTTTGTGCCCTTGAGCTGTCTCCTTCGTTGTAAAAAAATACGCATACTACATTTGAATCTGTCTTCCTATCTATCTATCTGTCTATCTATATCTATCTATCTATCTATTTATCTATCTAACACACACACACACACACACACACACACACACACACAGTCACCGTGATTCATGTAGTCCTGTCAGTAAAACGAACTAATGTGTTTTGAACGTTTCTCTCCGGTTCTGTTACGTCGGTCCATAAGTCACATCGGTTTTAAATGTCCATCTATAAAAAGCGTGTCTGTATTTATGTATTTGCGAGAGTACGCCCACATATACATACTCACATACACGCCTACATACATTATACATTTATTCATACATTTATTCATTCATACATACATATCTACATTCATACAAATATACATACTACATATCAGGTCTAATATTCGCATCTTGTGGTTCTACTCTTCCTCTTCCTCTTCTTCTTCTTCTTCCTCGTTTTCATTTTCATTTTCATCATCTCCCTCTTCATCGCCTTTGTTATCATCTTCGCCCTTCTCATTTTCCTCCTCCTCCTCCTCTTTCTCTTCCTCCTCCTTTTCCTCATCGTCTTCCTCCTCTTTCTCTTCCTTCTCTTTTTCATCTTCATTATCATTATCATCTTCTTCTTCCTCTTCATCTTCTTCATCATCGTTCTCGTCATTCCTCTTTTCATCATCCACTTCCTTCTCATCCTCTTCTTTTTTCTTCTCATTTTCGTCCTCTTCCTTCTTCTCCTCCTCTTCATCGTCTTTGTTTTTCTCTTCATCCTTTTCCTTCTCTTCCTTCTCTTCTCCTTTTCCGCCTCTGCTTTTCCTTTCAGCAAATTTTCTATCATATTTTTCCTCCCCTCTCCTTCCCTTTCTCCCTCTCGACCCTCCTCCTTACCCCTCTCCATTTTTCTGTTCCCCTTTTTCAACTTTTTCTTCCTTCTTTCTTCCCTTCTCTTCTCGTTTATCTTCCTCTGCTTATCACTCCCACCTCCTCTTTCATTTCCTCCTCTTCCTTTTCTCCTTTCCTACCGATCCTCCTCCTTACTTTCACATTTTCTGTCTTTTTTCTATATGTTCTTCCTCCTTGTTTCCTTATTCTTCTCTTCTCTTTTTATCCTTCTCTGTGTATCACTTCCACCCCACGACCACCCTTTCTTTCATTTCCTCCTCTTCCTTTTCTCCTTTCCTACCGATCCTCCTCCTTACTTTCCCATTTTCTGTCTCTTTTCTATATGTTCTTCCTTCTTGCTTCCTTATTCTTCTCTTCTCTTTTATCCTTCTCTTCATATACACCAGTTTCTCTTTCTCCCTTTCCCTCTTCCTCGTTCCTTTCTCCTTTCCTCCTCTTTTCCCCTCTCCATTTTTTTCTACATTTCTCTCTCTTGTTTCCTTTTTCCTCCTCTCTTTTATCCTTCTCTTCATATCATCATCACATTAGTTCCTCTTTCTCCCTTTTCCTATTCCTCCTCTTCCTTCTCTCCTTTCCTCCTTCTTTCCCCCTCTCCGTTTTTTTCTACATTTCTCTCTCTTGTTTCCTTTTTCCTCCTCTCTTTTATCCTCCTCTACGTATCACCCCCCCTACCCCCCCCCCCCCCACCACCACCACCACCACCGTACCTCCCCCGTCTCCTCGCCCTAACCAATTTTCACAATCTTCGCAAAAAGGTGGGAGTGGCCTGAGTCTGGAGATGTATACGACTGACACGCCTCCGCCTCTTCCTTGTGGGGGCAGATTGGGCGTCTTGTCGGGCTGCAGTGACCTTGAGAATGGCAAAAAGACCCAGGGAAAGAGGAAAGGACGAGGAAGGAGGACAGCGGGAGAGGATGAGAAAGGTTAGGGGGATAAAAGGGATGAGAAGGGAGATGATGGAGAAGCTAGTTAAGATGTGTAGAAGCGGATGAAGGAAATGAAGAGGAAGGAGAGGAAGGAGGGAAAAAGGAAAGTGGAAGAAGGAGATGAGAACGAGATGGAGAGATGAAGAGAGAGTTAGAAGGATGGGAGGATAAGGAGATGAGAATAAAGCTGGAAGACCTAGTTATGATGTGTAGAAGCGGATGAAAGAAATGAAGAGGAAGGAGAGGA
Source organism: Eriocheir sinensis (assembly GCF_024679095.1). Lineage (NCBI taxonomy): Eukaryota > Metazoa > Arthropoda > Malacostraca > Decapoda > Varunidae > Eriocheir > Eriocheir sinensis. The sequence goes on from NC_066528.1 coordinate 13,186,049, forward strand.
AGGAGGGAAAAAGGAAAGTGGAAGGAGATGAGAACGAGATGCAAAGATGAAGAGAGAGTTTGAAGGATAAGGAGATAAAAACAAAGAAGATGGAAGAGTTAGTTAAGATGTGTAGAGGCGGATGAAGGAAATTAAAAGGAAGGAATGAGAGGAAGGAGGAAAAAAAGAAAAGAGGAGGGAGAGAGAGATGAGAATGGTGGGAAGATAAAGATATGAGAAAGAAGAAGATGGAAGAGATAGTTATGACGTGTAGAAGCGGATGAAGGCAATAATGAAGGAAAGGAAAGGAAGAAGGAAAAAAGGGAAGAGGACACAGAGAGAAAGTTAGAAAGGATGGAAGGATAAAGAAATAAGAAGGAAGAAGATAAAGATGAGGAAGAAGAAGATGGAAAAGCTAGTTATGACGCGTAGAAGCGGATGAAAGCAATGAGGAAGGAAGGAGAGGAAGAAGGAAAAAGGGAAGCGGAGATAGTTAGAAATGATGGAAATTTAAAGAGATAAGAAGGAAGAAGATAAAGATGAGGGAGAAGAAGATGGAAAAGCTAGTTATGACGTGTAGAAGCGGATGAAAGCAATGAGGAAGAAGAGCAAGAAGGGAAAAAGCGAACTGACAGAAGATGAGAACGTAAGGGAAGGAAGGATGACGGGGAGAGGAATGAGAGCGATAAAGATATCTCGTCGGAATGCCTGGAGCTAATGACGAAGAGGGAGAAAAGGAGGATGAAGAGGCGGGTGGGATGACGGAATGAAGAAATGAGAGGGAAAGGATATGTATGCTAGCGGGGCAGGGGAAAAGGATAGGATTATGGAGAGTGATTGCAAGGATAGGAAAGGGAAGGGAAAGATGGAGAAGGGAAAGATGGAGGGAGGAAGATATATGAGATGAGGAAAATGCTGGAGACGTCAAAAAGGAAAAAGGAAGGGAAGAAGGAAGAAGAGAAATGGAGAAAAAGAGGAAAGAAGAGA
>NC_066528.1:13192014-13217014 GCF_024679095.1 Eriocheir sinensis
GATGGTGGTGATGTTGGTGGTGGTAGTGGTGATGATGATGGTGGTGATGGTGGTGGTGGTAGTGGTGATGGTGGTGATGATGATGGTGGTGATGTTGGTGGTGGTAGTGGTGATGATGATTGTGGTGGTGGTGGTGTCCAGGTGTTCTCTGAGGGTTAGTAGGTCAGGTAACGTCCCGCGCTCCCCTAACGACGACACCGCCCCCCCTTACCCCCCCTTACCCCTGAGAGACCCCTATTGATTGCCACTCTCCCTCCCTCCCTCTCTCTCCCTCCCTCTCCCTCTCTCTCTCCCCACTTTGGCTCTCCACCAGACCACCGAACCTCGCCATTTGTGAATAACTTAAGACACGGACGAAGAAGCGACACAGCGGAATGAGACACACACACACACACACACACACACACACACACGTACACACTCTGTCTCTCTCACACACACACGCACACAGACACGCACACAGGCAGGAAATCGATGTCCGCCTCACTCACAGCCCGCCAGCCCGCCAGCTTGAAGAATCGATGTCACGTGATCAATTACCTCTGTGGCGTTATTGTGGCGCTGTAAATCTTGTCGTATCAGGGAGCGGCGCCATAAAACGCACCGCCAAAAGGAATCACTTGGACGAGGAAGGATGGACGTACTTTTTGCTTCCTTACTGAGAATGTCTTTGGGATGTGTTACTGTGGCCTAAAGTTCCTGTTTATCGAAGAATTATGTGATCTGAAATACCATAAAAGAGTATTATAAGAGGTGAATTTAACAGAGAAAACATGGAAGTACTTATTGCTTCCTTACTGAGCATGTCTTTAGGATATGTTACTGTGGTTTTAAGTTCCTGTTTACTGAAGAATTACGTGATCTAGTAGGTCATTCAAGAGTATTATAAGAGGTCAACTTAACAGAGAAAATATACTGAAGAATTACGTGATCTAGTAGGTCATTAAAGAGTATTATAAGAGGTCAACTTAACAGAGAAAATATGGAAGTACTTATTGCATCCTTACTGGCATGTCCTTAAGATTAATTACTGTGGGTTTGAGTTCCTGTAAATCTAAGAGCTATGGTATCTAATAGGGCATAAAAGAGAGTTAGATAAGCCATGAAAGAGAGTTAAGAGTTAAGATTTGGAAGAGGAAAGAAGGACGTAGTTTTTTATTTAGCTTCCTTACTGAGAATGTCCTTAGGATATGTTGTTGTGGCTTAAAGTTCCTGTTAATTGAAGACCTACGTTGTGTAATAGGTTATAAAAGAGAGTTGAATAGGCCATTAAAGGGTATAATATTAGAAGAGGAAATATGGACGTACTTTTTGCTTCCTTACTGAGAATGTCCTTTGGATCGGTTACTGTGGCTTAAAGTTCCTGTTGATTGAAGACCTACGTTTTATAATAGGTCATAACAGAGAGTTGAATAGCCCATTAAAGGGTATATTATTAGAAGAGGAAATATGGACGTACTTTTTGCTTCCTTGCTGAGAAAGTCTTTGGGATCGGTTCCTGAGATTTTAAGTTCCTGTTGATTGAGGACCTACGTTGTATAATAGCTCATAGAAGAGACTTAAAATAACCATAAAAGAGTGTTATTAAAGCTTAACTTAGAAAAGGAAATATGGGGTAGTTTTTGCTTGCTTACTGAGAATCTCCGTTGGATCAATTGTTGTGATTTTTATTTTAAGTTCCTGTTTACTGAAGGATTACGTTATTAATAGGCCATAAAAAGAGAGCAGGAAGGGAATCAGTTGGAAGAGAAATTGATACTCTTCTTGCCTCCTTACTGAGAATGCCCTTATGATCACTTCCTGTAGGTCTGAGATACTGTTAACCGAAGAGCTACATGACCTAATACCCCATAAAAAAGAGTTAAAAGGTGTTCAATTGGAGGAGGAAATATTGATACTCCTCTTCCTTCCTTGCTGATAATGTCCTTATGATCAAGTCCTGTATGTCTGAGATACTGTTACCCGAAGAGCTACATGATCTAATACCCCATAAAATAGAGTTAAAAGGTGTTCAACTGGAGGAGGAATTATTGATACTCCTCTTGTTTCTTTACTGAGAATGTCCTTGTGATCGCTTCCTGTAGGTCTGAGATACTGTTAACCGAAGAGCTACATGATCTAATACCCCATAAAAGAGAGTTAAAAAGGGATTCAATTGGAGGAGTTACTGATACTCTACTTGCTTCCTTACTGAGAATGTCCTTAAGATCAGTGTCTGTGGTTTTGAGTTCCTGTTTACCGAAGAACTACGTTATCTAATATGCCATAGATGAGAGTTTTATAGAGATACATTTGAAACTGTCGATACTTTTTACTTCCTTACGGAAAATGTCCTTTAAGATTTCTTCCTGTAGTTTTAAGTTCTTGTTTAAACTGAAGGCCTTCGTTATGTAATAGGCCATAAAAGTAGAGTTAAAAGAGAAAAAAACTTGCACATTTATACACAAAAGAGTAAATATGCAAACAGTAAACATTTGCCCATTCTTACTACTTTTTTATGTCTCAAATTTCTAAGAAGATTACTGTTATTTTAAGTTTGTGAAGTTATAGTCAAGTTAATCTCATAAAAGGCTGATAATGGCAACACGAACGAACGTTTTGCTTCCTCGTTGAGAGTGGCTTTAAGATCAGTTACCGTGGCTTGAACTTCCTGTAAACCTAAAAACTATGTAGTTCAAAAAGCCATAGAAGATAGTTAAGAGAAGCGTATATAAGCAAAAGAGTAAATATGCAGCAGGAAACATTAACCCAACTCTCGCATCCTTCCTTCTTACGTTTAATGTATGAGAAGGATACTGTGGATTTAAGGCTGTATTGTAGATGAATGGGCTGCCTAATCTAAGGGGCCATAAAACTTAACTGAAGGGGCAAAACACCGGCAGATATTAAGCAACTTTAGGGGTCATTATCGCCCCTATTAACCATTATCGAACCCTAAATCAACGTGGGCTGAGATGTAATCACGACGCCCCTCCTCCCTCGCCCCCCTCCCTTCCCCCTCGCCCCCCTCCCTTACCCCTCGCCCCCCCCCCCCTTCCCTACCCTTTTCTGCCCCTGCCTGCTCAACACACCACGCCGGACTGTCTTTCTTTTTTTTTTTTTAGCTTCCGTTTTCCCCTTTCCTTCCTTTTTTTTCCTTCCCTTACTCTTTTCCATCTTTTTTTCCTTCCTTTTCGTTCCCTTTCCTTTCCTTTCTTTCCTTTCCTTACTCTTTTCAATATTTTTTTTCTTTTCTTTTTCCTTCCTTTTCTTTCTTTAGTCTTTTCCATCTTTTTTACATTCCTTTTCCTTCCCTTTTCTTCCCTTTCTTTCCTTTCCTTACTCTTTTCCATCTTTTCCTTTACTTTTCCTTCCCTTTTCTTCCCTTTCTTTCCTTTCCTTACTATTTTCCATCTTTTTTTTTCGTTCCCTTTCCCTTTCTTTCCTTTCTTTACCATTTTCCATCTCTTTTCCTTCCTTTTCCTTCCCTTTTCTTCCTTTCGTTTCATTTCCTTGCTATTTTCCATCTTTTTTTCCTTCCTTTTCGTTCCCTTTCCTTTCTTTTCTTTCCTTAATCTTTTCCATTTTTTCCTTCCTTTTCCTTCGCTTTTCCTCCCTTTCTTTCCTTTCCTTACTCTTTTCCATTTTTTTTCCTTCCTTTTCCTTCTCTTTTCTTCCCTTTATTTTATTTTATTTCTCTTTTCCATCTTCCTTTCCTTCCTTTTCGTTCCCTTTCCTTTCCTTCCTTTTCTTTCCTTTCCTTTTCTTTCCTTTTTTCCATTTCTCCTTCCTTCTCCAACGTCTCCCTCCTTTCTTCTTTCTTTCCTTCTATAATCGTTTCCTTACCTCCGCCTCCACACAAACAAAATAAAGAAGAAAGCAAGAAAAAAGAAAGGAAAGGAGGGAGGGAAAAGGAGAAGAAGAGAGAAAACAAGGAAGAAAGAGAATGAATAATGAGAGATAAAAACCGAAGGAAAGAAAAAAATAAAAGAGGAATAGAAAGGAGGAAAGGAAAGAAAGAGAATGAATGATAAGAGATAAGAACCGAAGGAAAGAAAAAAAATGAAAGAGAAATAGAAAGGAAAGGAAAGAATGAGAAAGAAAGAAGGAGAAACACACACACACACACACACACACACACACACACACACACACACACACACACACACACACACACACACACACACACACACACACACACTCCCCCCACACACACACGCACACATCAACACTCTTTATAAGTATTTTTAACTCCTTTACAAACAACTCCCTTAGAACTTTCAACCAACTCCTTTACATCTCTTTTTATTCTTGTTTGTTTGTGTGTTTGTTTGTGTGTATGACCTTGAGCTGCCTGCATAATCTGATAAAAAAGGAGAAGGTGGTAGAGAGAGAGAGAGAGAGAGAGAGAGAGAGAGAGAGAGAGAAACTGATGGTGGAGGAGAAATAGATTATAAGTCCGTAAAACAAGCGAACTCCGAAAGCCGTAAAAACAATGTTGGCCACTCTCTCTCTCTCTCTCTCTCTCTCTCTCTCTCTCTCTCTCTCTCTCTCTCTCTCTCTCTCTCTCTGGTAAAGTTGAAAATATTAAAGTGTGTGTGTGTGTGTGTGTGTGTGTGTGTGTGTGTGTGTGTGTGTGTTATTCATCATATTTCTCCTCTTTTCTCATATTGCTTGTTTGTGATTGTCGTGTTGGTGGTTGTGGCTGTGGTGGTGGTGGTGATGGTGGTGGTGGTGGTGGTGGTGTTGGTGGTGATGGTGGTGACGGTAGTGGTGGAGGTGGCGGCGGTGAGAAAGACGACCAGTAAAAGAGGAATAGCAAGGAAACGCAAGGGAGATATAATAGAAAAATAAGAAGAAAGGAGACGAGAAAGCGAGTAGAAAAGGACAAGAACAGAAAGACTAAATAGAGGTTAGGAAGAGGGAAAAGACGAATAAAAGAGGAAGAACAAGAAACACGAATAACAATGAATAACAAGGAACAGAAAGACGAAATAAAGGTAAGGAAGATGAAAGAGTCGAGTAAAAGAGGAAAAACAATGAAAGGAAAGGAGAAATAAAACAGATACGAAGAGAAAGAAAAAGAAAAAAGATCGTGGAGAAAGAGAGCAAGGATAATGATGCTGAGAATGACGATAATGAGAAAGAAGGAATGGAGAAGGAAGAAAGAAAGAAAGAAAGAAAGAAAGAAAGAAAGAAAGAAAGAAAGAAAGAAAGAAGAAAGATAGGATGGATGGAATGATGAAAGGAAGGAAGGAAGAAAGATAGAAAGAAAATAAGGAGAAGAAGGAGAAAAGAAAAGGAAAAGAGAAAAGGGAAAGAAGGAAGGAAGGAAGAAAGATAGGAAAAGGGAAAGAAGGAAGGAAAAGAAAAATGAAAGAAAGAAAGGATTGATGGAATGATGAAAGGAAGGAAGGAAGGAAGATAGGAAAAGGGAAACAAGGAAGGAAAAAAAAAAAATGAAGAAGAGAAAGATGGAGAAGAAAGATAGAGAGAAAAAAAGGAGAAGAAGGAGAAAACGAAAGGAAAAGGGAAAGGGAAAAGGGAAAGAAGGAAGGAAGAAAGAAAGATAGAGAGAAAAAAAAGGAGAAAGAGAGAAGGAAAAGGGAAATGGAAAAGGGAAAGAAGAAAGGAAGGAAGAAAGATAGAAAGAAAAAAGGAGAAGGAGAAAAGAAATGGAAAAGGGAAAGTATAAGAAAAGAACGCCCGATAATATTTGAACGCAATACTCGTCTACGTTCATTAAAAGCTCGATCCTCGTTCTGTCGTTCATTAAGCTTCGAATCAGAGAAAATGAAACAGATTACGGAGCATCAAAGGTAAAGCCGAGAGAGAGAGAGAGAGAGAGAGAGAGAGAGAGAGAGAGAGAGAGAGAGAGAGAGAGAGAGAATGTGTGTTCGTGTGTGTGTGTGTGTGTGTGTGTGTGTGTGTGTGTGTGTGTGTTTAGCAAAAAATAAAAATAAAAAGAGAAATTTAGGACACGTTAAAAAAAAATCCATTATCAACTTAAACCGGAAATCTAGTAATACATAAACCTTAAAACAACAACAACAACAACAACAACAACAACAACAACACTTATAATAACAATCTTTTTCTTTTTTCCTTTCTCATCATCTTTCTTCTCATTCTCATATTTATCCATTCTTTCTTTTTTTTACTTTCTATTCTTTCTTTTACTTATTCTCCTTTTTCCCTCCTCCTTATCTTTTTTTCACATTTATTTTCCTTCTTGTGTTGCTTCCTCGTCTTTTTTCTTCTTTTATTTTTATTTCTTCTGTATTTCATTGTTTTCCATCAACTGACCATCTTCTTTATCCCTTTCCTTGTTATTTTTTTATTCGTCTCCCTTTTTCCTTTCCCTATTCATTGTTTCGTTTTCCTCTTCCTTCTCGTTTTCTTTCCCGTCTTTTCCTTTTCTTCCTTATGCATTTCAGTGTTTTCCGTTGACTAATTCATCTTTATCCCTTCTTGTTATTCTTTTACTAATCTTCTTCCTTTTCCTAATCATTATTCCGTTTTTCTTTTCCTTCTCGTATTTCTTTCCCGTCTTTTCCTTTTCTTCCTTATGCATTTCAGCGTTTTCCGTTGACTAATTCATCTTTATCCCTTTTTGTTATTCTTTTACTGATCTTCTTTTTCCTTCTCCTAATCATAATTCCGTTTTTCTCTTCCTTTTCGTATTTCTTTCCCATCTTTTCCTTCTCTTTTTATTAACTTTTGTATTTCAGTGTTTTCCGTCTTCTCCTTTTTTCTTGTTCTTCTTTTTCTCGTCCTCCTTTTTTTCTCTACCAAATCTTCTTTTCGTCTCTCTCTACCTTCTCTTTTACTTTGCAATCTTTTCCTTCTATTTTTATTTCGAATTGTATTTCATGTTTTCCTTCAACTGATTATTTTTATTTTTTTTATTTGCCTTCTTATTCTTCTTTTACTCGTTCTCCTTTTACCTCTTCCTAATTTTTCTTCCGGCTTTTCCTTCTTCTATTTCTTTCCCGTTTTTTTCCTTTTCTTTTTTTTCTTTGCGTACTTGAGTGTTTTCTCGTTTCTGTTGCCATCTTTTCTTTCTATTATTTATTTCCCTCTGTATTTTAGTCTTTTCCCGTATTCCTTTTCCCGTCTTTTCCTTCCTTTTCCCTTCCTTTTTCCTTCCTTTCCCGTCTTTCCCTTCCTTTTTCCTTCCTTCCCGTCTTTTCCTTCCCTTTACCTTCCTTTTTCCTTCCTTTCCCGTCTGTTCCTTTCCTTTTCCTTCCTGTTTCCTTCCTTTTTCCTTCCTTCCCGTGTTTTCCTTCCTTTTCCCTTCCTTTTTCCTTCCTTTCCCGTCTCTTCCTTCCATTTTCCTTCGTTTTTCCTTTCTTTAGCGTCCTTACCTTCCTTTTTCCTTCCTTTTCTCCTTCCTTTCCCGTCTTTTCCTTCCTTTTCTCCTTCCTTTCCCGTTTTTTCCTTCCTTTTCTCCTTCCTTTCCCGTCTTTTCCTTCCTTTCCCGTCTTTTCCTTCCTTTCCCGTTTTTTCCTTCCTTTTTCCTTCGTTCTTCCCTCCTTTTCCCTTCCTTTCCCATCTTTTCCTTCTTTTTCTACATCCTTCCATATTCCACAATTTCCCGTCACCTGATCCACTTTCCCTCAAACACAAACAAACATCACGAGAGAAAAAAAAACCGCAGGAAAACGAGCGAGCAAGCAATTACCGCCCTTTTTCCCACGCTCATTATGGCCAAAAATAGCATGGACGCTGAAATATGCGGGGGAGAGGAAAGTTTGCAGATAAAGTGATGCTGTTGAAGTGTTTATGTTTGTGTTGCCTTATCGCTTTGGCCTTGAAGAGGAGGAGGAGGAGGAGGGGGAGGAGGAGAAGGAGGAGGAGGAGGAGATAAAGAATGCATGTGGGAGGATAAAGCAATGAGGAAGGTGGGAAGGATGAAGGAGTATTGGAGGAGGAGGAGGAAGAGGAGGAGGAGGAAAAGGAGGAGGAGGAGGAGGAGGAGGAGGAGGAGGAGGAGGAGGAGGAGGAGAGAGGGAGGTGGGGAAGGAGATAAACAAGAAAAGAAGTAGAAAATGAAGAAGAGGAAGAAGAAGAAGAGAAGGAGGAGGAGGAGGAGGAGGAGGAGGAGTAGGAGAAGGAGGAGGAAGAACGATGTAAAGTGGATAAGAAAAAAGAAAAAGTAGGAAAAAGCGAAAAATAAATTCTGACGAAGATTTTATATATAGAAAGTCAGGGAGGAGAGGAAGAATGAAGAGGAGGAGGAAGAGAGGAGGAGGAAGAAGAAGAAGAGGAAAGGGAGTGGGAGGAAAGAGAAAGAAGACGAGCAATTAAAACAAGAGAAGGAGAAGAGGAAAAAACACGAAATATGAAAAGGAAAACTAAATATAAAGAAAGACAATAGAAGAAGAAAGGGAAGAGAAGGGAGAAGGAGAATCAAGAAGAGAAAGGAAAGAGAAAGGAAAAGAATATGAAGAGAATGCTGGACAAGAGATAGGAAGATAACGAGAAGCAGAAAGAAGAGGAGGAAGAGGAGGAGGAGGAGAAAGAGGATCAAGAAGGGATAGGAAAAGAAAGAAGGAAAAAATAAGGGAAAAAAATAGGAAGAAAAAATGCAGAACAAGAGAGAGGAAGATAGGGAGAAGCGAAAAGAAGGAGGAAGAAGAGGGAGAGGAGGAGGAAGAGAAGAAGGATGAATGGGAAAAAAGAAAGAAAAGAGGCAGAAGAAAATGAGAGAGAGGTAGAGAAAGACGGATAGAAAGAAGAGGAGGAAGAGAAAGGAAGAGGAAGAGGAGGAGGGGAATAGGAATGAGAAGAACAAACAAGGGAATGAAAAGGGAAGAAAAAATCGAAAAAACAAAATCTACGACAAGAGAAAGAGAAGTAGAAGAAGAAGAAGAAGAAGAAGAGGAGGAGGAGGAAGAAGAGAAGGAGGAGGAGGAAGAGGATGAATATCAAGAAGGAATGAGAAGGAGAAAGAGGAAAATGAAAACCAAGAGAGAGAGAGAGATAGAAAAAAAAGAGGAGAAGAAGAAGAGGAAGAGGAGGAGGAGGAAGAAGAAGAGGAGGGCCAAAAAGAGATGAAAATGAGAAAGAAGGAAAACAAATATGAAGAAAAATTTATACAGAACAAGAGAGACAGGTAAAAAGAAACAAAAAAAAAAAAAGAGGAGGAAATAGAAGAGGAAGAGGAAGAGGAGCGGAAGAAGAGGAAGAGGAAGATGAGGCAGACACTAATGAGAAGGTAATGGGGTCGTAGTTACGCGCTAGTTTGCATAATTACAAAACAATTCCCTCGGCCACTAATCTTGCGAGGCTGAGGCGGCGGATCACGAACTTCCGACCTGCGATTTGTCGACCGGCGTATGCTCCCCTTAAGGAATTTGAGTGAGTCTGAATTTTCGCTTTTTATTTATTTATTTCGTTTTTTCACCTTTTTTCTTGGGGTTGTTTTGTATTTCGCTAGATTTTTTGGTGTGTGTTTTATATATTTTTTTCTATATAGATTTTGTTGACCGACGTATTCTCCCCTTAATGAATTTCAATGAGTGAATTTTCGCTTTTTATTTATTTATTTCGTTTTTTCAACTTTTTTCGGGGAGTTGTTTTGTTTTTCGCTAGATTTTTCTGTGCGTTGTATCGTAATTTTTTGGTTCTATATAAATTTGTTGACCTGTATTTTCTCCCCTTAATGAATTTGAATGAATCTGAATTTTCGCTTTTATTTATTTATTTCGTTTTCTCACTTTTTTTCGGGAGTTGTTTTTTTGTTTTTCTCGATATTTTTTGTACGCGTTTTATTGTAATTTTTTGGTTCTATACAAATTTTGCTGACCGGCGTATGCTCCCCTTAATGAATTTGAATGAATCTGAATTTTCGCTTCTTATTTATTCATTTTCGTTTTTCCCACCTTTTTTCGGGGGTTGTTTTGTTTCATTCATTCAATCATTCTTCATTCCTCATCATTCAGCATCATTCGTCACTTACTTTTTATTCTTTCATTGTTTTGTTATTTTCTATTCTTTTATCTTTTTATCCTGTTTCTCCTATCTCATAATTCATAATTTTTCTTCATTCAACGTCATCAGCATTCATCATTCATTCGTCATCCTTTTATCCTTTTCAGTCTTTTTTATCCTCTTTTTTTATCCTTTTTATCCTCTCATTATTTTTTTATCCTCATCTTTTTATTCTTCTCTCCTTTTATTTATTTTTGTATCCTATTTTTTTAATTTTATCCTTCTAATCCTTCTGTATCCTTTAATCCTTTCTATTCATGTTTTTTAACCTCTTTTTTTCATCCTTTTTATCATCCCATTATTTTTTTATCCTCATTTTATTCTTCTCTCCTTTTATTTTGTATCCTATTTTTTCACTTTATCCTTCTAATCCTTCTGTATCCTCTAATCCTTTCTATTCATGTTTTTTATCCTCTTTTTTTCATCCTTTTTATCATCCCATTATTTTTTTATCCTCATTTTATTCTTCTCTCCTTTTATTTATTTTTGTATCCTATTTTTTATTTTATTTTATCCTTCTTATCCCTCTGTATCCTCTAATCCTTTCTATTCATGTTTTTTATCCTCTTTTTTTCATCCTTTTTATCATCCCATTATTTTTTTATCCTCATCTTTTTATTCTTCTCTCCTTTTATTTATTTTTGTATCCTATTTTTTCACTTTATCCTTCTTATCCCTCTGTATCATCTAATCCTTTCTATTCATGTTTTTTATCCTCTTTTTTTCATCCTTTTTATCCTCCCATTATTTTTTTATCCTCATCTTTTTATTCTTCTCTCCTTTTATTTATTTTTGTATCCTATTTTTTCACTTTATCCTTCTTATCCCTCTGTATCCTCTAATCCTTTCTATTCATGTTTTTTATCCTCTTTTTTTCATCCTTTTTATCATCCCATTATTTTTTTATCCTCATCTTTTTATTCTTCTCTCCTTTTATTTATTTTTGTATCCTATTTTTTCATTTTATCCTTCTAATCCTTCTGTATCCTCTAATCCTTTCTATTCATGTTTTTTATCCTCTTTTTTTCATCCTTTTTATCCTCCCATTATTTTTTTATCCTCATTTTATTCTACTCTCCTTTTAGTTTGTATCCTATTTTTTCACTTTATCCTTCTTATCCCTCTGTATCCTCTAATCCTTTCTATTCATGTTTTTTATCCTCTTTTTTTCATCCTTTTTATCCTCCCATTATTTTTTTATCCTCATTTTATTCTTCTCTCCTTTTAGTTTGTATCCTATTTTTTCACTTTATCCTTCTTATCCCTCTGTATCCTCTAATCCTTTCTATTCATGTTTTTTATCCTCTTTTTTTCATCCTTTTTATCCTCCCATTATTTTTTTATCCTCATTTTATTCTTCTCTCCTTTTATTTTGTATCCTATTTTTTCACTTTATCCTTCTTATCCCTCTGTATCCTCTAATCCTTTCTATTCATGTTTTTTATCCTCTTTTTTTCATCCTTTTTATCCTCCCATTATTTTTTTTATCCTCATTTTATTCTTCTCTCCTTTTATTTTGTATCCTATTTTTTCACTTTATCCTTCTTATCCCTCTGTATCATCTAATCCTTTTTATCCATGTTTATCCTTCTACCTTGACGTTTATATCACATGGGGCGATTATATTATCCAGTTATATATTATCCAGTTATATATTATCCAGTTCACCCACTCGGAATAAGCAATCGAACCGGATACGCCATGCAGGGTTAATGGAGCCCAACTTTTGTATAATTCACCTAAAAGCCTCATTAGCATAATTAATAAACATATGGCGGTACGAAGCTATTACTTCATGCAACCTAATCTCCCTTACCGCCTGTCTGTCTGTCTGTCTGTCTGTCTGTTAATGATTTGTATGTCTGTCTGTTTTGGGTCGTCTGTTAGTCTATGTTCATCTTGTTTTTTGTTTGTTTTTGTTTTGTATTTGTGTCTGTCTGTCTGTGTGTGTCTGTCTGTATGTATGTTTGTTTGTATATATGTATGTATGTATGTATGTATGTTTTTGTTTACTTAGCTATCTTGTTATTGTTTATCCATCAATATAAGTCTCTATATCCTTATCTGTCTATCTATCTACCTATCTATTTATCTATCTATCTGCCTTTCTCTCACGCACTCACGCACTCACTCACTCACTCACTCTCAGCTACTTCTTAATATACGTGTTATGACTGTGTGTGTGTGTGTGTGTGTGTGTGTGTGTGTGTGTGTGTGTGTTCCAAAGAATATATACACCCCAATATCGATTCTCTTAGGTATTGTTGCGCCCTGAGAGCTTCTTTTCATGAGGGCGGAAGAGGGACGAAACGAGAGGCTTGTTCTCTTTTCACCTCGCCCTCAAAATATTAAAAGGGGTGGATGTTATTTTTTCTTTATTACTCGAAGAAAGTTAAAAGAAGGGAGTGGAGATTAAAAGAATAGAGATTTAAACACAGTATTATTAAATGTCTTCTAAGATGTGATAGTGATATTGCTTCCACCTCTCCCTCAGAATATTAAAAGGAGTGGATGTTTTTTTTTTTTCCTTAATACCCGATGCAGGATATAAGAAGGGAGTGGGGATGAAAAGAAAGGAGATTTAAACACAGTATTACTAAATGTCTTATAAAATGTGATAGTTATTTTGTATTCACCTCTCCCATAGAATATAAAAGAGCGTGGATATTTTTTTCTTTTCTTTATTACTAGATGTGGAAAAGAAGGGAATGTAGATGAAAAGGGTGGAGATGAAAAGAATGGAGACTGAAACACTGTATTACAATGTCTCCTAAGATGTGGTTGTGATTTTGTTTCCACCTCTCGTTCAGAATATTAGAACCTATGTTTTTTTGTTATTCTTTATTAATGGGAGAAAGGTAAAAGAAGGGAGTGAGTAATCTATTTTGTGTGATGATAAAAAGAATGAAGATTAAAGCACAACATCCCATACAGTCTTCACCTCTCGTTCAGAATATTAAAAAGTGGATAGTTATTTTTCTTTATTACTGGGAAAAGAGGGAAAATGGGCATGGTTATTTTTTTATCATTAAAGTGAAAAGAGTGGAGATTTAAACAATATTCCTCACAGTCTTCCAAGATGTAATAGTGATTTTCTTTTTTTTTCTTTTTTTTGCTGTTTTGTTTTCCAGATTAAGTTGTATAGAAAGACTCTGATTTTTTTTTTTTTTTTACAGTAAATGAAGCTGCTCAAAAGTAAAAATATGTAACTAAGAAAATCCCGCTAATCACTGCTCCTATAAAGAAAGTAGAGATGAATGGCACGAAGAGACAGAGAATAGAGGCTGGATGACATGATAGTGATTTGTATTTTATTTTTCCTACCGAAACATATTGAATTGGAGAGACTAATTTTTTTAAGGTTGAGAACATTTGGGGAACAAGCAAACTATTCTGAGGTTCAATTTGCTTACCTTCATTTACTTCTTAATATTTTCTACGCTTTTCCTATGGCGCCGGTAAGCTTTCTTGGTGGGCTTGGTGGTCATGATCATAAGGAAATGAAGGTGTATGTTACAATTTTGACAGGACAGAAAGGGTTAAATTTTTGTGTAAATATATATTATTCTAGACGGTCGAAAGGCAAAGAGAATGGAAGTCTGAGGCCGAGATACGTTATGCCCCAGTCCGTTATGGCGCAGGCAAATGTTTATAGTGGCGCCATCTTGCTTGGTTCATGCTGCCACCCAGAGCTCATCTTTGATCATCTTTTAGAGAGAATCCTGGTTAATATATGGTCTTCAGGACAGCATGTGGGTAGTCTTAGGCCACTCGGCGATGACTGAAAATTTGAAAGCTTGTTTGTAGCAGCGGGTGGGATGCGAACCTGTGTCCTCCTGGCGCCGCTCCCGCACGCTAACCACTCAGCCACTGTCTCCTGCACTCTTATAATTTTAAATATCACTATTGCGACTTTTTTTTTTGTTTTGTTTTATCTTTGTTTTGTTTTGTTTTTTGTCTTTGAGCTGTTTCCTTTACCGTAAAAAAACTCGTTCAAAATATACGCCGTTGTAAGATCACATTACCGGCGAATCTGTTTTATGAGGGCGAGGTTAGTGAGGGAGCCAGACTTGCCAGGTTATCGTATTCACCACATTGCATTCATCCTTTTTAAGCCTCAAACTCTCGTACCTACACAAATGACGACAGAAAATTGAAGTTAGCGTTGAAACTCCTATTTATTGATGTTTCTATGTGCTTTTTTGCTACAGTTATTGGTCAGAAACTACGACAATACAATGGGATGAGTACGATAATTTGGCAACGCTGGAGGGAACAAGCAAACTTTCTTTTCATCGTTCCTCGAGGCTGGAATAGTGTTTTTTTCTTAGACTCGGGCTGTAAAGAACGCTCCTGACGCGTGGCGGTTATAAGGCGCGTGGGGAAAAATGCCTTAGCTGGGGTTTTTAAAGTGATTGGATGTTTGCACTCCGGTCGTTAGGCGGTGAAAGAAGGAGAGCAACGTGTGTTAATAGGACGCGAGGGAACAGATGTGAGTAAATAAGCCGTGAACAAGACATAAAGGATGATTCTCAGTGATGCTAACGTGATGGAATGTTTGTTCTCGTATCGTTAGGTGGTAAAAGATTGAAAGTGACGTGCGGTAATAGGACACGAGGGAATAGATGCGTAGATAATATAACAGAAATTAATAAGCCGTGAACAAGACATAAAGGATGATTTTCAGTGATGTTAACGTGATGGAATATTTGTTCTCGTATCGTTAGGTAGTAAAAGATTGAAATTGACGTGCGGTAATTGGACACGAGGGAATAGACGCGTAGATAATATGGTGTGAATAAATAAGAGGTGAAGGGAGAGGGGAGGGGGGTGCTCAGATTCGCGTCCCGCCCGCTGCGACAAACAAGCTGACAGTTTTCAGTCATCGCCGAGTGGCCAAAACGGGCTATTACACTGGGGAAATTTTCCGTGGATCTTCAGTCAAACCACGATTTCCGCTGGCGTGGTTCTCATTTGTTTCTTGTTATTGCTGATGATGATGATGGTGAGTAATACCGTCGTCCTTCGGTGAAATCTACCGTAGCTTTGGAAGATCGTGGACACGTCAGAAAACCGCGGAAATATGAAAACCACGCCAGCGGAAATCGTGGTTTGACTGAAGATCCACGGAAAATCTGTCCAGTGTAATAGCCCCTTAAGACTACCCACATGCCGTCCTGAAGACCACCCATAAAACCAGATTCTGGATTCTCTCTAAAACATGAATCAAAGATGAGC
This sequence comes from Eriocheir sinensis, assembly GCF_024679095.1. Classification (NCBI taxonomy): domain Eukaryota; kingdom Metazoa; phylum Arthropoda; class Malacostraca; order Decapoda; family Varunidae; genus Eriocheir; species Eriocheir sinensis. The sequence continues at coordinate 13,207,228 of NC_066528.1, forward strand.
TCCGGAGGGCAGCGTGAGTCAAGCAAGATGGCGCTACTATAAACATTTGCCTGCGCCACAACGGGCTGGGGCAGACCACAAGGACCCAACCACGAAAGCCGGTCGCTGCCATGGGCCAAACAAAAAAATGGTAGCAAAGTAAAGAATTTATAGTGATGGGCAAACAATTTATAGTGATTGTCCTTGTCATGATCATATGGAAATAAAGATGGATGTTACAGTTTTGACAGGACAGAAAGGGTTTATTTTTTTGTGCAAATATATATTATTCTAGATCATCAAAAGGCAGAGAGAATGGAAGTCTGAAGCCGAGATACGTTATGAGAGAGATGAGTATTAAGTGTTATCTGTTACGATTAGAAGGATTTTAACTAAATGAAAATACGCTTAATAGAAGAGCTTGCGCTGAGAGAGATAAACACACGATATAAACAGAGTGAGATAAAATGAGTGTGCTGTACAGAGAAAATATACTTAAGAAACTAATGGGATGGTATTACTTCTCCTAAATGCATTCACATAATATATATAAAACGACGGATAATTACATGAACTCTGATTATGCGGAATTCAGAAGCAACGAATGAAGTAATTACCACCAAACGCATAATCAGACAGTGCTGATGAATTAATTACCGCCGAGAAGTTACAGGAAATTAGCAAAGCCGCTTAGCGCGTGGCGGCGAATACAAATCGATATCTTAATACGGAAATGAGAATCGATTTATTTAAGTGGCGGGAAACATGAATGGAGAAAAGAAAGAAAAGAAAGAAGAGGAAAAGGTTCAGTAATTTTCACTTTCTTGTTACAAAATATATACAATCTTATCTTTAATAAACTGAAAGCAAATAGATTTATATTTTTTTAAAGGAACAAGTAAAGGAAATTTGCTTTAGTTGTGAAGAAGAATCAGGTAAAAAAAAGGGGGTTATCATCTTCGTTGTCTTGTGACGCCGAATAATATTATAAATGAGATGAAATAAGTCGCTTTCTTAATTTGAGGCAACAACCGAGTTACTTAAATGTTGAAAAGAAAAGCGGATGGGGAACGATTTCTTAATTTGCACATCAGAACCGAATTAATTATATACACTGATAAGATTAGCGGCTGGGGTAAGATTTTTTTTTGTCGTGTTTCTTTTCTTATTGTCCTGTAGCTTAAGAGAACGTGAAAGAGTTGTTCTGCGAGATCGGGAGAAGACAGGGACAGAGGAAGAAAGGAAGATAAAAATGCTATTGAGAAAAGTGTTACATGTATATATTTTTCTTCCCTGTGTCCGTATTTTCTTGCTGTTTATCACACGTTTTCATATGTAACATTTATTTTTATTAATTTATGTCTGACATTCGTATGTGGAGAATAACAGGTAGAAAAAATGGTACTGGGAAAGGTCTTCTGTATATTTTTCTTCATTGGCAGTCTTCGTTTTTTTTTTTTTCGTTTCTTTACTACTTGTTTTTTTTCTTTTATGGGCAACACTTTTTCGTTTTTTTACTTATTCATATCTGATGTTTGTGTGTGGGGAAAGAGAGAAAGAAAGAGATGTTATTAGGAAAGGCGTTGTGTATATTTTCCTTCATCAGCTGTCTTCGTTTTTTTTTCCATTTTCTCGCTACTTTTTTTATGGGCAACACTTTTATTTTTTACTTATTCATATCTGACGTTTATGTGGGGGGAAAGAGAGAAAGAAAGAGATGTTATTAGGAAAGGCGTCGTGTATATTTTCCTTCATCAGCTGTCTTCGTTTTTTTTTCCATTTTCTCGCTACTTTTTTTATGGGCAACACTTTTATTTTTTACTTATTCTCATCTGACGTTCGTGTGAGAGGAAAGAGAGGAAGAAAAAGTGTTACTGGGAGAGGCGTTCTGTACATTTTCTTTATCAGCTGTCTTCGTTTTTCCATGCATTTTTTTACTACATGTTTTTTTCTTTATGGGTAACATTTATTTTTTATTTACTTATTCTTATCTGACGTTCGTGTGTGGGGAGAGAGAGGAAGATAAAGAGGTTAATAGGAAAGATCTTTTGTGTATTTTTTTTTCTTTATCAACTGTGTTCATTTTTCTTGCCTTTTATATTTTTCTTGTGTAACATTTTATTTTTTTCTTCATTCATGTCTGAAGTTCGCATGTGGAGGAAGGGTGGAAGATAAAGATGACAGTTTGAATGTAAAGAAAAAGGAGGAGGAGGGAGAGGGAAAGGAAAGACACAGGAGGAAATGCAGAATAGCTTTTTTTATGTTGTTAACAGAGAGAGGAGAAAGAAAGAAAAGAAAGGGATAGAAATAGATAGGAATAGAGGGATGAAACAGAATAAGAGGAGAACGGAAGAGACAAAGGAAAGGTACAGGAGGAAATGCAGAATAGCTTTTATGAGTTGCTAATAGAGAGAGGAGGAGGAAAGAAAAGAAAGGGATAGAAATAGATAGGAATTGAGAGATGAAACAGAATAAGAGGAGAACGGAAGAGGCGAATGAAAGGAACAGGAGAAAGGAATGCAGAATAGCTTTTATGAGTTGCTATTAGAGAGAGGAGGAGGAAAGAAAAGAAAGGGATATAAATAGATAGGAATTGAGAGATGAAACAGAATAAGAGGAGAACGGAAGAGGCGAACGATAGGAACAGGAGGAAGGAATGCAGAATAGCTTTTATGAGTTGCTATTAGAGAGAGGAGGAGGAAAATAAAGGAAATGAATGGAATAAGGAGAGAGGGAAAAACAAAATAACAGAAGAACGGGAGAGGCAAAGTAAAGGAATAAGAGGAAGGTTAGAATAGCTTTTGGTGTTGTTAAATGAGAGGAGGAGGAAAATAAAGAAGAGGTATGGAAAAAGGAGAGAGGGGAAAAATAAATAAAGAGGAGAGGAGAGGCGAAGGAAAGGAACAAGAGGATAGTTAGAATAGCTTTTTGTGTTATTCAATGAGAGGAGGAGGAAAATAAAGAAAAGGAATGGAATAAGGAGAGAGAGGAAAAATAGATAAAGAGGAGACAGAAAAGGATAAAGAAAAGGTACAGAAGGAAGGTCAGAATAGCTTTTTTGTGTTATTAAATGAGAGAAGGAGGAAAATGAAGGAGGAAAATTGAATAAGAAGAGAGGGGTGAAATTAGAGGAAAGGTATTGAATAAAGAGAGAGAGAGGGGTAAAATGAATAAAGAGGAGAGAAGAAGAGGCGAAGGAAAGGAACAAGAGGAAGGTCAGAATAGCTTTTTGTGTTGGTAAATGAGAAAAAGAGGAAAATAAAGGTAAGAAATGGAATAAGGAGAGAGGGGAAAAATAAATAGAGGAGAAAAGGAGAGGCGAAGAAAAAGTACAAAAGGAAAATCAGAATAGCTTTTTGTGTTATTAAATGAGGGAAGGAGGAAAATAAAGGTAAGAAATGGAATAAGGAGAGAGCGAAAAAATAAATGAAGAGGAGAGAGGGAGAGGCGAAGGAGAGGAACAGGAGGGAGGTTAGAATAGCTTCTTTTTGTGGTGATTAAATTGAATAGAGTAACAAAAGAGATCAGTTTCGTATATTTTTTCTTCATCAGCTGCGTTCGTTTGTTTCTTTTTTTTACAGTAAAGGAATCAGCTCAAGGGCAAAAAAATCAAACAATAATAAAAAAAGGCCCGCAAATCACTGTTCCTATAAAAAAGAGTTAAGAGGAGTAGCCGAAACAGATGCTATTCTATTTACTTTTTTTTTTTTTTTTGTGTGTGTGTGTGTGAGTGTGTGTGTGTGTGTATGTGTGTGTGTTTGTGTGTGTATAACGTTTCATTTTAGTAATTCGTATCTGGCGCTGTGTGTGGGTGGGTGTGTTTCTTGTGTGTGTGTCGTTAATGTGCTGTGGCAATGATATATATCTTTAACGTGTGTTGCTGGTAGAGTCTTTGTTTTCCTTTACGTGTGTCAAGGTTTTTTTTCCTGCAACGAACTCCTCTTTTTTCTTCAATCCTATCATATTATATTGTATCCTATTGTTATACGATCCTATACTATTCTAGTTTATAAGGACTATAGCGCCGGTAGACTTCCTTCCTGGCCAGATTGTCGTACTCAGCCGATTATATTTCCCGACTTCTTACCCTAAAACTGTCTTCTGGGCTCCAATACGGAAACTAATTTATAGTTATCGTTAAAAGAGCTAGATTCTGATGTTTCTTGGCAATAGTTAGGCGTCAGAAACAGGTAAATACTATGCTCTGAGTACGACAATCTGGCAACGGTGCTTCAGGTGTCTCTTCTGCGATCCCAACCCGTTTGCAGCGCAGGCGAATCTTATTTATAGTGGCTGCTGTGATGTATGACTCTTGCTTGGCTCATGCTGCCCCCCGGTGCTCCAATTGCCTCTAAGTTACAGAAACCTCATTTCCACTAGGATTATGGCGCCAAATGGCCATGGTAATTACGCCGCCATGATCGAATACCCTAATTAATCCGCCATGCTCCTTTTTTGTGACACGTATATAGTTATCTTCCCATTTATTGCGCTCACTTTTCTGCTGCGAGTTTATCTTTTTTTTATTTAGCATCGCATCATCAGTATTTCATCATTCGTTATTCTTTTCTCTTCGTTTTTAGAGTGGGTCTTTTTTGTTGTGTTTTCTGTGTTTTAACTTAACTATATTGCTTTTCATTCCGTTCTCTTCTTACCTGTGTTACCTTATTTATGTTTTGGTTTTTTGTTATTGCCTCCTGTTCACTGTTCTCTGTGTTAGCTATTGTATTTTTTGTTATCTTTCCTGTATTCTTACTTTTTCTTTTTTTTTTTTTTTTTTTTGCTTTCAACTCTATTTTCTCTGTTAACTAATATGTCTTTTCTTTCTTCTCTTTTCTGTGTTCTAACTTTTTTTTATTGTTGCTTTCTATTCTCTTTTCTCTGTTAACTAATATGTCTTTCCTTTCTTTTCTTTTCCGTGTTCTAGCTTTTCTTTATTTTCTGTTTTCTATTATCTTTTCTCTGTTAACTTATATATCTTTTCTTTCTGCTCTGTTTCCTCTGTGTTAACCTATTTACCTTTTTTTATCTCCGTTCTCATTTCTGTGTATTGACTCTTATGTTTTGTTTTGTTTTGCTCTTTTCTGCTTGACTTTTTATTATTATTTTTTTTATTGTTGCATTCCGCTTCGTCTTCAGTTCCTCCTCCCTGTCTCCAGTCGTCCAGTATGTGTCTGATGTGTGTTAACCAAGACTCCTTTGTTCCTACGTGAAGTCTTGCTGCCTGGTGTCTTTTACTGTGCTGTGTCTGGCCTTTACACCTGCATATTACAACGGTATACTTGCAGATACTTACAAACTTACCCTGCTCAGACCTACACCTGTTTTGATTCTCTCTCTCTCTCTCTCTCTCTCTCTCTCTCTCTCTCTCTCTCTCTCTCTCTCTCTCTCTCTCTCTCTCTCTCTCTCTCTCTCTCTCTCTCTCGCTCGCTCTCATCATTTTGTTTTTTTCCTTTCTCTCTTTCTTTCTTTCTTTATTTATTTACTTACTTACATACTTACTTACTTTACTACTTACTACCTATTTCACTTTCTATATCCTTCTTTCTTCCTTTTACCCTGTGAAGTTTTATTGTGTCCTTTTATGTCATCTTCTTAGTCACGTCCTGCTAATCCTTGAAGGCAGAAAATGAGGTTAGGCAGAAAAAAAGAGAAAAACGGAAAAATAACAGGAAGCAAAAAAATAACTGATAAAAAGGAAAAACAAAAAGAAAAATAAGAAAAACGAAAAAAAACAGGAGACCGAGAAAACAATAACAGGAAAAACAGGAAAATAGAGAAAAAAGAGAAAAAAACAGGAAAAAAATAATAGGAAAAAAAGGAAAAAAATGAGAAAAAAGCTAAAAAAGGAAACACAAAGCGAAAAAAATAACAGGAAAAAACAAAGAGAAAAAAGAAAAAAACGGCAAACAAAAAAATAACAGGAAAAAACAGAGAAATAAGAAAAAACGAAAAAAAACAGGAAACAAAAGCACAGAAACAAAAGAAAAAACAGAAAAAAGAAAATCGAAAAAACAGGAAACAAAAAAAACAGGAAAAGAAAAAGAAAAAAAAAAGAAAAAAAACAGGAAATAGCGAAAAACAAAGAAAAACAGGAAATTTCATAACAACCACAAACACGTAACACATTTATTATATTCACATTTACAGCAAAAAAAAAAATATATAAATAAACTTCCACGCAGATTTGCCGAGTGGGGCGCCCCGTGTGTGTGTGTGTGTGTGTGTGTGTGTGTGTGTGTGTGTGTGTGTGTGTGTGTGTGTGTGTGTGTGTGTGTGTGTGTGTGTGTGTGTGTGTGTGCGTGTGTAGGCGTTAGTTGTCGACCTCGCTTCTAAAATATTGTCCGTTCCTCGACGTTCATTAATTAACTCTGGTAATGACGTGCCGGGAGGAGGAGGAGGAGGAGGAGGAGGAGGAGGAGGAGGAGGAGGAGGAAGAGGAGGAGAAAGAAGAGGTAGAGGGGAAGGTGAAAAGAAAAGGAAGAGGAAGAGGAGGAAGAGGAAAAAGAAGGTTGATATTTGAAGTAATATAAAAAGGAGGTACAGAGAAAGAGACAGGAAGACAGATAGAAGGGAAAAAGAGATCGATTTGAAGAGGTTAAAAGGAGTTAAGAAAGAAAGGGAAGGAGGAGGAAGTAGAGGAGGAGAAAAGAAATAGCTAATAGTTTGAGAGGTAAAATGAAAACGAGGTAGAGAAAGAGAAGAACAAAGAGTGAAAGAAAAGAAAAAAAAGAAGTATAGGGGTGAGTAGAGTTAAAAAAAAAAGGTAAAGAAAGAAATAGAGAAAGGGTGTTGATGTTTAAAGAGAAGCAGAGTAAAGTAAAAGGTATTCGTTTAAGAAAGGAAAGAGAAAATAGGAAAAAGTAGTTGGAATAGAATTGAAGAGAAAAGGCGTGAAGGGGAGAGTGGAAGAAGGGGAGAGGGATGGAAGAGGTGTTTGTGGAGAAAAAAAAACATTAGGGAAGGTGAGGGTTACCAGGAAGAGGAGGAGGAAGAAGAGGAGGAAGAGGAGGAGGAGGAGGAGGTGGTGGTGAAGGTGCGAGCAAGAAAAGGAAGAGGAGGAGCAAGAAGAAAGGTAGAAAGAGGAAAAGGAAAAAGAAAGGAGGAGGAGGAAGAAGAAGAAGAAGAGGAAGAGGAGGAGGAAGAGGAGGAGATAAATGGTAGATATGAAGAGAGTTGAATAATGTAACATAGAGAAAGGGAGCTAAAAGGTGTTAATGGTAAATAGAGGGAAAGAAGGAGGTGAGGAAAGGCAAGAGAATGTCGTATATGAAGACAGTTGAAGAATATATATGAAGACAGTTGAAGATAAGAAGAAGAAAAAATACGAAGAAATAAGATACTGAATGTGTGAGGAGGAAAGGAAGTGTCTGTGAATGGAGGAAGACTTGAGAGAAGAAGATGAGGAACAACTGGAGGAAGAAGAGGAGGAGGAGGGAAGAGGTGGGAGGGAAAGGAAAGCAAGTGTTAGTTGGGAAAGGAGGAAGAAAAGGGATGCAATACAAGAGGTAAAATGATAGATATGAAGAATTGAATAATGTAAGACAGAGAAGGGAAGCTTGTAGGTGTTACTGGGGAAAAGAGAAGGAAAAATAAAACTAGTGGAGGGAAAGGAGAGCAAAAAGTGTTAGTTAGGAAAGGAGGAAGAAAAGGGATACAATATAAGAGGTAAAATGATAGATATGAAGAATTGAATAATGTAAGACAGAGAAGGGAAGCTTGTAGGTGTTACTGGGGAAAAGGGAAGGAAAAATTAAAACTAGTGGAAAGGAATAAATAGAAGTAGAAGAGGAATAATGTACACAAAGAAATAAATCTAGAAAAAGAGGATAAAGAAGGTAGATAAAGAGAAAGAGAAACGGTAACAGAGAAAACAAATGTACGTGTGAGTAGGATTAAAAAAGAAAGAAAGAAAGAAAAGGAGGAAGAGTATTGATGTTTGATAAGGAGGAGCAGAGTGGAGGAAAAGGTATTAAGTAAGATAGAAGGGAGAAAATAGGAAAAAAGTAAAAGATAAAATTAAAGAGAAGAGGTGTGAAGAAGAGAGTGGAAGAGGGAGAGGGACAGATAAAACACGAAGAGAGGAATAACATAATGAAAGAGAAGAGAGAGAAAGGAAAAGGAAAGATACAGGAGGAAAATCAGATCATTTTTTTTGTGTGTTGAATAAATTAAATAGAGAAACAAAAGAATTCACTCATATCTAGCAGAAGAGAATAAAGAAACTGTAAAATAAAGAGGGACAGATAAAACACGAAGAGAGGAATAACATAATGAAAGAGAAGAGAGAGGAAGGAAAAGGAAAGACAGGAGGAAAATCAGCTTAACTTTCTTTGTGTTGATGAGATTAGAGAGGAACAAAAGGAGTCACTCAAATCCAAATAGCATACCTGAATAACATAATGAAAGAGAAGAAAGAGGAAGGAAAAGGAAAGATACAGGAGGAAAATCAGATCAACTTTCTTTGTGTTGATGAAATTAGAGAGGAACAAAAGGAGTCACTCAAATCCAAATAGCATACCTGAATAACATAATGAAAGAGAAGAAAGAGGAAGGAAAAGGAAAGATACAGGAGGAAAATCAGATCAACTGCCTTTGTGTTGATTAAGTTAAAGAGGAACAACAGGAGTCACTCAAATCCAAATAGCATACCTGAATAACATAATGAAAGAGAAGAAAGAGGAAGGAAAAGGAAAGACACAGGAGAAAAATCAGATCAATTGCCTTTGTGTTGGTTAAGTTAAAGAGGAACAACAGGAGTCACTCACGTCCTAATGGTATAATTCACTTAAGCTCAAAAAGGATATAAATACGCTGCTCACCTCGATGACTCTAATGAAGGCAGGTAATTCACGGGCTTATTAGTGCAGGAGTGGATCCATTGTTTGGCGATTAATGGGATTTTGTTCGTTTATTTTTGACTGTTGTTTTGCAGGAATGAATGTAATTGTTTGTGGAGCTTTGAATCATCTGTTTAATGCCACGCACACACACGCACACACACACACACACACACACACACACACACGCACACATAGACACACATACACACACAACCAGCAAATATAAACAGAAGTAGCTTAGTTAATAGAAGGGAAGGAAAAAATACAGACAGATATTCAGACACAGACACATACATACATACATACAGACAGACAGACAGACAGACAGATAGACAGAAAGACAGACAGACAGACAGACAGACAGACAGACAGACAGATGGACAGACAGACCCCAGACAGACAGACAGACAGACAGAGAGACAGACATCATTCACGCGTTGATTATTCCATTAACTCAGCTAAAAATACTGACATTGTTTTTTTTTTGTTTTGTTTTTTATGTCGCCATGTTGACCTCCATCTCTTTGCCTGTCACGGTGCCACATTCTCTCTCTCTCTCTCTCTCTCTCGTTAAGTTGATAAATTGTTCTCTTGCTTGCCTCACTGATCACTTTCTCACAAACAACTTTATACTTTTAGAAAATATGACAAATTACACTTTTTTTTCACGTTTTATTTAAGAGTGTGAAGCGTGAAGCGTGAGATCAAACACCTTTTTCTTCTTTTTCCTCATCTTCATCTTCTTTAGTCAACTCATAACTTCGTACACATCTTTAACACGCTTCTGTAACGTAATTCAAAAGGTAGACACCATTGATATGACTAAAGTAAGCAAGTATTAACAATGTGTACCTTTTAATTAGTAGTACAGTGAATGTTAACTTAAATTATATAGTGCTACATCAACATAAAAGGATCAGATTATTGCTAGAAAGGTCTTTAGGATCTCTATTTCACCTGTAACT